>NW_024354499.1:9412739-9744623 GCF_902729225.1 Pteropus medius
TTTTTTTTTTTTTTTCTGTGTGGAAGCTTTTTAGTTTGATATAATCCTATTTACCAATTTTTGCTTTTGTTGCTTTATCCCTATGATGTCGTATCCAAAAAAATTGCCAAGGCCAATACCATGAAGCTTTTCTGCTATTTTTTTCTATAAGCTATATAGTTTCAGATCTTATGTTTAAGACTTTAATCCATTTTGTGGTAATATTTGTGCATGATGTAAGAAAAAGTTTCAATTTTATTATTTTACATGCAAATATCCAGTTTTCCCAACACTTTATTGAATAAACTATTGAAGAGAACCAACATTTTGCTATCCTGAAGCGACTTTTGGGGGATATTGATTTTAAGCTGCTTATTAAGAAATAAACAAAAAACAAAAAAAAAAACAAAAACAAAACAAAACAAAACAGAAAGAACCTTTGACCCTCTCCTTTTTTCTGCACAAGAAATTCGGATAGAAAAACCTGCATTAGGAAGGGAGCCTGGATTTAATCACCTTAAGAGTCGTCACCCTAGCATAGTCAGGAACACACTAAACCTGATAACTAGATGCCCCCTGTATTCCATTGTTTCTGAGTTGCCTAGCAAGAATTTTCTAACCATGTATGTTCCGTTCTTCCTCAATTACCTGTGTATCTCCCATTCTCCCTTCTGAAATCTAATACTCTGTCCTCCCTTTTTCATCTTTGTCTAAAATAGTCATATATACCCAAAGTTGCCTCACTATCTTGGGAATTTTCATGACTATGTGAATTCCCCATGTGCGTGTATTAAAATTTTTTTCTCTTGTTCATCTATGTTAATCTGGTTATTGGCCCAGCAAGAAGGTAGAAAAGAAACATTAATTATTTTTAGCCCCACACTATCTTTTTCCTATTGTACATTCCTGGGGTGTATTTCTGAGTTCTCTATTCTATTGTATTGTTCTATATGCCTGTCTTTATGCCAGGAGCAAACGATTTTAATTAACATAGCTTTGTAATATATTTTGAAATCAGGAAGCACAATGTGCCCTGCTTTGTCTTTCTTGCTCAAGATTGTCTTGGCTATCAAAAACCCATTGTAACTCCATGTGAGGTTTTTTTAAAATATATTTCTGTAAAAAAGTCATTGGAATTTTTACACGGATTGTATTGATTATATAGATTGCTTTGTTAGTGTGAACATTTTAACAATACATAGTCTTTTTTAAGTTCTCCATTTGATGGGTTTTTTTGAACAAACGATTTATACTGTTTTCCTATAAGTGTACTTCACTCCTTTTTTCCCCAATCTTATTTTTATGAATGTTCTTTAAAAATCATCATTGCCATATTCCTTATGAATAACACTCTTTTGCATTAGAAAATATTTTTTATTTAAAACTTTGACTAGAATTCTTTTTTAACATGTTTATCATTAATGATTCAAGATTCTGCAAGACATGCCAATATTTCCAGAACTGAGTTGAAATACAGCATTTCAGCAGTGCTGCTGCCAACCCAGAGGGTGTGGGGGGAGAACTGGATGATGGCTGGAGACCCCTGAGGTGTAGTCGATTCCAGACTCACAGGAAGCATCACTGCCCTATCTCCATGGAAACCAGTCTAGCACAGGAATGGGGTTCTAGGGAGCCTGTATGAGCATCTCTTAAAGATATTTCCCATTAAAAACAGCCACAGGTGTCTTCCCCCACCCGAAGCTACTGCCCAGCTTCCCCTCTTCGTCTTCTACCTCCACCAAGATAGACAAAATAGAGTGACCACTAATTGACAAAAGTGACTGAACCCATTGTTTGGAGGAGGGAATGGTAACAAGGAGGCTGTAGAAAATGAAGGTGCCATAATTGTTAGAGGGATGGGTGCCACTCAATTCCAGACATACCCTCCATTTTGGGGGGGTGGGGCACTGCTGCTGGGGCATGGTAAACATTGATCTGACCATTTGGTTTTTTTGTTGTTGTTTTTTTATCAGCATATCTTTGTCCATCCTTTTATTTTCAATAAGTATGCTATATTTTAGATAAATATCTTCTTTTAATAGAGAATAATTTTAATGACACATGCTGGTATGGTAACTGTATTTGGTATTAATTTTATTGTTTATATTATAATTTCTAGTTTTGTGTAGATTTTTTAAAATTTATTTTTAATTGTGGTAAAATACAAATAACATAAAAATTCACCAACTTAACATTACTGTTAGTGCATGGTTGTTAAGTACATTCACCGTGTTGTCTTTTCACTTATGAGTTTTGTAGAAGTTAATGAATTTTATACTAGATAAAATATTATTTCTATATATTAAAAAAAAATAAAATACTGGAAACTGAGATGCAAAAGTTCAGTAATATGTTAAGATCAGACAGGTGGTCGATAGTGGCTAAATTGCAGCAGCGTTATTTACAAAAGACAAAGGGTGGAAGCAACCCAAGGGTCTATCAACAGATAATTGTATAAACAATATATACAATAGAATATTATTCAGCTGTAAAAAAGAGGGAAATCCTGTCACATGCTACAACATGATGGCCTTTGAGAACATTACATTCAATTAAGGAATCCAGACAGAAAAAGATAAATATTGTATAATTCTGCTTACATGCCAGGCCTAGAGTAGTAAAATCAAGAGAGGCAGAAAGTAGAATGGTGGTTGCCAGGGGCTGGCAAGAAGGGAGGAATGGAGAATTAGTGTTTAATAGGTAATGTTTCAGTTTTGCAAGATGAAAAACGTTCTGAATATTGGTTGTACAACAATGTGAATGTACTTAATTGACACCACTGAACTGTACATCGACAGTTAGTTATGATGGTAAATTTTATGGTATGTATATTTTACCACAATTTAATCTAAAGTTTTTAAAAACTATGCACGAAAACCACAGTATTTGGAGAATAGGTTTATACAAGTAGCTTTTTAAATGTTAGTTTTTTCTACTATTAATTACACATTAACATATATACACTAATTGAAAATATGACATGACCATAATTCTGAAAAAGCAGTTTATCATTTTCTAGGTGGATTTTTTACACATCTATGTATGTCGCAGCTATTAATTCTGTGCAAATATAATTAACAAATGTAATTACTTTTAAGCAAACTAAAGGGGTTTTTCTCCATCAAAACAAGTTTTAAACATCAAAACTTTTGCCCATAAATTTTAGATTTTTCAACAGTCTCAATATTTTAATTTAAAACTATTATATCAAACCAGTTAACTAATGTGGAATTCTTCAAAGATTTTCCTGTCTCTTCACTGGGTGACTTCTTTGTTAAGTTATTCCTTTCAGTATCAATTATTTTTCATTTTTAACTATATAGTCAACACAGAACTGGTTTCTCAATAATCCTCTAGTGAAAAACAGTTTTAATGGTTAGAAGCTACATGTAAGTTTTAGTGTTTGGATTACTCTAGACACTCTGAAACTGTGGTAGATGAGGAGAATTATAAACTAAAAGACATGGCTGCACATGATAACAACATAAATTCTGTTTCCTGGTTGCAGGGCTTAATTTTAGCCAGGGAAATTTATCTGTGATTCTACTATCTTCTGCACATCCAGGTCATTATAAAAGGAAACAAATTCATAGCCTTTGGATATAGCAGTTTGATCTATGATTACCTTCACTTCTTTTAATGAACCATATTTAGCAAAGAAACTTTTAATTCTGGTTTCATACATCCTAACATAAATCTCACCGACAGAAATGGAGTTTGACATGATTTTGTCTTCAGGAAAAACATAGCCTTACCTGCTTGTAGCTGGTGAGAACTAAGTGCTGGCCTCTCTGGAGATGGCTGAGTTTGGAGTCTCAGAATTTGCAGCGAAGTTATCTTTCAAATAACTAATTCTATCCTCAGCTGTATCTAATCTACTGTTGATTCCCTCTAATGTATTCTTTATTTCAGTTATTGTGTTCTTCATTTGTGACTGGTGCTTTTTTTTACATTTTTTATCTCCTTTTTTATGTTTTCTAACTCTTTGTTGAAGTTCTCATTGAGTCCTTGACCATCCTTATAACCAGTGTTTGAACTCTGTATCCGATAGATTGCTTGTCTCCATTTTATTTAGTTCTTCTGAAGCTTTGCTCTTTTTTTTTTTTTTAATTTGGAAAAATGCTTATTTGTCTCCCCATTTTAGCTGCCTCCTGTGTTTGTGTCTATTTATTAGGTAGAGCTACTATGTTTCCTGATCTTACTAGGGTGGCTTTATGTAGGTGTTCTGTGGGGCCCAGAGGCACAGTCTCCCTGATCTCCTGAGCTAGGTGCTCCAAGAGTGTCAATAGAAGAGATTAACCCTTAGGCTGATTGGTTTTGAGGATTGTCCATGACTACAGTTCAGGATTCATTATAGCAGAGCTCTGGTAACTGTCCAGTTTGTCTTTTGGGTGTGTTGTTGGTGGAGGTGGTAGGGTGGTGCTCTGTTGTGGTCTGTAGCTGGCCAATGGCTGTGTTGATTCTGTAGCCTCTTGGGAAGGGCTCTGATGCAGGCCAAGCTCAGCCATTGCCCATGCTCTGCCCAGGGCAACTAGTATAAACTACAGTGCGATCTGCAGATAGTTGCCACTTGTGCTGGGCCTGACAATGCCTGGGAAAGGCTAAGCTTCATACTGTGATTGGCTGCCAGCAGTGCCGGAGTTGGGCTGCTCAGCAAGAAGTGTGGTGCACATGGTGCAAATGCTGTTTGTTTGGGTTTTGTGAACCTTTGAGAGATTTTAGGAGAGTCGCAGGATGAGCCAAGACAGACCATTTGTATGGAAAAGCCATTGGACATGGCTTAGTGGGCCCAGACGTTGAGTGGGGCAGAGTTTCAGGTTAATCACCAGGGCAGGTCTAATGGTGTTAGCCAGATTGATGGAGACTCAGAGATGGCTCCTGCCTAAGTCTGCACACTGGGAGGTGGGGAGGGCTCAACAAAGGAACAATGGCATCTGCCAGCACTTCAATCTGGGAGAAAGCTTCCCTTCCAGCCTTCACCCTGAAGCCAGACAACTCAATTCCTCCCCATCTGTCATTGGCACCTTTTTAGCTGCTGCCCCAGCACTGGAGCTCAGAGTGAGTGAGTCCATCAGCAAGAAAATCTTTGTGTGAGCCCTTTAAGAGGAACACGTGGGGCTCCAGTTGCCCTCTATCTCACTCAGCCACAATCTTCATTGATTTTCACAGCCAGAAGTTGTGAGGACTTCTCTCTCTAGCACTGGAATCCTGAGCTAGGGAGCCCAATGTGGGGCTGGGACCCCTTGCTCCTTAGGGGGAAACTCCACAGCTGAAATGTCTCTCTTGATTCTCAACCACCACATGTCTTCACCTCTGCTACAAGTCTTGAGATGACTTCTTCAGTGTGTCCTTAGTTACAGGACTTTTGTTAAGCTAGACTTCAGGCAATTCTCAATGATGGTTGTTCTGTAGTTTAGTTATCATTTTGAGGTGGTCGGAGGAGGAGGCATGCACAGCGTTTATCTACTCCGCCATCTTAAACCCTACAGATTCTTAAGTTACATTCTATCATCTATTTACTTTGTTATTTTTGTGTGATTCTTCTGATATTTAAGAAGGTATATATTTTGTGTTCCAGTGATTATAGTTATAATTACAACTTTATATGAAATCCTTAGTTATACAGGTGAGGCGATCAGCAAGTGATACTATCTACTAAGAATGTAAACAGTGACATTGCTGACAGCCAAACTATACTATTTCCAAACAATGCTCAGACAAAAACACACTGCAACCCATGTTTGGGACAATAAAGAAACAAGGCCGTTACACAAAGACAAAAGAAAAAAATTAAAATTCCTCTCACGACTAATGTGACTGGTTGATACCTCATTACCAATGAGAACTCCAGTGGACCTTATGCAACCATATTCTAGATTAAATGTATTAAAGTATCCTATCATTAGACATCCCCTATTTTTTACAGTATCCAAATAGATCAGACCATACATCCTTCAGAATCATCTACTGCAAACCCATTTCCTATATGAGAAGCTCAACTCCTCCACTAGTGCTTAGGTGCCCTACTTTTTCTGGTTTATGTTCTCCCCTGTGGCATGAAGCTCATTTAACTTCAAATGTAAAAAAGTAAATTTGATTAATGAAATAAACAAACACACATTTTATATATAAGATGAGCAGAGGGTACTCATAAAAAAGAACTCTCATACAAATTTACTTGAACTGTAAATAGATAAAAACTTTCTTTAAGAAAATTTACCAATATAAAACAAACCCTATATCTATATTTATATCTAATCTATTTGTATATTTATATATAGATATCAAAACACTTTGATCCTCACTACACTTATGTAAAAATTTTTCCAAAGAAATCATAATAATATAAAAAATGATTCATATTAAGGGATGTTCATTAAAGCAGGAATTTTTCATGTATTAAAATGTGGAAAATTTCCTATAAGAGAAATATTATTAATGAATTGTAATGCATCTCTCATGGGAAAACTATTCAATAATTTAAGACAGAGAGTATTCGATAACATGGCTATTTCTTCAACATAAAGTTTATACCAAGTACATCATAAAATAATTTAACTTCTGTAAAAATAACATATTCAAAAATATATGTATAGTTTGCACAAAAAAACCTTGAAAAAAATAACCAAACTATTATTAGTTAACTTAGTGATGGGATCATTATTGTTGATTATTTTTATTTTTTTCTGTGTACTTTTCTGTTTTTTTTTCTTATTTTAAAAACCAGGATTAGTACTGTAATATGAAAAAAATAGAAATGCAATATAAAAGCAGATTTTATCATATTCACTATGTTATTAATTAGCATGCCCTAAAATCTGTGCCAGACTCTCAATATTACCCCATTGACTGATAATGGCATATGATAATTACCTGACTTATTTGAAATTCTTTGCCAATAGACAAAGTGAAATGCTTACTAATAGCTTGTTTTCAGTTGGTTATTTAGAATGTTAGTCACTTTTTTTGTACATTTCTCCAGTGTTAGCACTGGAGTGGAGGATAATTATTGCCAAATTATATCAAATAAGCTCATGTTTATCCACTTCTCAGTCTCCATTATGTTTGTTTCCCATAAAGCATCACAACATCATTGATATTTTTAATCTTATACATTAGATGTTAAATCTCTCTACTGAAAAAAATTATATTTTCAAAAATATATAGCCCATTAATTTGATATGTTCCTGAATTGACATGAAAAACAAAACTGGCATCTCATTGGTGCTTAAAACAGTCACAGATGGCTTCTAAAACAGTACTGTGTTTTCATTTGGGGATTCCATTGTTTAGATCATTTTCATGAATAATTAAAAATAAATCTGTGATACCAGTAATTATAATAACCCATATCTGGCTTTGCAACAAAAAACAGTGACTCCAACTCCCTAAAAGAATACAAACTAACCAGTGTTATAGATGGGAGCTATAGGAAATGCCCTCATCTTTTTTTAAACCCTAAAGAAAGTAGCAATTTTGTGTAATGCATTTAACAAATTGTTCTACATAATTCATTCTCTTCAGATGTGCTAATTTATATTCATTTCACAGCTTCTGAAATTTACATAGGTGATGAAGAATTATTTGGAGAAACTTAAGAATCTGAACAATCATATTGGCAAATTTAACTTATATTACCAGGGGAAAAAAGCTATTTGTAATTCTGCAAAACTATAGGACTAAATATTTGCAAGAGGCTCTATCTGCAACAGTGTAGTTGTATCTGTACAGGAGCAGCTCCTTCATGAGCTTTTCTCTAAATTCTTGTTTTAGTTTAGGTAGCAAGATGGAACAATGTGTTTCAATGCAAATACGCCTTCCACTCAAGAACTTAATTAAGCTTCATTCTATATTATGCAGACTGGTTTACAATCTGAAATAAAACTTATCATGAACCACAAAAAAAAAAAAAGATTTTTAAGTGAAAATTGTAATAGCCATAAAGAATAAACCATTAAGCAAAGAATATCATTTTAGTAGCCTTATATTGTAAATACATAAAAAGTAGTGAAGAGAAAGCCATCTACAAAAATGATATGGTATGATTTAGAATTGAAAAAATTCTCTGATAATTGACATATGTAAACTGTTCTACCAGACAATTTTTTTTTTTTAAATTAACCTCTATTTCAAAAATAGGTAATGGAAGGGAAACTTCACTACAATTCAACAGTCCACACTTAATCACTCATGACTTTGTAATCTGAGATAATCGATATATCTGAGCCTAAATTTTCCCACTTGGAAAATTAAAGTGTTTCACTGGATACCTTCTGTCTCTTCATGTATTCTGTTTTTGTAATTTGAAGTCTTATCTCTCTAACGAATTATTCAAATCCTTGCAAAAAAAACCTCATTTTATATTCCTTCTGTATACCTAAAATTATTTATCCACTGCTGTAGATGCTTTCTAGGCTCTCTGAAATTGCCTATAAAATCTAAAATCTTGTATTCAAAGATTTAAGCAACTGAAAACAGAAAATAACCCATCATGCCTGAAAATAAGAATAAAATATTATCATTAAATCAATAGTGACTGCTCAATGCATTTTTGACATTTATTTTGAGGAGTTAACTTCATAACTAGAGAATCTATGAAACTAGTGAGAGAATTATAATAATTGTTTCTGTAAATTCAGCATTTCAATAAATATTTTATATTTGCAACATTTTCTATTCTATGGTACACAGTAAGCAGAGGAAAATAAACTGTGAAAGTACGTGGACAAATGTATGCTTGAATTTTGGATTCATTAGTTTTGGTATATGACCTGGTCTACGCTTTAATCTCTCTTTTTTTTTTTTTCGGATTTCTTCAATAAAGTGCATTCAGTAATGCCTATATCATAATAGATAAGAGGTTTAAAAAAATTTTTAGATTCATATTATAGTTCTTGACATATGCTAGACCCTAAATAAATTCTAGCTGTTTTTTACTATAATGATGCATTTTTTACATTTTAATTCCTTCTACGATTTGATACACTTAACTTTATAGAATATTTTAAATCCCTTGAAATTGAGGATATTTTATTTGCTTTTAACCTTCTGCTCAGATATTAAGCACTAACTAAAAAATTGATGAAAATAAATTTCTGAAAATCATATCCTAGCGCATTATCATTCTTAGCGCTAGAGAGAATACAAGACAAATATGTCAATTATACCTCAATAAAGCTGGAAAAATAATTTAAAAATTCGAAAAAATGTTAAACCAAAAGTAGGAAAAAAGTATATGGTTCCTTCCTCAAAAAAAAAATGCATTTGATTAGTTCATTATTTATTAATCAAATAGTTAATCAAATGTGATTATGCCATCAGTCCTCTTAGCACACGATTTTTATGGTAGAGCAATTCAGAAAAAAAAAAATAGCTTTGGTTACTGTTTCACACTAATTCGTATAACCTAAAGGTTATTTTAATTCATTCATATGTGAAATGTGCACAGTGATATTAATCCAGAGATATGCTTTGAGGGTTAAATGAACTAATGTTTATGAAATACCAGACACATGATTGAGATTTCAGTTTGCTCTTCCACAGCAATGCTAAGGGCTAAAATATTTGTCTCCTGACCTGACTTGTAAAATTTACCAAAACACATATATACAATATATAAGTAATTATTTAAAGTCAATTCTTAGGGATGATAGTTCTTATTTGTGACTTTTCAGTAAAAGTAATAAAAGTTTCAGCAACAAGGTGTAATAACAGTATTTTTCTCACCTGTAGAAAGCCAGGAAGTAATGTTATCAGTAAAAATAATAGCTAATGTTTATAAATTGTTCACTTCATAGCAACAACTATTCTAAGCACTTTACATGTTATAGCTCATTTAATCTTTACAACAGTGCCATGAGGTACTTTTTAATATTCCTATTTCAACAGGTAAGTTAAACTAGACACTGGTTAGGTGGTGACAGCTGGCTCACACTCAGACATTCTGAGTCTGTGCTCATAACCACTATTCTATATTATCTAACTAAAGAGAACAAAGTAGATCAGAGAGAAACAAGGTCCATTGGGTTACATGCAAAGGAAATTTCCAATCTGAAAAACAGAAGGGTAGAAATGTATAAGTAGGATTTGTAAAATTATAGAGCCCAGTAAGAAATGAAAACCAGAAAAGTTCCCACCCCATCATAGAGGAATTTCTACTTGAATCACGTAATTGTTAGTGTTTGAAGACATGAAGCATTTCATAGCTCTGAATAAAAATGTCTGCTTTTTGGATAATAAATTATTCCCAATCCTGGGGGTAATGAAAAATAACATTCTTTGATACTAATGAAAATTTCTCATGGTACCCTTTATTAGAAACAGTTCTTTGTATCTTTTGCAACTAAATTATGTAATGGTAGCAATCAAGTGGGAAAATAAACAGTGTTAATAAGTTCTTAATTTTAAAGGGACTGGATCAATTTGCTACTACTAATTCTAGAATGTTTTTTGTTTAATTATTTGTGATATGGCATTTAGGACATATAGATGTTATCTCAAATGCACTGCAGTGACACTCATGGTATACCGTTTGTTTGGTTTTTTTTTTAGGTGAGGCAACCCTTGGTTGACCTCACAGATTGCAAGGACCTTGTCAGTTTACAATCCCTTATTTTTTATTTTTTATTTTTTATGCCTACAGCACCTGGTCTTCCTAGGTGGTCTCCCATCCAAGTGCTAACCAGGCCCGACTCTGCTTAGCTTCCGAGATCAGATGAGATCAAGCTTGATCAGGGTAGCATGGTGGTAGACTCATGGTATACCATTTGAATGTATCTTCTTCTCTAAGTAGATACATTTGAATGTATCTTCTTCTCTAAGTAGAAAAAAGTAGATGCCTGGTATTTCTGGAACAGACGGAGAGCACTTAAAGCGCCAGTATGCCTGCCACTGTCAGGTGTGTGAGGAGATAAGGCAAAGGTAGCCTTCATGTATTACAACAATCATATCCGAAAGGTTTTGCTTGAAATTAATTATTGAAGCTCTAACCTCCAATGTGCTGTTACTGTGCCCCAAAAGAAATTTGTGTTAAATGAGTTCGTAATTGTGGGGTCCTCATGATGGGATTAGCGGCTTTATAAGAAGAAGAAGAGATATTATTATTTCTGTTGTTTAACCAGCCAGTTTGTGGTATTTTGTTATAGCAGCCAGAGCAAATTAATACAGGTTTAAGTTTGAAACTGGAGGGAATCAATGGAAATGCTGAGTTAGGAAAGCTGGGATAAATTAGTCCTCGATAAATAGTCCATTGAAAACAGAAGCTAGGCTTAAAAGATAGGAGATGCAGGCCAAAGCTAAACAATTTTAGGGGCTCTGTCAAATGTATCAGGGGCTCAGACAGTGTCTGGGTTACATATATAATGTTCCCAAAAGCCAGGAGCTCAATAAAATCTGTTGCAACACAACTCGAATGGTATTCTGTATCAGACCTCTAGCTGCAAGAGGTCTGCTTTCATTCAATGACCCTGCTCCCCACAGTTCTGGGTTTCTACTACTGAAGGAGGCTAGAGAAAATAAGGATTCCCTGAGATTCTCCCTGGGCCAGAAGTCTTTATTTAGTTACCTCAAACAGAACTTTTCCCAAAGTAAACATTTTAATTAATCATTTATATTTAGTATACAACCTCTTTTAGGCAACACACAAATCAAAATCTCAGTTACCACTGAAAAGAGTTTTGAAAAATTATCATCAGGTAAAACTTTTTTGATAGACCACTACCTAATAGAGCCTGATAACTTTACATGCTACAAATTGTCAACGCTTTCAGAATGATTGTAATCGGAGTAAAAGCTTGGGCAAATAACGGTGATTTCCCCACATACAAAATATTTCAATGCATTTTAAACCTTCTACCAGCTTGAAAAGATCCATTTAAGAATATCAATGGATAGATCTTTGGAATCACTTTGAGTCACTGAGAATTATGCTAAAAATTCAAGTTTCAAATACAATGGCCTGAAAACGGAGCCTACATCCTTATTTTTATTTAGAAGGTTATCTTGAAGCAAAATGAAATACTTAGAATTTCTCTAATATATATGTTTATGCATTTTATCATAAATTCCAAGAAATTCATTAGCATAAGTATGCCACGGAGATAAATGTCTTACCAGAAGAGTTGCATTTAATATTGTAAAATAGGATTGCATTATTCTTCAGAGTCACTCAGTAAACTAGTGACTGCTCTTTCCTATGCTGTTTGATTTGTGATGTGAATTATAAAAATACACAAAGTTTCACAGGTATAATAATCTTTATTGTTAAGATGTTAAGTGTTCCCAAATTTATCTATAAATTTAATGTAAAAAATATTTTGTGGAAATTGACAAGCTGATTCTAATATTCATATTGAATTTTTAAAATGTAGACTAGCCAAATAACTGCAAAAAAGAGTAAATTTTATGATGTATATTACCTCATTTCAAGATTAATTAAAAAGTTACATTAAACAAGATCCTCTGGTTTTAAATCCCAGCTTATAAAAATAGTTGGTAGAGCAGAAATAGATAAACACAGACATAATTAATTAGTTTTAAATAAAGATTCAAAGGCAATTCAGTAGAAAATGAAACATCTTTTCGATAAATGGTGCTGGAACAATGAGATATTCATAAGCAAAAAATGAGCTTCTATTTGTACTTCAAATGATATACAAAAAGTAATTCAAAATGGATCAGAGATGCAAATATAAAACCTAAAACTATAAACTTGTTGAAGAAAATATAGAAAATTGTTGTAAACTTGAGTTAAGTAAAGATTTCTTAGATGTAATACCAAAAGCTCAGTCCACTAAGGAACAAATTGATAAACTGGACTTCTTCAAAATAAGAAATTCTGTTCTTCAAAAGACACTATTAGTAGAATGACAAACAAGCCACAGACTGGGAGAAAATATTTGCAAATCATGTATTGGATAAAAATATTTACATCTAGAACATATAAATAACATTTAGATCTCAATAAGAAAACAAACAAAAGCCATTTAAAATTAGACCCCCCAAAAATTGAACAGATGCTTTATCAGAGAAGATGCAGGATGGAAAATAAGCACATGAAAGGATATTCAATGTCATTTTCCATTAGAGAAATGCTAGTTAAAACCACAACTAGATTCCATTAGATAGTTATTAAAATGTCTAAAATTAAAGACTGACCACACCAAATGTTGGCAGGAATATAGAATATGTAGACGTTTCATATGCTGTTTTCTGAAAAGTTATCTATTCTCCTGCCATATGATCCAGCCATTCCACACCTACATATTTTATCAAATAAATAAAAGAAATTTTCTGTACAAAGATTTGTATACAAATGTTCACAGCAGCTCTATTTAAAATAGTCAAAAACTGGAGACTCAAATGTTCATTAACAGGTGAATGAACAAACTAATGATATATTCATACAATAAATTTCTCCTCAGCAATATAAAAATGAACTATTAATATTTATAATGACATAGATGAATCTCAAAACATTATGCTAAATGAAAGAAACCAGAAAAAAATGCATTCTGTATGACTCCATGCATATAAAATTTTGAATATGCAAAAGAATCTACAATGACAAAAAGCATATCAATGGTTTTCCAGGGATTCCAAAGAGACATGACAAATCTTTGAGTTTGTTATTCACAATTGAGTTTATTATCTCTATGGGGCTTATAATTTCTTCACTGGTATATGCAGATGTCAAAACACTAGATTTTTCCTTAAAATGTGCATTTTGTTATATGTCAATCATAATAAATAAAACTTGAGAAAACAAATGAATGAAACATTGTATTTAACAGGAAGAAATCTAATTCTCAGTGCAAAACTAAGCTTATCCAAGAATTTTCTGTTCAGTCTTAATTAATACATCATCTTATAGTTGACTTAAGCCACAAACAGTCTTGATTCCACATATTAGAACGAGTCCAGTCAAAAAAAAAAAAGAAAGGAAAGAAAAATGTTAATGGGACCCCGCAATTACTGGTTTCCCAGAGATGATGGAGTCCTCTCACACTCCATTCTGGCTCTCATGACTACATGCTTCCCAAAGATGAACTCACTTTGGCATACTTAATAGGTGTGCCTAAGAATAGGCAGGCTCTTGTCCTACGTTCTGTTGTTGTTTATCTTTAATCCTTTCTTATAGGCAATAAACCTAATCATGTATAGTAAGTATGATTGTCTGATGTAACCCTAGACCACTGCTGTTTGTTGAGCAGAGTGGGCACTGAATTTGCTTACTCAAGTATTTCTTTTCCTTTTAAATTAATATATAATAGATAAATAACATTGTATTAGTTTTAGGTATAGAACACAATAATTTGATATATGTATCTATTATAAAATGATTACCACAATAGATTTATCATTATACATAATTACAATTTGTTTTCTGTAATTTTTCTGAGAACTATTAAGATCTACTCTTTTAGCAACTTTCAAATATACATACAGTATTGTTAACTATAGTCACCATGCTTTATGTTAATTCCATCCTCAGGACTTATTTATCTCATAACTGAGTTTATTACTTTGACCATTTTTGTCCATTTTACCCATCCTCCAACCCCACCTCTGACAATCACCAATCTGTTCACTATATCTGTGAGTTTGTGTTTTATTCTCACATATATAGGTGAGAACATATAGTATTGGTCTTTCTCTCTCTTACTTAGTTAGCATAATGCCCTCGAGGGCCATTCATGTTGTTGCAAATATTTTTTACTATTAAATTGTATGTGTTCTTTATATATTTTGGATATTAACTCTATCATATATATAATTTGCAAAATTTTTTCACATCCTATAGGTTGCCTTTTCATTTTGTTGATAATTTCCTTTGTTGTACAGACCTTTTCTATTTGATGTAGTCCCACTGGTTTATTTTTGCATTTGTTGCCTTTGTTTTTGTGTCAAATCAAAAAAAAATAATAATTGCTAAGACCAATGTCAAGGAGCTTACCCCCTATGTTTTATTCTATAAATTTTATAGTGTCAGGTCTTATGTTCAAGTCTTTAATCCATTTTGAGTTGATTTTTGTGTATGATGTAAGAGGGTGGTCCATTTTCATTGTTTTGCATGTGGCTGTCTAATTTTCCTAGCACTAGTATCTTTTCCCCATTGAATATTCTAGAGTCCTTTGTCATAAATTAATTGATCATGTATACATGGATTTATTCCTGTAATCTCTATTCTATTTCATTGATCTATATGTCTGTTTTTATGGCAATACTATACTATTTTGATTACCATAGTTTTGTAAAATAATTTAAAATTAGGAAGCTTTGTTCTTCTTTTCCAAGATTGCTTTGGTTTATACAATTTTTTAGATTATTCTATTTCTGTGAAAAATGTCATTATAATTTTAATAGAGATTGCAATAAATCTATAGATTGCTTTGGGTGGTATAAACATTTCAACAATATCAATTCTTACAATCCATGAGCACAGAATATCTTTTTATTTATTCGTGACTTCTTCAATGTCTTATTGACAAATAAGTTTATTATTCTTACTTTTTAGAATGAAATTTGCTTAACTTTCTACATATTTACTTGTAATTACACCAAAATATTCCAATCAATCTAACAAAATCTTGAATATATATTTTCTAAATGTTAAGAATGTAAAACACAATTTCTGTTTTTGGATTTTGATATAAATCATACTCTCGCAGCCATTCATTTACCTCCTTTCTAAGATTGGTGGATGGTGATGATCCTAGGACTTCTTAGTATTTCTTTGCATTGAATAATATGTTCCCTGGATCCCATTTCTTTCTTTTTCTTAATTTAGTCTTTCATCCTGCTAAATTAAGCACATGCTCCAGCAGAATGCTAAAAAATAATATGTGATCAATACACTTTTTTAGTCCTTGCATGTCTAAAAGTTCTCTTATTATAACCACATATTTGATAGTTTAGATGAGGAAAAAAATACTTAATTGAAAATTATTTCTCCTAGTAATTTTGAAGCATTGATCCACAGTCTTTTTGTAACCTGAATTGATATTGAGGAGTCTGATGCTATTTTGAGTGCAGTTTCCTTTATGTAACGTGGTTGTCTTTTTTTTTTTCAACTATTATCTAAATATGTGTAAGCCTTCTCTTCATTGTTATTCTGACATTTCATAATGGTGTGCTTTGTTGTAAAAAAAATAATTTGTCAGTTTGCAATGGAATAAATACTTAAATGTATAAAGCAAAACTGAATATTTCTAAAGTCTATATAAATGAATATTTTTTCCTTTGAGTAAAGAAAAATTTCTTAAAGTCATCAAAAGCAAAAATCATCAAGGAAAATGCTAAGATATTTTAATAAGAACTTCTGGACATAAAAGGTATAAATGGATCACTATCAATCTGGGAAAAGACATTTGCTATAAATAAAATGGGCAAAGAATCAGCATCTTAAATATATATTACTCCTACAAATCGATAAGAAAAAATATAAATAACACAATAGAAAATTGAGAAAACATATGAAGATGAAATACAGTTAATCACGTAATAAATTTAAATTATGAGTCTAGCAGTTGAGAAGACACATAATGAATTAGTCATTTTATACTATGAGTGATTCATTGCAGGGAAATTTTATACTCCAGGGGTATTTCATTTTAGTTTTTCAGAGACATATACTTTAATCTATCACATTATAAAGTTAGGAGGAGAGGAAGCATCCTTGCAGTTGACACAAGAAGAGGGAAAAAAGTCCCATATGTTGGGTTCTAAGATTAATGTTGTGTTCTAAGATTAATGTTGTCTCATTTTTCTTGCTTAGTCTTTTGAAAGATTTCTATAATTCTATTATCAATAAGAGAATCAGATCTCATATTTACTTTCTACATTTTTCCTAATAACTAATTCATCCATCTTTAATACTTTTTATTTTAGTTTTATTGGATCATTTGAATAATTATTTTACCATGCTTTTAGATGAATATTAACAAATCTTATTTTTATAAATTACCTTTGCATACTACTTTGGCTATAGCTCATTCCATAATTTAAATACATACTATTGTCATACAAAAATTATGAAATGACCTTATATTTTTTAATTTACTCATAAATTTGTTTCTATAAAACATTGTAAATATTTTTTAATATTTTGTGACATAATGTTGTAGGAAATTTGGACATTAATTTAATTTTCTTTACTACTGTAAGTAACTTTATCTCTTTTTTCTGATTATATGATTATAGATTTTTTCCTGCTCATTTTCAGTAAACCTGAGAAATTTGATTATGACATCTAGTTGTGGAATTCTTCTAATCAATCTTGCTTAAAATAGAATAATATATTATTGGTTATTTCTTGTAATGACATTATTTAACTGGATAACATGTACTTTGATTTCTCAATGTTTTTTTTCTATTTGATATCTGTCTGTTCGGACAGCAAGATCTTGTTTTGCCTTGCTATTTATGCATTTTTTAAATTTATTTTTATTTTTTGTTCAAGATTTGAATTTGAGACAGTTTTAGTTTATAGATATTGCAGACTCATGTTTAAAACACTTAGTCCCAGACAGAGGCAAGAAGAAAAGTTGGTATTTTCTGTGTTTTTATTTCTCTAAATCATAAATCAGTGAAGTATGGCCTGTAAGCAGGTCAAAATAGCGTACCACTCATTCTTGTAAGTAGTTTTATTGGAACACAAACATCACCATTTATTTGTGTAATGTCTATGGTTACTTTTGCACTACAATAGCAGAGTTGTTTATTTGGAATAGACACTGGGTTGTATGGTCCACAAAGTTGAAAATAGTTACTATTTAGGTCTTTACAGAAAAAGCTTGTCAACTCCTGATCTAAAATATAATCCATTTGCGCTATGCATTGGAATAAGAATATTGAAAGAGTAAGTGGTGCAATAGGAACTTCATTACTCTATAAAACATTTTCTTCCCAACTTAGTGGTGAAAAGTCCAATGTTCACAGTAACACAAAAACCCTTCTTTGAATGGTATGATAGCTGCCCCTGGAAGCCAATTATAGTAGTGCTTTCAAATTTATTCAACCCACCTTCTGCAGCAAATGGGACTTTGTAAATATTCTGCATCCAAGCATAGCTTGCTTAGTCATCTAAATCTTTGCTACTCTAAATTGGAGGCTACTTTTTGCATTTCTGGTAAAGTATCCTCTCATTTCTTTATATATATTGGCTCGTGGACAGCTCAGATCCCCTCCAACTAGCTCTACTTTCATTCTATCTTAATAATTATATTCAAAAATTTTGTTCTAGTAATGTTCACTTATCCAATTTCTAGCCCAGTTACAGGTATTGCTTATTTTATGTACAGTAACTTAGTCCTGTAGACTATTGCTTAAGTTAAATAATTTTGCACAGCACATGAACATTTTATTATGAGGACTATGCAACAATATTCAGTTCTATTATATACTTGTTTTGATCTAATTATTATTATTTTTTTTTAGTTTCTATGAAAAATTATTGATTATAGGGAGTAAAGGGTGGAATGAATAGCTGGGTTTATATTTAACTTGTGCAGGGTACAGTTTAAAGTCTTCGTTTTCTGGTTTTCCTTTTATCTGTCTAAATCTTGATTCTAAATATTATCAGAGTACTCTTCTCCTCCTCTCATTCTCCACATTCAGAGCTCCCATGTCAACTACTTGGAGGATATAGCTTAGTTCAATATTTTACCCTGAGGGCACTTAAAAACCCAGAAAAATGTTTTGAAGTTGGAATGTTCCAATTTCAACTTCATTGAAGATCTGGAGAAGCAAGAATTTCCATAATAACTGCTTTCATATAGTTCTACACAAAATACACAATTAACCATTGAAAATAAAAATTCAATCACTGTGGCTAAAAAATGAGTGAGACTTACTGAGGTCAATGTACTGGCATGTCTCAAATAGAAACTTTCCTATATATAAAAGGAACATCATATCTACCTCATATGGATTTTAAGCTTAGTGATTGGGAAAAACTGGGACCATGAAAGAGAAGTGGAGACTTATAGCAACCAGAGCTCTTAACTTAACAAAGGGCCATGGACCTTATTAACAGTTTCATGGACTCCATCGAGACTTTCATATACAAGCCACAAGGAATGTCACACATGCAGGCTCTCCCAAATGACACATAGGTGCCTCCAAACATACCACATCCCTCATCTATCCCCTCTCCCATGGCCAGATTCCTGAAGGTGCCCCTATGGAGTGGTATTAAACTAGAAATCAATAATACGTGGAAATTTTACAATTTGTGAAAATTGAGCAACACACCACTGAACCAATAAGTCAAAGGAGAAATCAAATGAAAATCAGAAAGTATCTTGAGACAAGCAAAATGTAAATAGCATATGAAAACTTATGGAATGCAGAAAGAGCAGATAAAGAAAAGTTTATAGTAATAAATATCTACATTAAGAAAACAGAAAGATCTCAATTAAACAATCTAATGTACACCTCAAGGAACTAAAAAAAGAACACACTATACCCAAAATTAGCAGAAGGAAGATAATAGGTAATATCAAAACAAAAATAAATGAAATAGAGGCCAGAAAAGAATAAAAACGATTTTTTAAAAACTGAGAATTAGTTCTTCGAAGAGAAAAAATTGACATACTTTCAGCTAGACTGGGGGTGGGGTGGGGCACGGGAAGAAGACTCAAATAAAGTTAGAAATGAAAAAGGAGGCATTACAAGTGATAGCCCAGAAACACAAGAGGTCATAGGAGACTACTATGAACAAATATAAACCAAAATTTTGGATAACCTAGAAGAAATGATAAATACCTAGAATCATATAACCTTCTAAGAGTGAATTGTGAATAAATAGAAGACCTGAACAGATCAAGAACTAGTAAGATTTCATCAGTACTCAAAAAATCTCCCCACAAAGAAAAGCTCAGAACCAGATGACTTCATTGGCAAACTCTATCAAACTTTAAAAAAATAATAATAATCCCAAGTCTTCTCAAGCACTTACAGAAATTTAAAGAGAAAGAAGCAATTCCAAACACGTATTTCAAGGGCAGCATTAGCCTGATACCAATGTCAGACAAGAACACTACTAAAAAAAAAAAATTACAGGTCAATATCCTTGATGAATATAAATACAAAAATCCTCAATAAAATACTAGCAACCTAAATTTAACAGCACATTAAAAGGATCACACACCATGATCAATTAGGATTTGTTCCTGGGATACAGTGATACTTTAGCATATGCAAATAAATAAGTATAATATACCACATTAACAGAATGCAGGATAAAGAATGATGTAATTATTTTAACAAATGCAGGAAAAGCACTTAAAAAATTCAACATCTTCTCATGATAAAAATTCTCAACAAATTAGGGACAAAAGAAATGTACCTCATAATAATGAAGGCCAAGTCCACAACTAACATCATATTCAATGGAGAAAAGCTGGAAGGTTTTTCTCTAAGATCAGAAAGAAGACAAGGGTGTTCACTCTCACTTTTTCTATTCAACACAATATTGGAAGTACTAGCTAGAGCAATTAGGCAAGAAAAAGTAAAATAAGACATTCAAATCAGAAAGAACTAAAATTGTCTCTGTTTGTAGATGACATAGGTTATATAGAGAAAATTCTAAGATTCTACTTAAAAAAAACTGTTAGAACTAATAATTTCAGCAAAGCCATAAAAATAAAAAATCAACATATAACAATTGCATTTCTATACACAGACAATGAAATATACATAAAAGAAATTAAGTGAACAATTCCATTTACAGTAGCATCTGATAGAATAAAATACTTAGGAGTAAACTTAATCAAGGAGGCAAAATATCTGTACACTAAAAAGTACAAAATATTCCTTTAAAATTGTAAAAGCCATGGATAAATGGAAAGATACTTCATGCTCATAGATTGGAAGATCTAATTTTTTTATATATTCACCGTATACGAGGCAATCCACATATTAAATGCAATTCTTATCAAAATTCCAGAGGCATTTCTCACAGAAACAGAAAAAATAATAATTTTAAAATTTGTATGGAACCACAAACAACCTAAATAGGTAAAACAATTTTTAGCAAGAAAAACAAAGATAAAGACATAAAACTTCTTAATTTTGTTTATATTACAAAGCTATAGTACTTAATATAGTATGGTACTGCATAAAAAAAACGGCATATAGATCAGTGGAATTGAATAGAAAATCCAGAAATAAACCTATGCATATATAGTCAGTTAATCTTTGACAAAGTCACCAAGAATACAAAATGGGGAATAAATAGTCTGCACAATAAATGGTGCTAGAAAAACTGGATATCCACATGCAAAAGAATAACATTAGACCCTTATCTTACTCCATGCACAAAAATCAACTCAAAGTGAACTAAATACTTAAGACTTGAAACTGCAAAAGTCCAAGAAGAAAACAGAAAATCTCTTTGACATCAGTCATAGTAATGATCTCTTGGATATGATATCAAAAGTACGGGCAACAAAAGTAAAAATGAGTAAGTAGGATTATATTAAACTAAAAGTTTATGCACAACAAAGGAAACAATAAACAAGATTAAAAGGCAACCTATTGAGTGGGAGAAAATATTTCCAATCATATATCTGATAAGGGCTTAATATTCAAACTATATAAGAAACTTCTACAATCCAATATAATAAAAATAAATAACCTAATTAAAAATGGGAAATGTCCCTGAAGAGATTTTTTTTTTTTCAATAAAAACATACAAATGGCCAACAGGTATATGAAAAGATGCTTAACGTTAATCATTGGGAAATGCAAATCAAAACCACAATGAGCTATCACCTTAAATATGTTAGGAGGCTATTATTTTTTTAAAAAGTGAAAAGATAAGTGTTGGTGAGAGTATGGAGGAAAAGTAATTCTTGTACAATATTGTTGGGAATATAAATTGGTACAATATTTATGGAAAATAATTTGGTAGTTCCTCAGATAATTAAAACCAATACTACCATATAATGCAGCAATCTCACTTCTGGATATATAACCAAAGGAAATCAAATCATTAATTTGAAGAGATAGCTTCATGTTTATTGTGGCATTATTTACAATAGCCAATATATGGAAACAACATAACTGTCTTTCAACAGATAAATGAATAAGAAAAATGTAACATTGATATGTATTTTTATTAAGCCATAAAAAGAAGAAAATCCTGCCATTTGTTACAACATGGATAAACCTATCAGATATTATGCTAGTGAAATTAGCCAGACACAGTAAGGAATATACTGTATTATCTCACTTATAAGTGACAAATATAAAGATTTATATTTATATTTATATAAAGATATCCGTGATTGCATTTAGGACCCACATAGATAATCCAGGATAACCTCCTCACCCCAATTTAAAATATGAACTAATGGAAAAAGAGAGTAGAATGGTGATTACTAGGGAATTGGGGTGAAGGAATTGAGAAGACTTTGATTAAAATGTACAGACTTTCAATTATAAGATTAATAAGTTCTGGAGACAAAGCATGGTGAATATAGTTAATAATTTATTATATCTTTGAAATTTACCAAGAGTTGTTCTTAAAATTTTGCCACAAAAAAAGTAAATATGTTAGATGATGATATGTTAATTAGCTTGATTATGGTAATCATTTCACAATTAAACATAAATCAAAACATCGCTTGTACACCTTAAATATATAACATTTTTATTTGTCAATCATACCTCAATAAAGCTGAAAAGACAAAAAATAAACTACTTAAGAGAGAAAAAAAGAAAAAAGAAAGAAATGTAAGAAGAAAAACCATGATATGATTGGTAATTAGGAATAGTCATGAAAGAGGTGGTATGGCTTCTTTAGGAGACTGGGATGAAATATTCAAGCCAAAGTCACACGCTGCAATGTCTTTGGAGACCCAGAGTAGAAATCTGATTCTGTGAAGTAAGCAGTAGTAATCAGTATTCAGTATCAGAAACTGTGAAAGACTGGAAACCTAGTGCATTGCTTGCCAAAATTTCTCCTAGTTCAGATGAGTTTAAAACACGATACTAACCAACAGAATTCTCCTTTGGCCAGATTTACTCAAAAGGCAACAGATTGTATTCCTTGCATGGGGCTCTAGATAGCCGCTGAAGAAAGTTAACAATGTCATCATGCTAGCATGATGATCTGAAGAGGTATGAATTTCTATGATCACTGCTTTGTCATTTTAGCAAGTTATTCTGGGAAGGTGAAGGAATGAGATGATGTATTTTGAATGCCTTGCATTGCACAAGGCACAGGGTTATAGCCAACAAATCGTAATATCCTTCCTCTTTCTCACCCTTTCTGACTATTTGAACTATTGAAAGGAGAAATCAGAAACAGGAGAGATTCATACTGATACTAAGAATAGTAGTAGTTTTCCAGTATTGCTGTAATAAATTATCTTAAGCTTTATGGCTTAAAACAACAGAAATTTATTCTCTCACAGTTCTGGAGGACAGAAATCTGAAATTAGTCTCACTGAGTAGAAACCAAAGTAGTGGCAGAGATGTACACCCTCAGATGCTCTAAGGGAGAATCTGTTCCTTGCATTTTTTAGTTTTTGATGGCTGTCAGTATACCTTAGCTCATAATCACATTACTCAAATATCTGTCTCTGTGGTCACTTTCCTTCTCCTCTTCTGCTTGTCATGTCTCTCTCTGACTCTTTCTTATAAAGATATCTGTGATTGCATTTAGGACCATTCAGATAATCCAGGATAACCTCTCCATCCTAGAACCTTTACTTAATCACGTTTTGTGTGGTATATGGTATAGTTTTCAGGAGTTAAGTCATGGATATCTTCTGAGAGGCTAGTGTTGAGTGCATCACAATAAGAAATAGTTTTTTAGGCAAGTTGTTTCTGGTTCACTCAGGGTTCTCCAGAGAAATAGAACCACAGAAGATTATATACATATAATATAAATCGAACCACTTTAAAATGGAGCCAGAGCTGCCACACCAGAGGAACTGCCTTGCACCTCTTATGCCTCAAATCTTTGGAATGTTAAATCAGGCCAAAATAACCTTTGGACTGGGCCTAAGCAACTCTGTTTCCCAAAGAACTGTTTGTAAAGATAATAAGAAAGCAATTATTATGACTACTAGACTAAAAATTTAAAACATTGTTTAGAATTAACAATCACTATGTTATATTATCTGCATCAATAGAAATGCCTTCCTTCTATTGGTGTAATTGTTCCCTTTCCCCTTCTCATAAATACCCACTGCATTTGTCTCTTAATCAGGACATCATTTGAATTAATGATTTCCAAATAGCTATCCTTATTGACCTCAATAAAAGCTTGTTGCCTTTCACTTTAAAAGGCCTTTTATTTTTAGATTAGCTATATATCTATATTTCTACATGTGAGAATATATACTTATTATAAGGAATTGCATGATACACTTATGGAGGCTGAGAAGTCCTCAAACCTGCAGTCAGAAGGCTATAGACCTAGGAGAAATGATGGTGTAACTAAACTTAGTTCGAAGCCAAAGCACGAACATCCTGGATCAACAACTGCTGCATGGACGTATATGGAATTCACTTTCTCCTTACCATGGCCACTAGAGCATTTGCATTCTTCATCTTGAAAGGATCTAATCCATTTCAACTAGCATTCTCCATTTATATAATGGGTTTAACTAATCCCAACTGACCTGGCCAATAGCCTTCATTTACATAGAGGACCTAAATGAAAACAGCTCCTGTGGTTTTTGCCTTTATAAATTCTGCCTTTCTTTGTTCCCTTATGAACACAATTGAGGTTGCTATTTGAAAATGTGCTGCATAGGTTGCAATCTCTCTTTTGTTCAAATAAATGTTTTTATTCTTTATTACAGCCTAAACATTTTTGGGTTAACACAGTCTACTGATTCAAATGTTAATATCATCCAGAAATACTTTTAAACGCACACCCAGAATAATGTTTAAGCAAATATCTGCGCATCTCAAGGTTCAGTCAAGTTAAGACATATTAACCATTCAGGAGTCTAAATTGTTATTGTAGAGACTGGCACTACCAGTCATAAACTAAATTATTGCTAGGTTGCTATATATCACCTCATGATTTGAAACATTGTTATCAACAACCTTCAATGACTATAATGATAAGAATAGCTGAGAAGAGGGGTACACCATGTGTAATATAACATATCATAAAAAAACAGGTGCCATGCATTATTTGTCTTTAACCTCAATCTCAAACTAGGGCTCATGAAAGAAGCTAGAAATACCAGTTTGGAAATAAAATTTAAATATTCAGAGTAGAACTCAATCACCAAATCTTTTCCTTACCCTACACTTGCCATCAAATCCCTTATTCTCCTCTCACTGTTGACCACTGCTTACTGTACTACTATATTATCCTACTAATCTGACAAAAACTCCAGAAATTTGAAAACAATCTTTTCTTCTACTTCTTAGCTTTATTATAAAATGCATATGTCTTTGAAGTCAGCAGTTTATAGTAATCTAACTTAACAATATTTTTTCAATATTCAACTTAAATATTATTTTATGATGAAATAAATACTATAGTTGCCTATAAACATTCTTATATAATAAAACATTCAAGGATATTTGACCAATGGTAATTTACATCATCTTGCTGTGATGTTTCCAGGGCCTGGTTGAAAACTGCAACACATGGAGCATTAAGTAAATAAACCATCTGCTGGTTTCCTCTCACACAGTGGTGACAAGAGGTCCCACTCCTAGGACAACTTATCAGAGTTCCCTTAGGTTCTACCCAGTCATTGGGAGCTCTGAGAACTCAGACTGTTTTGTGTTCATACATGGAATAGCTTCCGCTATTCACTACATTTTAAGAAACGCTGTAGTTGGCGGTTTTACTAAACAATGGGGAAAACACAAGGGCTAAAGAATTGTAGAACCCATGTGATTTATAGAGGGATTTACAGAAAGCTGTAAAGTGAAATTATAAGAAAAATAAAAGAAGTGTTTTAAAGCAATCTTTTTAGTAACAGTTTATGAAAAGTTTAGTATTGTAGCTGTCCAGGATGCCTAATTATTTCAGTCTCTGTGGATTTACAAAACCTGCATATAATAGAGACAGAAAGCAAGTAGAAAGACAATAAAAAACAAGCATTATTTTTATTCCAGATATATAACAGAAACCTTGCCTTATGAAGAATTACACAAATTCAATAAAAAATAGAAAACAGAAAACTCTAGTTTTAGTATCACATAAACCATCTTAATAAATAAAATAAGAATATGTAAAATTAAATAAATACCTTACTACTCATAATAATGAAAGAAAGATGCAGAATAAAATATGAAAGAGAAATTGAAATTTGTACGTCATGAAGATTTAGGAATCATCAGCTGCCATAGCTGTATATTAAAAGTTGATGATATGTATCTATTACAACAGAGGGAATATATAGGGTCATTCTTATCAATTAGTCTAAAATAATTTCTGGAAGCACAAATATAGTGATGTCAAAATATTAGAGAAATATACAATTATATGATGAATATGGCTTTCTTAAGTAAGACATTTTTATATTTTAAACTATTTAAATGTGTTCTTGTCAATGTCTTTATGTTTAGTGATTTCAGAATAAAGATTTTTGAAATTATTTAACAAGTAATAGTTTGTCAATAAAGTGAAGTAACTACTATTTATATTGAATGTGCTTCTGACATGAATGTGATTAAGATTTATTTATATCATCAGGAAAAAAATAAAGATCTTCCATTGTTTTTTAATCATCTCCTTATAGAAACTGTGGTACATATATACAATGGAATATTACTCAGCCACACAAAGAGATGAAATACTGCCATTTGCAACAACATGGATAGACCTTGAAATAATCATACAAAGCAAAATAAGCCAGACAGAAAAATTTCAAAATCATATGATATCACTTATATGTGGGATATAAACCTAAAAGCACCAAATGAACAGGACAAACAAACAGAGACTCATGGACATGGACAATGGACTATTGATTACCAGAGGGGAGGAAGGTAGATGGAGGGAAAAACTTGTGGAATATTTATAAATACATGATTTTATTTTGAAAATGGCTATTAAACATCAAATTATAAAAGAAAAAAGAAAAAAAGAGAAAGAAAGAAAGAGAGAAAGAAAGAGAGAAAGAAAGAAAGAAAGAAAGAAAGAAAGAAAAGAAAAAGAAAAGAAGAAAGAAAGAAAGAAAAAAAGAAAAGAAAAAGAAAAAAGAAAGAAAAGAAAAGAAGGAAAAGGAAGGAAGGGAGGGAGGAAGGAAGGAAGGAAAAGGAAGGAAGGAAGAAGGAAGGAAGGAAGGAAGGAAGGAAGGAAGAAGGAGGAAGGAAGAAAGGGAAAGGAAGGAAGGAAGGAAAAGAAAGAAAAAGCAAGCAAGAAAGAAAGGGCAGATGAATTTTTCTGATGAGTAATTATTTTCCATGGGAATTTGACATAGTAAACAGAAGCTGAGGCAAAGCTAAAAAGCAGAGAGGACTCCCAGTTTCAGACTGTCTGTATATCTGGCAGACAGTATGAGGCTTAGCAGACTTGGTTTCTTATAGTTTTGAGACACAGATAACCTTGAGGTATTTGGTCTAAGGGCTCTTCTGGAAGGACAGAAACTCTAAATTCACCTTCAAAGCATATGAAGTCAAAAGTGAACTGAATTATGGAAGCTCTAATCAAATCTCCAGCTAAGTCAACTTCTGATAAGATCAATGATACCAGCCCTCTGGCTGAGTAGAATTTGGGGATTTGAGCTGAGAAACAGAAATCTTGGAATTTTAGAGTTAAAATGTCAAAGCCCTTCTGGGAGAACAGTTACCCCTTTGACTGAGTAGTGCAAATTCCTTGAAAAACACAATTTACCAGTCTAAAAAATAAAAAATAAAAAAATAGAAAACCTGAGTAGTCCTATATCTGCTTAAAAAATTAAATCTGTAGCAATATTAATTTTGTGAAGTTCCCACAAAGAAATTTCCAGGCGCAGATGAATTCACTGATGAATTCTATTAAACTTTTATGTATAAATTACACCAACCTTATGCAAACTCTTTCATAAAATAGAGGAAACTCATCTCAACTCATTTTATGATATCAAAATTACACAGTCATCACACAAAAAAAGAAATGACATATAATTAATATAAGTGAAATTATATGATATTTGTCCTTCTCTGTCTGATTTATTTCACATAGCATCCATGTTGTTGAAAGTGGCAAGATTTCATTCTTTCATATGACTAATGTCCATTGTGTGTGTGTATATACATCTACATATTCTTTATCCATTCATCTGTTAAAGTACACTTAGGTATCTTCCATATCTTGGCTATTATAAGTAATGCTGCAAAAAAACATAGGAGGGCACATCTATCTTTTTGAATTAGTATTTTTGTTTTCTCCAGTAAGATACAGGGAAGTAGAATTGCTGGACTATATGGTAGTTGTATTTTTAATTTTTTGAGGAACCTCTATACTGTTTTCCATAGTGCCTGCACCAATTTGCAATACCACCAATAGTGTACTTATATATGGAATCTAAAAGACATATAAAACAAAACAGAAATAGACTTAGATATACAAAACAAACTGATTGTTGCCGGAGGGGAAGAAAGTGTGGAAAAGGACAAAAAGGGTGAAGAGGAATGAGGTGCAAATTTCCACTTATAAAATAAATCATGAAAATGTAATGTATAGCATAGGGAATATATTCAATGATATTATAAAAAGCTCGTACAGTGTCAATTGGTTACTAGACTTATGGTGATGATCACTTAGATATATAAATGTTGAATAACTATGTTGTATTCCTGAAATCAAAGTAAATTTTATATTAATTATATTTTAATAAAAAAGGAAATTACAGAACTTTGTTTAATTCTATTGCTGTCTTGAAATAATAATTTTTGAACATGGGGCCCATATTTTTACTTTATATTCAGCCTCACTTAATTGTAAAAAACTAAATGCTTTCTTCCTAAGATCAGGAAAAAGGTCAGAATGCCTACACTCCCCACATTCATTTTAACATTGTATTGGAGTCTCTAGCTGATGTAATAATTTAAGGAAGAAATGAAAGAAATAAATCTCAGAAAGAGAAAAAAATTAAAACTATCTCTCTATGCAGGTGGAAAAATCATTTCAGTACAAAAACCTAGGAAAACTATTTTTTAAATTAATAGAATTATTAAGTGAATTTATGAATCTGGAAGATGAAAGGTCAATATTCAAAAATAAATTGTATTTCTACATGCTAGCAATAAACAATATGAAAAGAAAAAATTTTAAATTACCATTTAAATTAGTACTGAACATAAAATACTTAGTAATTAATTTAACAAAAAAAATACAAAACATTACAGAAGGAAAATAAGGCAATCCTACATAAATGAAGAAATACACTATGTTTATGAATTATGATACTCAATCTTGTTACAATAACAATTATTCTCAAATTTATTTATAGGTTAAGTATAATGTCAATCAAAACCTCCAAAGTCTTGTTTGTTTGTTTGTTTGGTCGCTTGTTTTTAGAAATTGAAAGAAATTTTAAAATTAATAGAGAAAAAAAGCGTCTAGAAAGGTCGAACAATTTTTAAAACAAAATTGAAGGATTTGCACAACTTGATTTCAAGAGTTATTATGAAGCTGAAGACAATGTGGTATTGAGATAAGGAGTAATAAATGTATCAAATATATAGAATAAAGAAACCCCCAAAATAATCAACATTTATAATTAATTAATTTTTAACAAAAATTAAAAATTATCCAATAGGGAAAGAATAGTCCTTTCAACAAATAGTGATGTAACAACTTGACATCTGTTTGGGGTTGGAAGGAGTAATCTTTGACCTTACTTCATATCTTATAAAAATATTAATGAAGGATGGATCATAAACATAAGTGCTAAAGCTAAAGATTCCAGGACAAAACATAGGAAAAGAAATCATCTTTGAAACCATGAGGTAGGCAAAGATTTCTTAGGACACAATACTAAACATTAAAAAAATATGATAAATTGGACCTCATCAAAATTAAACTACTGTTCAAAAGACAATATTAAATAAATTTGAAAAAAAGAGCCAAAGACTAGAGAAAACATTCACAATAAGTACACCTAACAAAGGACTTAACTTTCAGGCTATATAAAAACCTCTACAACCTGATAACAAAAAGAAAAAAATAGTATGTAAGTAGGTAAGATACTTGAACAATTATTTTATGGAAATACCAGTTGTCTGGTGGTTTTATGGATGTAGACTTTTGCTAAAACTCATTAAACTGTATACTTAAAACCTGTGAATTTTATTGTATTTAATTATACTTCAGTAAAAAATTAGTTAAAAACAAAAGAAGAAAATGACCCTACAATTCCACAATTGTTAAAAATTATTTACATTTCTCTGTAGTTTCTTTCATACTTCATCTACATGTCTATAAACTTACTCTGAAACATTGTTATAAATATATTTTTACTTTGTGTTGTTTTCACTTCTATTAGTTGAAAAAAAATAAAGAATTTTCATAGATTTAGTTCTGTTTTATGGTAATGTTTTATTAGTATTTTCACTGCTAATAATCATAACCACCATTTATGGAAAAATCTCCCGTTTTCCTGGCAATGAATTTTAATTCAAAAAATTTTAACCCATGCATGCAATATTTTACTTTAATCAACCATTCTTTAGGGAAAAATTCCCCCAAAACAAGCAATAGGTATATTGATTTCCATTCTTTATCTTTTTTAAGAATTGAAGTATTTAAAATTATGCATTTGCCTCTGAAGAGGTACGCCCATTTTCTAATAAATTAGGATATACGGTATTCTCATTCTTATCTTCTTCATATTTATTGCCATTATTCCTGTTTTCTTTTATTTCTAGAAAATATAGAAAAAAATTGTCTTTAAGTGTATCAAAATTCAAGTGGAGGTACATTGGCTAGAATTATTAGATGTAAACAACAGAATCTACTTGAGCTAGTTTTTGGAGAAAGAGACATATGAATAAATATTATCTTAAAGAATTATTATAAGGGATGAAGAAATAAACTCTAACCTGAACTTCTGAATGAATGATTCTTAGAAGTTTATCATAGAACTGATCTGCTGAGGGATTCTTCCCTCTTCTGTAATTAGAACAGTGTTGCTTTAGAATATTACTGTTGCTTAAGTCTCCAGTGATACTGATTCTGTCCCAAAGCAGAAACTGCCATTGTTGCCACTGATTGCAGAAAATAATCATAAAACTAACAATTTTCTTACTGCTTGATTTTTCTCACATGACTTTTTCTACATCAGAGTAAATGAGTCTCATGTGTATATCTGATTGCTATAGCCTTGATCACAGATGTGCATTTTGATGGCAAATGAAACTGGAAATGCAGGAGTTTGTGTTTCATTCATTCGTTCATTCATTTGCTAGTCCTCCCACCCAGTTAATTATATTCTCCAGTAAGAATTCATGAAAACAGTAAAGATAACCCTCATAATGTGGTGAGAAAATTCAAAACTTTTTAGTTAGCTGTGAATGACAAATTCATAAATTCAGTAGGGTTCAATTTTTTCTATTTTACCTTTTTTTCTTTTTCTATTTTAATGCATTTTTAAGAGAATCTGTAGTATCCAATTCCTTAATTTCATAATTTGTTGAGATTTCCTTTATGACTTATGCATGAATGACTTTTTTAATACTTCATAAGTACTGAGAACATTGCATATGATTTTTGTCAGGTACAAAATTTGACAGGCATCCTGACAGCTTATCAATCTCCTATATTTATCATTATTTTTCATAAAGTCATATTCAAAATTGTACTGATCTCACCTATGCCTTCCAATCACTGATCCTACTATATTTAGCATTGTTCATCAGCTGCCTGAAAATTCACTTCCTTCCTTATTCTACTTAGATTCTGTTGCTCATCTCTGTAATTTTATCCTTACATTCTCCCTTAACTCCTTTGCACACATTCCATCCAGAGTATCCACTTAGTAAAATCCCAAATCCAGATGATTACCCATCTCTCTATTAGTTCCGGAATAGTACACAAACAGCCTTAACTTTCTAGAGCAATACTAAAGCCAAGATGATAGCTCTCACTTGAAATTTATGTTTAAGTTCTCCATGCTTCAGCGATTCTATTAGGTATTCCCTATAAATTGCAATTTCATAACTTTTGGTCCTAAAACCTCTCAGAAGATGATCTCAAATATGAGTTTTGACCTAGAAAATGGAAATATTTAGAAGAAAACATACTCATCTTACTGTTACCACATTCAGCAACCTCCTAACTCCATGCCCACGTACTCTGTCTTCTCTCCTGTGGCAATTAATATACATCCCTGCTCTTCTTAAAAATCTGTTCCCTCACTCTATTTAAAAGTTTGGTACCCATAACATCTCTTTTTCCATCACATCATCTACTTCTCTACTGGCACATAAACATGTCATTACATTTCTAATCTTATTAAAACAACAACAACAACAACAACAACAACAACAACAACAACAACACTCTCTCCTGTGTACCAGTTTAGCAAGCCTCGAATCCATTTCTTTGCTTTCTTTCAGCAAAGTTCTTCAAAATGTTTGCTGTCTGCTCTTCCTCTATATTCTCTTCTCAACTTAATCAGGCTTTCATTCCAATCACATTCTCAAGCATTCTCAACAGAGATGGACATGCTGTAAAACTAAGAAATTATAATGTGCTGGCTGGAAAATTACTGCTTGGCTATTGCCCATGGGAACATAGGTTATCACCCATGGGAACATAACATTCTAACAATAAGCTTTCTGCTTCTGTACCCCTGCTTGCACAACCGACCTGTGGGTTGACAGTAAATAGAAGAAAAATAGACTTTTGTGTTCAGACAGAATGAGGAATGAGGTTTAGGGCTTAAAAACTCTGTAACTACATTTCGGGGCTGCTTAATTTGGGGTCTGCATACCCCTGGCAGACCCAGCTGGCTGAATAAAGAGTGTGTTTCCTATAACTCACTGGTTTCTGGTGGGCCGTGTGTCTTTCTGGGGCTGGCGGCCACAGCAATAAGTGTTAAGTCCTGCGTTTTCATAGGCTCCTGTCTAGGCCCTGGGAGGACCTTAGCAATATTTTCACATGGTTTTATTGTCAACATAAGACATGTCGAAACCTGTAGAGAATTTTTATAATCACTTATTTAAGCCAAACTGACAACATATACTAGGGAACAAGATCTCAAATGCTCCAGAGAATGACAGTTCCACAGCTTCTTTTTCTGCATTTGAAATTAAACAAGGAAGGAAGATTACATGGAAGTGGGAAAAAACAAAGTGGAGATTGTATTACAGGATGGTTAACCAGATTTTATGCTCTGTTGAGAGTGGTTACAATTTATTTCAAAGGTGTATTAACCTAGATGCACAGAAACAATGGGCAGGGCTTACTTAAAGCGAAGATAAACCTTTTGCTAAAAAGTTACATGCCTGGGGCCTGACTACCCACCATGACCTGCCCAGTTAGGAATTTATGATCAGATCACCCTGTAGGTTGCTTTTCACAGAACCTCTTTTTATCTATAATATGTTTTGTTTCATTTTATTTCGTTTGTAAAAGAAAGATCAGTTAACAGCAATTGGTTAGAATAGCTGTCTAATTGCCCTGATTGCATTAGTGCTATCTAGTCTAAACCACTATTACTTCTTAACAGAAACATTAGAGTAGCCTCTTCATTCATGTCCCTTTCCCACTCTGAAATCTCCTCCAAGTAATTATCCACAGAGAAAGCAAGATTTTCCTGAAATATTAAGTAAATGGTGTCTCTCCTTTAAAAGATTCTAAAAGACTAAAGGTTTTTCCTAGTATTCCTTACTGGACCTTAGTCCCCAATTATTCCTCTCCATCCTTCTTAATAAACATAAGAACCAACCAAACATAAGTTGTCCAACCAATAGCTATGAAACCAGAACCCTAGTTTTGTTACTCTTACTTCCTGCCCCATGATTAACTTAATGTAAAATTTTCCATGCCTTTTGAGAATTTGAATCATAATAAAATTCTCAAAGAAACTGAACTTGACCTTCTTCAATCTATTTTATATCTTTAAGCTCTATACTCACCCAGAACACTCATCTTACAATTGTTCTCACAGTGCAATATATTATAAAAGCTGTGTATATGGTCCTTAGTTGGCTTTCTTCTTTCACACTCTTATACTTAATGCTATCTTGTGCTTCCCATAACACTCAGGAAAAAAAAAAAAAAAAAAGAAAAAAAAGTATGCCTTACAAGGCTGCTCCTTATCATTCATTTCTTGCTCACTGTGTTAGCTATTCAGGCCTACCTGTTCTTTAGATAAGCCAGGATTGTTTTTCATAATGGCCTTTATTCTTGCTGTTTATTATGCTTGGAAAATGCTTGCCTCAGAGCACTCATATATTTACATGACTTGCTCTCTCACATATTTTTAGAACTTTTATCAAATGTCATCTCAAGGGAGAGACCATATTTTAGCAATCTGTTGTTAAAAATCTAAAACGAACAGTAAACAGCCTTGAAAATGCCCCGAGCAGGCAAAACAAGTTTAGTCATCCAAACAAAGCTAAATTTGGCTTATTTTGCAGGACTATCTTGACCTGAATGATTTCTTGTTTATGCCTCTGCAAATCATAAGTAAATCTTGAACTGTTTCCCAGGGTTAATATCAGGTAACTACTGAAAATTCTATTATTATAATCAATCACTGTGAAGAAGAAAAAGTCATTGCTTTCTCACTATAGACTGTTTTACAACATAATCCACAGCCTCATTCCATGGTTTGGTTTGAGTGCTCCCTATTTGCAAAGTCTTTGTAGTGTGTGCACAATACACTTTTACTAATTACTACTTCTTTGATTCATTGGTTTAACTTCTGTTATTTCTGAGCCTTTGACACTATGATAGTTCTACCAAACTTGTCTTGCCCTCACCTGTCACACTTTCCATTACCCTGTGTATTGCTATCTGATAAAGATGAGCTGAAATTTTAAGCAACATAGTCAGCATAATCAAGCAGGAGTATCTAGGAGAAAAGCTAGAGTTTATTGAAGTTCTTGCTTCTCTCAAGAACCCTACGGAAAGAACTCTGTGTTTCTAATAAAGCTCTATAGGTCTAACTTCCCCTTCCATTTACTTCCTTTTCCCTTGTATAAATACCTCTCTATCTTGGCATGCAGGGCAGAGTGTGCACGTGGCTTGCCAGCTCCGCATGCCCTGGATTGTAACCCTTTCCTTTTCCTGAATGAATACTTTTTGGTGACGAAACACCTAGTCAATATTATTTTTCAGTCAATATAGCATAGTTCATAATATTATATATCCTTTTTAAAATATTTGAATTATTTATTGTTTTGATTCCATTAATGGATGAGAACCATGAATTAAGAGATATTTTTTGGCCTTTTCATCGATCAATTTTTGTATTTCCATCATTTGCTTTTGATAAATAAATAAATAGCTGTCAATCATTCAACATTAAGAGGTTTATGACACTTTTTATGTATTTGAATTAAGTCTTTTACCCAGAGTGGCTAAAAACTCCTACAGATAAAATTATAAAGACATAGGAACAGGTTTCTTACACTGTCCACATGGAATAAGATATCCAGTACAGAGAATGAGAGGAACATTCAGATAGCTTCTATCTACCACACTGAGGTATGCTGAAAGATACATAACAGAGCAAAAGAGATTATACAGAAATGATTAAATTTAAGGATGTTGAGATGAGAATATTAACCCAGATTTTCCCCAGGTGGACTCAATCTAATCACAGGAATGTTTGGAAAAGGGAAACAGGTATGTCAGAGGCAGAGAGAAACATGACAAAATAGAAATCGGAGAGGACGCCTAAAAGATGCTACCCTGCTGGGTTTAAAGATAGAAGATGAGACCACAAGCAAGAAATGCAGGAGGCTTCTTAAGGCTGAAAAAGGCGAAAGAACAGATTCTCCTCTAGAACTTCCGGGAAGAACGCAGCCATGCTGACATGTTGATTTTAGTCCTATAAGACCCATTTTCAGACTTCTGACCTTCAGAAATGTAAGATAATAAATTGGGTTGTAATAAGCCTCTAAGTTTGTGGTAATTTCTTATAGCAGAACAGAAGTCTAAAACAGATGCATAGCAGTTCTCAAATATAAAATGGCTCATTCCTTCTTGATGTACGTTATCTAGAATTATACTTTCCTCTGATAATATGGTGACTCCAATGTCCTCCTTTTCCCTGTAGTTTGCTTGGCCTATCTTTGCTCATCCACTCACTTTGGATTTTCTTAACTTTAGGAGAGAGCTATCTCTTTAAGAATACATTCATTTTGCTTTACAAAAGTACGTTGAAAAAGATTAGAGTTTATTTCATTAACAATTGTACTTTAATTATATGTATTTGTCCTAAGTTATTTCATTCTACTTTATTCTCTTTGTATTCACATTTTATTAATTTTTTAAATCTTCTTTATCCTATGCATCTATATTTCCTTTGCTCTAAACTTTCTTTTTTTCTCTTTAGTCTATGTCATAGTAATCTCTTTTTTAAACTGGGAAACTCTTTGTAAACCTTTCATCACTCCCGAATTATGCTGAGAATCTCGTTTACCTATGGAGCAATTAGCTAAAAATCAGACATTTTTCAGAGAACATTTGCATACATTATTTATTTCATTCTCAAAAACATCCTGTAATGCAGTTAGGGAAGATCTCATTATCCCCATTTCATAGACTCTTAGAATTCTTAAATCTCATTAAGCTCCTTTCCTTATCATCACTGCCTTCACCCTCAAAAAAAATATCTCAAATAAAAATAGAGAAGATGATGGTACAATGCTAAAATCTTCATAACTTTGTTGTACTCCCCCTTAAAAACTTATATCTGTATTATAATTTGTTACTTTAAAGTAACAGCTGCTGGTGGTAGTGCTGATTCTGATGTGAATTTAGTTTGATTGCTGATAAAGGAAATTACATAATCACAGAGAAAAGGTTTTAGAAATTATGACAGAGTGGCCAGGATAAGCTGAAATAAAACCTAATCTAAAGTTGCTAATGGATAATTTTGTCATTAAGTCATTTTACTTACTCTGACACATTCTCTGACACATAATGCTAATTGGACTTCTGTTCAACATATTTTTCCAAAATAGAGAATTGAAGGGTATTTGAAGGAAAAGATATATATTCTTAGAGAAAATGTGTTTCACAAAATTTTTAGCACAGTCTGATATTTCAATTTTAAATATTGATACAATTATAGAAGGGCCAGGTTTATAATAACTAGGGTCAGATCAATAATATAATTTTTGTTCTTCTTTCACTGAGGTAAAAAGCAAATGAAGCAGCATTTATTGAGTGCTTATGAATGTTAGACATCGTACTAAATACATTTGTATATGTTCTCTTTTAATCTTGTCATGGTAAATCAAGTATTTTTTATTATACTCAGTATACTGTGGTGAAAAAAAATTTTGAAAAATGACCAAAAACAGAACACAAAGCAAGCAGAGTATTTCAAATCACCTACAGCTTACAGAATCAGGCTTACATTTAAAAAAAAAAAAAAAAAAAACAGAAAACTGACATTAAATCTGTTTTGTTACAATATAAAATTCAATTCTAAAAAAAGATAAACCTTCTCTGGTGTAATAGTTCTCAAAGTGTGGTCAGCAGAAGAATTAGCATCACAAGGAAACAATAAAAATGCATAATATTGAATCCCACTCAAGACCTACTAAATCGAGCTACCTGATTTTAGCAAGTTCTCTCTGTGCTTCTGGATATCTCCCGAAGTCTGAGAAGCACTGTCCTAGTCTTTGCCTCTCTGCTTCACTACTTTTTCATTTTACTCTATAAACATTCTTGGCAAAATATTTCAGAGTGCAAAATCCTTATTAAGCGAAATGTTTTGTTTGTTGGGTTATATTTTTCTAGAATGGATCCTTGTTTTTCTAGACATTCTTTTGGCCTCAATATTGTGCATCTAAATTGCATTTCCTCCATTCCACATTACCAAGTACACATTTTATTCCTCTTAAGAGCTGCAGTTTACAAGCTGGGTATTATTTGTTATATTTACCTTTGCAGTCTGAGAGAGAATTAGATAGTTAAGGGAAAGCACAACTGGATCTTTGACAGTTATTATTGCTTGATGTTACTTTTCCAATTTCTTTAAACATCTCACACCAGGAATGAAAATATAGAATATCTTCTGTTTTAGGGAATGGAGAGGTTGTGCTTGGATTGAGTATTATTTACCTAATTTAATGTGGGGTCCTGAAATATGTTTTAACAGAACTAATTCTAATGAACTAACTAATTCTAAGGTGACTTCCAATTATTTTCACCTCCTGGTACTCATAGTTTGTGAAATTCTCTTCCTTTGAGTCTGGACAGTACCTGCGACTAGCCTCTAATCAACAAAATATGAGAAAGTTAAGAGGATGTCACTCTCATGATTAAGTTTGTCATATAGGATTTCATCTTAGCCCACTGGAGATAGAAACACTCTTTGCAGAATTAATGAAATAAGTAGACATGTCACAAGGGAGTATGGGCAACCTAAAGGCAAAATCTAGTCATTAGTAAAAGCTAGAGCCCTCAGTCATACAGCAGCAAAGAAATCAATTCTGCCAATAATCTGAATGACTTTGGAAGAAGGTGCTTCCTCATTTGAGCCTCCAAATAAGAATGCAGCCTAGTCAACATTTGCCTTGCAGACTGTGAGACCAGTCCTAACCAAAAGACCCAGCAAAGCATGGCCAGACTCCTGATTCGTGGAACATTTGAGATAATATATCCAAGTTATTTAAAGCTGCTAAGTTTGTGGTAATTTATCACACAGCAATAAAAAATTAACATACTATTCTCCAAGTTTTCAACTTTACTTGTTTTACAACTTTACTTTTTCCTGGCAGCAGCCTATGCAGGGTAAAAAGACAAGGAGAACTTGAAAATTTGGGAAACAGGGAAGATCTTGTTTCTCTTTGATGTTCAAGTCCTAGTTTTGCCAGAAATAATTATCTCTGGAAGATCACAATTATACTGATGATCTCACTCCCATTTTCTTCACAGAATGAGAAAAGCAGATCTCCAATCTTGGGAATTGCTCTGCCTGATGAACTCTTCAGTGATTAAGAAGAACTTTTCTTTGGAAATTTTCAGGTCTTTCCTATAGGCTGCCTAATCATGTCTTCAACCTGCTTTTCTGCAAATGTGAAGTACTTGTGAGACTATGCCCTATTAGTTTCTCTGTTCTGCTTCTGGAAAGGCTGAGGTAGAAACGAAGACTTTATTATTGCTATCTTTTCTCTCTCTCCCTGCCCACCTCTTTTTAAGAAATTATGGTAATTTCTGGGACCCTTCTTAGTTTCAGTAATGTAGGTATTGTTTGCTAGTTTCTCTCTTATTTTTTTGTTCATTATTTTATAAAAATAATGTTTTTTGATATATTTCATGTCTTAAAAGTCCTCTTGCCCTCTGGCTTCTCTCTCATTGAATTAATGGGTTTCAGTACTGCAAGGGAAGGATAAATTGCCAGCTAGAGAAACAAAATTATTACACAGCTTTGTTATTTCTTCTTTACTCTTTGCAAGGCAATAGTTTTGAAAGCCAGACTTTGGGTTTTTTTGTTTTTTGTGTGTTTTGTGTTTTGTGTGTGTGTGTGTGTGTGTGTGTGTTTAAGATTTTACAAATTCCTTGAACTATCACTAACCTATCAAGAGCAATGTCTGTATACTACATGATTCCACTTATATGAGGAATCTAAAACAGTCAAACTCAGACAGCAAGTAGAAAAATGGTTGCCAGTGGCTCAGGTGAAGGAAAAATGGGGAGTATTTCAATGAGTATGACGTCAGTTATGTAAGATAAATAAAGTTTAGAGCTCTGCTGTACACATAATGCCTGTATGTATATTGTGCACTTAAAAATGTGTTAGAGGGTAGCTTTGATGTTAAGTGTTCTTACCCCAAAAATCAAAAGCAAAAATAAAGAGGTACAGGGGTACTTTTAGAGGTAACAAATATGTATTTTACCTTCATTTGGTAATAGTTTCACAGATGCATGCATTTTTCAAACTTACCAAATTGTATACATTAAGCATATGTAATTTTTATGTCAATTATACATCAATAATGTTGTTTAAAAAAAAGCAATGTTTAGAATTTGACCATCATCTTTGCTATGAGATAGTGCTTCTCAAAATAATCCCTGGATCAAGTAGCATTAGCATCATCCTGAAACTTGCTAGAAATGGAAATTCTTGGGCTCCTTTCCAGATCCATTCAATAAGAAACTCTGAGAATGAGTCTAAAGGTCTGTGTTTTATCAAGCCTTTTAAATATTTCTGCTGCACAATAAAGATTGAGAACAGCTACTACTAAATTAGGAGATAAGTGAAGATAAATCAAGTTAAGTCACAATATGGCACAAAAAAATTGCCAAAAAAATTAAAAAGGCAAAAATTCTACTTCTCCACCCTCAGAGACAGTGGAAAGGAGAAGTGAGGAACTATAACTAGTAGAAATACCCATATATATGTGGGGACCCTGATAATATTGGAGCCAGGGTCCTGTTGTTCTGGGCATTGCCTAGAGTTTAGGTGGGATACATATTTACTTAGTGTTAAGTTTAAAATGGTTCCAGAGAATAAAGCATGATTGGCAGAAAAAGATTGGTGAGATACATCAGATGAAACAATGTTGCTGCTTCTCCATAGCTTATGCACCGTATGAAGGACACAAATTTTCTTCGTTGACCCCCACCCACATGGGGACACAGAAATATGGGCAGGACTGTCGGGGACCTGTGCTTGGAAAGAGGGGGCTGCTACGTGTGATAAACTCATTTGAAAAAGATAAGACAAACATAGAGTCAGTTGTCAGCAGCATTGGGCACCAGCATATACTCAAAGGGCAGACGGGGTCTGGTATGTTACTGGTGGAGTCAGCCTGGGCAGAGGCCGCTGCTGCCTGTATATAAGTGAGCTACAGAGCTCAGCTGAAGCCCCACAGACAAAGGCCAGATTCGTATGTCTTCTTTCCTGCCAAGAGTCTCTCTGAAGACTCATTTGCACTACAACCAGGCACCATATTGTGAAAGGAGAGAGGGAAGAAGGATGAACTCTATTTGAGAAATGGATTTCTAACTGATACGATATTTACCAAAAAAAGGAAAGATTTCAACTTAAAGGGATATTTAAACCAGTGGTCGCTGATTTATCACTAATAAGTTTAAACATCCACTTCATAACCCACTATCCTCACATTTAGGGTGTAGGAGAATGGAAGCAATATTGATTATAGAAAATAATGCTACATTTTTTAATAATAATATAAACGAGCTAAATTTTCAATCTTATTGAATTTTGATTATTTGTAAGGACTAGAATTTTGGATTCAACTTTCTTCTGCCATCTTATAGTAGCTATTAGAATACTTTCATTTACAAAAAATAAAGTTGATATTTTTTCACTTTAGATGAAGTATTTTTAATCCTTGCCTCATTTTATGCAGTTGGTTTAGTTGTGGTCGAAATGATAAAAATCATTAAAAAATAGCTAAAACTGTATACTATTAATCCAATTATGTTTATTAAATTATTTTAAAGGAGATCACTGAAGAAAAAGAATAATTTTTACTAAATTACATACTGAGTTGCATAAATTTCCTCTGGACTTTTAAGATAAAAGTCCAACTTCACTTTCTTTTGCAAGCTGCAGTGATGAGCTATGAAAACCATAAGTTTTAAATCAGGAAAACGAAGGCTGAAGGATACTTACGGGTTATTCCTCATCACTATAATAAAGACAGCGAAGTTGTGATTAGGGTTAATTAAAAGGAGAAGCTCGTCAGATACGGTTGGTAAATCCTGAAATGGATTGTGGAGGCTGTTTAATCTGCTTCTTAAATATACATGAAGCTGCCTTTGCTTCTGTTTTGTCAGAAAGGAAAGGAAACGTGAGCATGACAGTTTTTAGCAGAGTAAGAATTTGTATTCCTGTACTGACCTTCAACTCAGAAGGCAAACCATCTTCTTCTGATTATTAAGCGATAAAATCATCCCACCAACTAACAGAGAACATAAAGTGCATCTCATAATATTAGCACCAGTTGAAACCACAAAAAATACCAAACAAAAATTTTAAAGAACTGCTCTGTGACCTATACTATTAATGTATAGTTGGTAAATTTTCAGTCTGAACTGTCCTTCTTTGAGAAACAATGACATAAACATTCTATGTGTGACACTCACTAGGTAATGGTAGAGTTGACCTCACTGATAGAATTTTAAATATCCTTCATTGTACACTTGGCCTGTAACACTCGTAGGCTGTTTTCTGTCATGTTCTCTCTGGTTCCTTGCTCCCTTCAATTTATCTTAGAAACAATCTTCGAAGCTCTAGTCCTGAGGCTTGTTCTAAGTACAATCAGCTCTGCTCCAAAATGCTAAATACTGTTGCACAAAAATTCTAGACTTGATTATCAAACAGTGTGCTATCTTGATCATCAGATTCTTTAGTCTTTTTTCATGAACATGTTAGTTCCAACAGCAAGTCTATAAGAAGAGACTCACTCACTGGTACTGGATCTTAAATGAGTTTGGTGCAACTGAAGAGAACATTTTGATTGACAATAACCATCTTTTATATTCTATCTCCTATGGCTTTATTTAGGGTAACAAAACTCATCACTTAGCTTATAGACAACTTATTTCTTCTGCTAGCTCTGCAGTGACTAAACTCACATTCAACTTCACTTAGCTATCCATATTCCTTCTCTTTGTGTATTTTCTTTTGTTCACTTGTTTTGTTCACTTGTACAAGAGGAACTCACCTTTAATAGTGTGTCTCTCCTAAGCTAAGTGACTAATAGTATCAGAATAATCTTTAATATGTGGCAATTGAAAATGTTTTTTTATCATTGTAAATGAAACAAAATGTAGAAACATCATAAAATGTGCCCTGTGATTTGTGTTCTATTTACAATGAATGAAATAACACAAAGAAAAATTGGACTCGTCATGACCTGGAATAAGTTGTTTTGTCTGTCTGTCTCTATCATCTATCTCTGCTGATAAAATCTTATTGTTTTACACACTCCATACAGACACAAAATCAGTCCATTTTTTCTTGCTTGATCTTTTTTGTGACAATAATTGAAACTACAACATAAATGTTGATTTATTTGTTCCCATATTTTGTCAGTTTGTTTTCTGTATTTTGAAGTAAGCATTTTAGTTGCATATATGTAGACCATTGCAATACTTTCTTCATTTTTATTTTATCAAAACATATTATTATGCTTATAAAGCTTTTCATTTTAAATTAAATTTGTTATTCAGCATTATCCCCATTGCTCATAGTATGTTTCTAATCCTCTATTTCAATTTTTTTTCTGAATCATTTTCATTTAAAATCTGTTTACTTAAACTACAAAGTATTGAATCTTATGTAATTGTCCAGTCTGAGAATATCTCCATTTTGATTGTTAAATTTAATCCATTTAATTCCTTGTGTTTATTGCTATGTTGGAATATATATTGGAATTTTATAGTTCATTTCTTTTTTCTTCAAATTTTAATTTGAAAAAGTTAAAAATTTTTCAATTTAGTTTCTTTTTTCCTCGTCTTTACTGCCTTCAGTTAAATACGATGAATTGCAATTGCTGGACTGAAAATAATTCATTTCACTCTATTTATCTGATGTTTATCCTAACAATCATACTTACATATATTTTTCCTTTATCCATTTTTAAATATCTGTATTTTTCTAAACAAAAATATCCCTTAGCTTTAGCATACTCTCACCTCCTTGTTTCCATGACCTTATTGATAGCATATGGAATTTTAGTCTGCATACAGATATGAGAGGAGGGTGAGGAGTTATTGCATAGTTCCTCATTGAAATATTCTTCTTCTGTTTGTTCTCTCTCAGTCTGAAATGCTATGTTTCTTTTTTTTTTATTTGAAGACAATAAACCAGATATAATCATAAGATTAACTCATTCCCTTAAAACTTTGAAAATATAACTCTATTTTCTTCTTTTAACTAAGGATTGTATTAAGAAGTTTGATGTTATTCTAATAGCTGTTTCTTTTTTGTTGTTGTCTGCTTTCCTTTTAGAAAATTTTAGCAATTTCTTTTTGGATTGTGATGTTCTTACATTTCTATAAAATATAAACATGTGAATTTTTTTCTCTTAAGATAGTATGCAATCTATAAATAATTTTTACCTGTTTTTTTCATATTTTTTATATACAGAAAATTAATAGTCATCATTGCTTCAAATCTCTTTCCTTTTATTTATTTTTTTCTATTATTGGATTCATATTTATAATTCTCCCTTCCACATATCTTAAATTTTAATTTTAAAAAAAAGTTTTAATACTTTCTAATGTATTAAATGTACAGCTTCTCATTTTGACATCACAGCATACCAATTCAATCTTTGGCTATGTATTCATCTTTGAGCTCTTTTTAACTACTTTAACTATTTTCCATATTACATATTTCCAATTAGTTTTTATTTGTAACTACTTGATTCTTACACTTTTAAAAGTTTCTAATTTATTAATCCTTGTTCATTCAGTCTACTTCATTTAGTATTAATTATGCTCCTCAGATTACATGCAATTCTCTTATTTCCCTGGCTCCATCTTGACCAGTCACATGTGCTAGGGGAAAGCGGCTAAAATCTCAAGCCTACTTCATACAGTCTTAAATTCATATTTAACTTCATAGGAAATCACCACAGTGTTTTCTAAAAGGACTATAATGTGACATTTCCACCAAAATGCAACAGGAATTCCAGTTCTCCTGCATACATGCCAGTACTTGGTGGGACAATTTTTTTGTTTGGTTTGGTTTTGTTTTGCTTAATGTTTTATGTTTGTTTGTTTGCATGTAAATTTATTTTATTTTGATTTGGTTTTTATTATTGATTTTAAAAGATGTATAATAATATCTCATGGTTTTAATTTGCATTTTCCTAATGACTAATGATGCTGAGTATCTTTTCCTGTGCTTTGCCATCTGATTATCCTCTCTGTTGGTTTGTTCAAATATTTTGCCATTTTTATTGTTTTGCACATTTTCTTACTGAGTTTTGAGATTTCTTTATATTTCTTAATACAAATCCTTTATCACATATAAATATTAAAGATATTTTCTCCCTGTTCATATCTTATGTCTTCATTCTCTTAACATTAATTTTGAAGAGCAACAGTTTATAATTTTGATGAAGACTAATTCCATATCGTTTCCTGTTATGGATTATGATTTTGTTGTTGTTATGTACAAGAAATATTTAACTAACTCAAGGTTACAAAGATCTTTCCCTATGTTTCTCTTAGAAGTTTTATAGCATTTAGTGATTTTTTTTTAGGTCTGCGATTCAAGTTGATTTTTGTATAAGGTGAGGTATTAAAGCTTTGTTTTGTTTCATTTTTCATGTGGATATCCAATTGTTCATTACCATTTGCTGAAAATAATTTGTTTTCCCTCTGTTGGATTTCTTTTGTACCTATATGGAAAATTAATTAACTACTTATGAGTAAGAATATTTCTAGACTATTCTGTTTCATTGACATATCTTCTGTCCTTTAGCTAACACCAGATTGTCTTGATTATTATGGTTAGAGTCAGTCTTAAATTTAGGTAGTGAGATTCTTCCATAATTGTAATTATTTTTCAAAATCATTTAGACTATTCTTATTCTTTTACCTTTTCACATTAATTTTAGAATGAGTTTGCTGATTTCTATGAATAAATCACTCTGAGATTTTGATTGGAACTGTGATAAATCTGTAAAATAGGATTATTGACATCGTAACAATATTGATTTTTCTAGCCCATGAACATGATATATCTCCCCATTGACTGAGATAATCTTTGATTTCCATCATAAATGCCCTGTGGGCTTCAAGATATAGATCCAGCATATATTTCATTAGATTTAATACTAAGTATATTTTATGTCTTATTTTAAATGGCACTCATTTTTAAGTTTAGTTTCTAATTTTTCATTGTTGGCCATCTAGGAAGGCACTTGAGTTTTGTATATAAACCTTGTATCCTGCAACTTCGTTAAACAAATATTAGTTCTAATGTCTTTCTTTTACATTCTTTGGGGTATTTCTACACAGGGTATCTAGTTGATTATGAATATAGATTCTTCTTTTTTCTGAACTGTATACAGTTCAGAAACAATATGCAGTTCCCCCTGTTAATAGGGGGGAAACATTCAGTCTTTTAACATTAAGTATGATATTAATTGTAAGATTTTGTAAATGCTCTTTACCAGATTGAGACATTTCATTTCTAGTTCTGGTTTTCAGAGAGCTTTTCTAGTCCCCATGAAGAATTTGGTTTTATTTGAGTCTCTGTTCCCTGCAGATTAATAATATCTCAGTTTTTGTTCACAGAGCCAATATTTGGCATCCAGTTGCCCACAGAGTCATCAGAAAGAACTCCTCTTGTGACTTTGAGATTTTTCTTTATCTGTAATCTTGAAAATCAACCCCCCACAGTGTAAGTGTATTCTTTTGTCATTGATATTGTTGAACTCTGCTATATATGTTTTAAATTGTTATATATATTTTTTCAAAGTTCCATGGATGTAGAGCATTACTTTGCTCTTCAATGTTGCTGAAATCAGAAACTATTATCTCCATTTTACAGTTTAGAAATAAAAAAGTCTACTAGCTTCTTTTTAGAATAAAGCAAACTAAGTGTCTAAGATGTTAAGAAATGTATAAAATTCAAATCCATCTGATCTTAAAATTTGTCTCTTTCTAGTAGTCCGTGACACTTTATCTACATAGATAGCAGTAGACATCAGGTTGGTGGAAAAGGTATGGCTTAAGCAAGGCACATAATTTAATCAGGAGTTTCTAAAATATTTTAGATTTATAAAAAGAATAGAAAATAAAGATTTTATTAACATTTTGTTAATTTTCTAATAATTACCTTTTACCTGTTTCAATCATGATTGAATTAATTTTATGCAATAGTAACACCAAAAATATACAGAAGACAAAACGAATGTATGGAACAATAGAATCTAAGGAAATAAAGGAGACTTCTAATTAAATAATGGAAATTTCTAATATAAATATTGATGCAAAAAGAAATCTTTCCAACAACCATCTCTTTGGACATTTACTATCTTATCATATATCTAAAAGAGCCAGAACTTAAATAATAGAGAAGGAACAAGTAAACTGGCTTTTGTTTTGTTGTGCATGAAAGCCAATATTACCTGTTTAGATAAAATCTACTGCCAAATACAAATCACAGACATTTTTAAAATCCAAGTTATTTGCTACCTTTTGATCATATTCAGTTGCATTCTGTTTTGTATTGTGGTGTTTAACACAATACAAAATTCAAAATGCCCTTCTGTGGACTATGCTTTGAAATATTTTAATACCTTAAAGATTCACAGTAAACCATAAAAATATTTATACATTCATTTTTCAAAGCATTTAGACTATGGGAAGCTCATAATAGAATGTAAAAAACAAATTGTGATTCCTAGAGCATAAGTTGTGTGTGTGTCTATATATGCATAATGAATGGAAGAAAAAATGCTTTACCAAAGTGAATTGGTACAGATAATCATAAAATGGAAGGAAAAAAGTAACTACTAACTTTCTCCCAGGATGTTTTTACACAAACCTCTTGACAGGATGAAGTAACAACTATGAAACCTCAATTTGTGTTAAGGGTTTTCATATGGTAATGGATGAAATAACTCTGAATTTAACAAATTTTTAGATCTGCTACTTTTTATATCTCCAATATGTTCCAATTGCTCTATCACTCATCACTTTATCTTTTATCATCTGAGCGATTAAAGATGGGCATTATAGTTAATTACGTTTGCCTCATAGACTATTCGAGTTGTCACAATAAACATAGAAAACGGCCTCATGTGATGTCATAAATAGAACCAAACGAAGATTCAGAAAATTTACTCATATAAATTGCCAAATCAAGGCATTACATGTACATGGATTAGATAATCATATAAACAAGTTTATCTGAGAGGTGTTCAGGAAAGATCTCTGCTAGAATTTCATCCACTTTTTGACACTGTTGCTGCAGTTGCACATTTGAAATTCAGTCCTTCGGTTTTAGGTATTGGACTTTCTAAAACTCCCACTTTTTTAAAATCAAATGTCCCTGGAAATTGGAGTAATAGATTCTGATTTTGCCATTTACTCATTGCTGCTTATATATCAACTGATTTTATTATCAATGATCAAATGCCATCATTGACTAAACATTTTCAATTTGAGTTCTGTGGACCTTGATATTTGACTTATTGCTCTACAAGTTTTTTGATCTCATCTACAAAATGACAGAAACATTTATCCATGTGATAGATAACTTGTGTTATAATTCTGGAAGTAAGATATATATGTACTCTGTGAAATTTTGAAAATAGCCTATTCTCATCCCCAACCATATTCATTTCATTTAGGGCATTTATTTTTGTTCACATTCATTTCTTTATTCAAATTACAAATACCTCAGCAGAGATATTTGAGCATTTAGTTTAAATTTGGAGTCTGAGTTCAGAAGGGTCTAAAACCAAAACTCAGTTTGTATCCTGAGAGCTGTATCATCTTGGTTATCTCACCTAAATCCAGATTATCATTCGCCTTGGGGTGAGGTGCACATGTTTAGAGGAAGTGGCCTTTATTAAGTGTTGCTACTAAAAGTTGTTATGTTGTAAAAATTGACTGGGAATGCGTCACCATTTATAGCCTGCAACAACTCATGTCTAATGGAAATTTTCTATACATTTCCAAATAAATTCTCCTTAAAAGCATCTGTAACTAATGACATTTTAGAGGTAATCCTTTGACTATATTTTTATTGTCTTCTGTAATTTTTCATCGGATCGGTGAGCATACTAGTTCTGTCAGACAGACTTATTTTTTAATATGAAATCATATATTTTAGCCAAATTTGCATGTAGTATTCTTTTATATTTTTAATACCTTTATAACTATTGTTATATGAACTTCCTTATCTCAAAAGTTATCTTTTTGATTTTTCCTTTCCCCCTTATTCTTGATTATATTAGAAAAATCCAGTCACTGTTATTTCAAATCTTCTCAGAAAAAAAGTGTACTGAAAAAGAGATGTCATTTTAAAATACATATTAACATATTTTTTAAATATCGCACATTAGTGGCAAATTAAGAATAGATTTATATAGTAGTTTTAGGGAAAGAGTCACTTAACTATATTTATCATTTGTAAAAATTTTCGTTTGATTCCACAAATTTTTAAAAGGTCAAAATTCACATTCTATTTCCATTGATGCAGCTAAAATGCATTTCTCAGAATAAGAACAATATTACTCTTACTGATTTGAGGTATATAAGTATGAGTGAAAATTCAATTTACGTTCCATGAGCATTTTCTTCCTAATGTTTCCAGACATGAAAATAAACAAATGTTTACAACAAAATTTTTATTAGTTTCAGGTATACAATACAATAGTTAGACTTATATAATTTATAAAGTGATCCCCTCAATTAGTCTAGCACCCATCATAGCAAATTTTTAGCATTGCTTCTTGTAGAAGAATTGACAATGTGCCCAAGATGAATAATAGTAACAGCTAACAATTATGTAGGGAATCACCAGTGCCATGCCTGGGCCAAGCATCTCATTAATAATCTTTTAATTTTGCCTATGAGATCATTAATTGTATTATCCCTCATTTTATAGACGAAACGAGTTAACTAAATTTCCTAAAGTTACACGACTAGAGAAAGTAAATTTTTGTTCTAAAAGAGCTCTGTCTCTCTCTACATTCCTCCTTTCCTTTCCCTTCTTCTCTCTCTTTCTCTTTCTCAATGATTTCACAATTTCTTTTAAAACGCATAACATCTGAGTGTCAACTATATTGTTAAGACTTTAGGCATGTTTGAACATAATCTTCAAGTTCAAAATTTACACCCCACAGATAGATCATTGTCATGCAAACAAGATACAAAAGTCATTACAAAAATGAGAAAGTGGGACACACACCTGACATCGCTGCCCCGGAAGTTCTTTGCCAAATAGGGACGGGGGGCAGAAGGTGCAAAGTGAGGATGTCCACACTTACCATTTCTGTTCAGTATTTTACTGGAGGTTCTAGATAGTGCAATAAGGCCAAAATAGTTCATGATATCTAAATTAGATTTGAAGTAATCAAATCTCAAGGAATTTTGTAAAAATTCCTAGAAGCAATAAATAGGTTTATTAAGGTTGTAGGATTCAAGATCAATATTCAAAAATTAATTGCATTTCTAAACACTAGCAACACACTATTTGATAATGAAATTTAAAAAATTTCTATTTAAAATAGCACCCAAAAGAATAAAATACTTAGGGCTAAATTTAACAAATGAAGTACACAACTTAACCACTAAAAACTACAAAACATTACTGAGCAAAGTAAAAATCTGAATGAATGGAGAGACATTTCATGTTCATCGACTGGAAGAATCAATATTGTTAAGATGACAATTCACCTGAATTGATCTATAATTTTAATTCATTTCCTATCAAAACTAACAATATTTCCATGGAAATACAAGCAAACCAGGTTAGTCAAAACAATTTTGGAAAAGAAAACAAAGTTGGAGTATTTGTATTATCCTGATCCAAAACTTACTACAAAGCCACAGTAATCAAGGCAGTGTCCAAGGGTAATCATACTGATCTTTGAGGAGATAAGGGGGAAATGACACAAGAAGACAAAAAGAAGCACTTCGTTTTTTATCTGCATTAGACTTCACATTTCTTTTCCAGGGTTAGCCATAGTTTATTTACCCCAGCACTACAAATTCTGCCCCTTACCCAAAGGTTTACACTTAACTCTATATTACCATGTATCTCATTAGCAATTCTGGATGAAATAAAGAAACAAAACGATTGTCAGCAACTTATTTCATGGCCTATGAAATGAAGAACCGAGTCTCAAAATGACATTCCCAATGTTGAATATCTCTTTCATTCCAGGATGAATATGACAACCCTTGTTTCATAACTGGTTCTTATGTAAAACTATGCTGAAAAGAAATCGTGCATTTTCAATTTTATAATTTATTGTTTGTGTGTGCGTGTGTGTGTGTGTGCGTGTGTGAGTGTTTTGCCTTCTCTTCATTCTGAATCACATACTGTACCAGCAAATGCATTTTTTTCTTTGAGATTAAATCACTCAGTCATTTTTTTTTCCCTTCTTTATTAGCAGCCCCATTAGCTGAAGGGATCAGAGCATGCCAAGGTATTAGAAAAAAAAAAAAGAGAGAAAAAAATGCTAATAGGAAAAGGGTGGATCTTTTCCAGTTTTATTTTCCATTGTGCTAGCATCAAACAAAAAATTCACATAACTGGGCCAAAATTGATCCTTGATGAATAATAACACATTTAAATGGCAGATACTATGAAAGTGGAACTTGTAAATGTGAAGTAGACAAATATTTTTGAAAAAGCCAAATATTTCAGGATGGTTCATTTGAAAAAAATTTTTTTAAATGTGTAACATTTAAGTAGTGATCATTTTGTGAAGGGTAAAAGGAGCAATTTCACTGCTGCATTTGCTTTACCATTATTAATATTCTTCTCTTATAAACAGTGTGATTATAAAGATAAAGACAACAGCAGAAAATTTAGCTTTTATTCTAGCATTAAAAGTTTATTTTTTCAAGGGAAGAAAAAACACAAGATACACTTTGAAAAGTTATGTTATAATAGAATTGAGGAAAGCCTAAAATATAAGGTATAAATGCTAAATAGAAGTATTAATGAAATATAATATCCTTTTATTTGGCAAGATTTATCATTATTCACAAAGTATTGTTTAAAATTATGAAGAATAATTTAAAAACAATTACTTTGTATTTAAGTCCTGCTACGTGCTCAGAACTCTGCTGGGTTATCCACCTATTCCCTCTTGACAATCTTTTTGTGATGTCAATATACTATCACCATTTAAAGATAAAAATTTTTTATTCATTCAAAAAAAATTGATGACTACCCAAGAAGGTGTATGGCCTGCCTAACATCACTCTGCAAGCTGACAGTTTAAGCTAAGATTTAAACCCATTTTAATTTTAAACACATATCATTTCACACAACTTCTATCTTGCCAAGATATTGAAAATTCAAGCAATTCATATATCCTTGTTTATTCAAAGATTCTCGCTCTCATTTTGTACATTAACATTACCAGAATTTTTATCATTTATATATCAATTGCAAACATTCAGTAAATTATGAAAAACTAAAAATGAAAAATTAATATTCAGTATAATCTTAACGCTTAGGGTAATTTCATTACATATATATAATAAATATGTTATGTTTTCATTTAAAATATATAAGCAAATACCTAATATACTCAGATTTCCTTTTTCTTAAAAAAATAGCATATCATTATATTTTTCTCTACTTGTTTTTTTCATTTTAAAATACCTTAGAGATCATTTCATCAATATATAGAACTACATAACTGGTATTTTTACAGCTGCATAGTATGTCATTTTGTTACTGCATTATACTTTATTCAATCAGCCCTTTATTGATGAACATTTAGGTTGTTTCCAGTCCTTTATATTATGACAAATAGTACACCTGTTCTTTTTATTTTTTAACAAGTGTGTCATTAGAATGAACTCATAGACATAAAATTGCTAATCAGAGTGTAACTGCATACGTAATTTTGCTTGATATTACCTAATTTCTTCCTAAAGGTTGTACCAGCTTGCATTCCTGCCAGCAATTATGAGAGTATCTGTTTCCCCATAGCTTTACCAGCAGAGTGTGTTGTCAAATTTTTGAATTTTGCCCATTTAATAGGTGAAAATGTAATTCCCTATGCTTTTTATTTTGCATTTCTCTTATTGTGTTTTAGGGTGACCTTTTTATCATGTAGTTTATAGCTATTTGATTTTGTTTTCTATGATCTATCTGTCCATACTTCTTATTTCTTCTAAACTATTATTGGTTTCTTCTTTTTTTTATAGAAAATCTTTGTGTATTAGGATTGTCAAACTTTGAATCTAATATGAATTGAAATGTTTTTCTCAGTACATAATTTTCTTATTCTGATTACATATCTAATATATAATAAATAATATAGTTATATAGACATAAATACATATATATTACCACATCAAATTTTCTCTTTTTATTTTTGTAGTCCTATTTAGCTGTGTTTTCTTTTTCTCCCTTTGCATTTAGAATAATGGTTAGGAAAGCTTTCCTCACCCTCCAGCTTATAGAAGAATCCTTCCATTTTTCTTAAACTTGTATGCTACCATTTGTTACTTTTGAATATCTAATCGATTTGGAATTTATAGTGATATAGTGTGTACAGACTAAATTGAATTTTATCTTTTGTTATATGCCTGTTTAGTGGTTTCTTTCCCTCACTAATTTGAGATGGCATCTTTATCATTTAGCAAATTTGCATAAAAAATTTTCAGATTTTCTATTCCCTTCAATTGGTTTTCATGAGTATGTGTCATTATTAATATTATAAGATTTATAGTAAAATATAATATATCATAAGGATAGACACCTCCTTCTCATTTTTTATTTTTGTTTTGTTTTGTTTTTTGTTCTAAGGATTTACCTATCCATTTTTGCTTGTTTGTTCTTCCAAAAAGTTTTTGTATTTAACATACTTATCTCTCAAAGGGAAAAAAAAAATTAATAGTAGTTTTAACTAGGATTGTGTTAAATTTTTAAATGTTACAATTTCTAACAATAAATTTTAAATAAATGATGGCAATTTTTTAAAAAATTACTATTTGGAAAACTTCCTTTTAGTGATTGTCTTAGTCTAGAAATACTAGTGGTTGTTAAAAATTAGTAGGCAAAAATATTATAAGAAGTAGATTTTTCCATGGCCTCAAATAAATTATTTAAAAAAAAAATCAAAATCTTTTTAAACAAGTTGGGAAATACTATTAATATTTTTATCCTTAAATATTATTTGGGGATAATTATTTATATTTTATTCCACATGGATTTATCAACACAGAAGTTTATATCAATTTCGTTTAAAATTGATGAAATTTCAAATTCCTAACCACCCAACATTGTAACCTTTGCTAGGTAAATTATTATCTAGCCATATTATGAAATGGCATGCAGTCATTTTTTTAAATGATAATGATATTCTTGCTACTGATATTCTTTGCCTTAGAGAGACATGAGCAATATTAGCCAAAACATTTAGCTAAAAAATAATGCATAGAATATGTTGAAGAAAAAAATGGCAACAGACAAGATAATCAAACAGAAGTTATTTTTTTTTATTTTATTTATATTTTATTATTATTTATACTTATAGCACCTGGTCTTCCTAGTTGGTCTCCCATCCAAGTACTAATCAGGCCCAACTCTGCTTAGCTTCTGAGATCAGACATTGGGCTTGTTGAGGGTAGTATAGCCATAGATAATGGATAGTGGCTCCACTGGGGCATGAACCCAGGACTTTCTGCGTGTAAAGCAGACATGCTAACCACTACACTATGGAACCATGCTTTTTTTTTTTTTTAATTTTAATGAGTTTATTTGAGCCAAACTGATGACATACACTGGGGACCAAGATCTCAAATGCCTTTGAGGATAACAATTTGCAGCTTCTTTTATGCATTTTAAATTAAGGAAGGAATGTGAGGAACATTACATGGAGGTAGGAGGAAACAAGGTGGGAATTAGATTATAGATTAGTTAACAAGATTATATGTTTTTTTAAGGGTCATTATAACTTATGTCAAAAGTGCGTTAACCTAGATGCACAGAAACAATGGACGAGGCTTGCTTAAGGCAAAGATAAATTTAAAATGTTATAGGCCTAGGGCTTGGCTACCCACCATGACCTGCCCAATTAGAAATTTATGATCAGATTGCCCTGTGAGGTTACCATCCATGAACTCCTTTTTTATCCACAATTCCCACTTTCACTCATAAATCAATCTAAAGGTTGCAGAGTGAGGTCTCACAGTATTAGGAAGACTCATTCCTAAGAATTCTCAGTAACAACATCATCTTGTTGACCACAGTGGATGGGGCAATACTGCGATTTGAACAGAGGCCAAATTTTTCCCATAAGGAGAAGGACAAGTACATGGATGGCCATCAGGACTTATGGCTTGCATTGGGAAAGAACACTCTGGGTCATTTCCATCCTGTGAATTATCATGGTCCCGAGTAGTTTTTCCTTCTACCGCATTTTTTTTCTGTACTTAACATCTACTATAACGTTTACATAAGCCATGAAAAGAATTTTGTTAGGCAGATAGGTAGACATGAACAATGTGGTAATGAAGGCCCAACTCAGAGACCTTCCTTAGGACTTCCCTGAAACATTCATTTTAAAAATTACCATTACATCCTGAAATATAAGGAAGTAAAAACTGCAAAACTAAGCACTAGTTTAGTCTGGCCACAAGTACTTGCACAGTTAGTAGACATACTGATCTTCCTTAACTTTATCCTTATTATATCATCATTATAACATCATTCGTGGGCCCAGAAGTTCACGAATCTAATTAGACTGAATTTTGGTTAACCGCATGTGCAATAGACAAAGAGTTCTATAGCAGCCAAATGTCAATCAAATAACCTCACGTGCCAATCATCTAGCACCACCCTTTTAACCACCCATCAAAGGCCAATATAAGTTTCACTTCCTGAATTCTATGGGGTTGCAGCCATCTCTGGCATAGCCTGTTTCTCTCTTTTGAAATGTACTTTAGTAAATCTTAATTTTCTTAAATTTTGCTAATCTGAAATTCTTCACTGCTTCAGTGGAAAGGACTAAGATCTCCTCGGCACCACCAGGGCAATGATTGATTTGGATCACCCCCAACAGTAACAAATTAACAGTTATCTTATGCATGTTCAGTATCATAAACACTCAGACTATATAGAAAAACCCAAAGAACAAGTATAACTGCCCGTAACCATAGATCTTCACTTCTTTAAAATGACTTTTTTCTCTTCTCTTCCTCCTTGATTTAAACTGTCCTTGAGCTCACTTGCTTCTTCTCTTTCCTTATCCTTCTGCATACAGCATGACCATTCCCTTAATTATTAAGCCCTTAGGTCAGCATCGAACAGTCTTAAGAATAAACCCTCAGGTCTGTTGACCACAGAAACTAAATTTCAGTCAAATTAAAGATAACATCTTGCAGCTCCACACGCATGAAGGCCTGATGACCCCACTGGCAACCCGTTGAAACCAGACAGAACTATGGCCATGACTGACATCAGGACCTGAGGCAATGATCAACTGCTTCCTATCCTAGCCCAGGCCAATCAGTAGAGCCCATGACCCCAACTCCTTAGGTACTAATGAGTTTTCCCCATATAACCTATCCCCTAGAGCAGGGGTCCCCAAGTCTCAGGGCACAGACCTGTATCAGTGTGTGGCCTGTTCAGAACCACACCACACAGCAAGAGGTGAGCGGCAGGCCAGCGAGCTAAGCTTCATCTGTATTTGCAGCTGCTCCCCAGCTCTAACTTCACTACCTCAGCTCCACCTCAGATCATCAGGCATTATATTCTCATAGGAGCACCGGTGTCTGGTGCCAAAAAGGTTGGAGACTACTGCCCTAGAGGCCATTGGGGAGCCAGGTCTTTGAGTGCTAGTTTACCTGTGTCTCCGGGCTTGGTGCCATTTCCTTAATTAAACCTGTACTTTCTTTGCTGCAAACTCCTGTTTGAGTCTCTTTTGGCTTTGATGCATGCAGGCAAAATGAACCCCTTGAGTTTGGTTACACTATTATTATGTCTAATTTTATTAGCAGACAGGTAAAGAAAATCAAACAAAATCTACTCCTGGAGTTGGCAGCTTCTTAATGGATGTCTGTAGACAAGTTTAGATGTCCATTTGAGATTAGGGGCCTTTAAAGTTTTTTTTCTGAAAAGGTTTATGAGTGTCTTTCATTTGATGTTAATTCCAATAAACAAAATCTCCAGGTGACAATCAATACTCTTTAAAGTCTTTGTTTCCTGAGAGCTCACTGTGAAAGGAAGTGGTTACCACGTTGACATTCTTTTTTTTTTTTTTTTTTTAAGTGATTCTATCATATCTTGGGTAAATACTGGAAGATACCCTTTCAATGATGTGTCAGCTCATAAGTTCCCGTATTCTCCAAGTCCCAGCTTAAATGCTCTGATGCATGAAGAAATGTAAAAAGGGAGCTGGGGAACCAGGAAAAACCAAGTGGCTATCATGGGCTTCCCACAGCCCTGACTTTAATTTATCACCATTGTTTAGCAATACAATATATCCCGAAAGTTTTTATCACTTATTTTACAATGCTTCCCATTAAATTTGACATAAAACTCAGATCTTTTGAGGTTTTCCAGGCTCCTTTCTGAAACATAACAGTTATTTCTACATATATTGGGATTTCAACCCTTAAAACTTCAATTTCTAAGGCAAACTTAGAAGTAAGCAGTTAGCATCTTTTAGCTTGGTAGATTTATGAAGACATTTTATAACCTCTAGAAACTTTGGCTCTTTTACTGGCAAATATATTTAACACATTTTATAATCTCTAGAAATGTATTTCATAGACACAAAAGTCAATTGTTACCATGGACTTATTTTTGTAAATTCAGATAAAATAAAAACACATCTGTTTTACTTAAACCAACAAACTTAAGCTAGCTTTTATTTACTAAGGATTAAGTTTCGATTACGTGAATTTGAAAAGCATTTGAATTAGTTTCAATATTTCTGAGAATTTTAGAATATCCAATTTTTATAAGTGCTTGCTTTAAAATTAATTTTAACAATACCATCCAGAGGTAACATCATAGACTGATCTATTTATCTGTCCTCTTTTTGAAGCTTTGAGTGACCAATTATATGTTTTTCCAGTCATTCTACTTAATTTTATAGACACCTTTTCTGATTGTGTACAGAAAAGATTAATTTAGAAGTATCAAAGAATCCTCATCTTGATTATTTAGTATTAATGGGAGGCCTGGCTGTCATGGGGCTTGTAGGCCTTAGAGACACAATTTCCCATGTTAATTTTGAGATCTGTACAGTCTGAACAAATTTCTAGAGAAAAGCAGCTTTCATGTGCACATTCCTAGATGAGCCAAATGCAATGGATATCCCTATATAAGACTGCTACATACCCTAGAGGAAATTTTTCCTCAGGTAACCCCATAAAGATCCTTTGTCACCTAAGAATACCCAAGCAAGCGCCAGTGAGAGCCTCCTAGATACTGACAGATCTGTGACACTTTTTCCAAGGCATAGGCCCCTCTCTTTGGCCTCTCTCTTAGGGTGAACTCATTCCAGTGTGCCTTGCTCTTATCCCCAGGGCTCCTGTCATCCAGGATCAGCTGGATTACCACACTGGACACTTTATAGGACCTGTCTCTGCCACTCTGGATTTGGGGATCTGAAACAACCATCATAACCCCATTTGTTAGTCTGGTTGGGGAAACAAGTGTCCTTTCTCTTTCAGATCTAAAGAAAATTCAGTCTCTCATTTAATCGGCAAAGATTTTATTCAGACTCTTAGTAAGCAATACAATTTAAATGATGAAATTAAAACAACAACTCATTTTATTCATTTGTTTGTTTGTTTGTTTTGCTTTCCTGGGTTATCTCGGCATTTGTCCACCTCCAGGATTTTCTAAGAACAGCTCAAATAAAGTCATGGCCTGCTACTTAAAGCAAAGAGGCCTGGAATCCCAAGGGAAAGTCACCCAAGTTTACTTGATTTGAAGCTGGGAGCTTGTAGGACACAATGGGCCCCCACTGGCACCTAGCACCAGGTTCAGTTTCATGGGATGTTCCTGGTTGGGCTTCTTAGGAATCCTGCTGACTACACCAAGTAAATGTCTATGTAAGAAACATCCAACCAGTAGAGAATTTTTATATAAGAGTTGGTTTGAGCCAAACTGATGACACATGCTGGTGAACAAGATCTCAAATTCTCCCCAAATAAATTAATTTTATTTGAAACTATTGCTGCAATAAAGGAGAAAGCAGAGACCAAATCCATATACCTTACTCTGCTGAGACAAAACTCAGGAGAAGATTTAAGGGTTGTAGTAGGGAATTTTAAGCTACCCATCTAAAGTTCATTCAACTTGAGTGTGGTTGCTGGTCACGTAGCAAAAACTTACTACCAGGGAAGCAACCTTGAGCCATAAAGTTCCCACTATTAAGAAACAAATTGGTTGGAACAGTAACTGCAACAGAGATCTAATTGGATTTAAGAAAAATCCCCAAAACCACAGGTGCTCACCAATTGGCATAACTGTTTTCTGGTTGACCTGTCATTACCATACTAAATAACACAGCCCCCAGCACCATGATAGATCTGGTACAGCCCATATAAGACCAAAAAAGAGGTAACAACCCAGTTCTATGAAATCTCCTCCCTATTTCAGGATAATTTATGAATATTTTTCTCTTCACTTAAAAGAAACCCAACTCCTAATCCCAAAAGCTCATAAAAACGCCAATAGATCTTGGGGAGTCACATCCATTCTCTTTCAGAGTATGCTCTCTTGGTGCATCAAATTTTGGCTTTAATAAACCTTTCTTTCTGCAAAACTATTTCACCTACTCTCTTGATTTCTATCCTGAGAGGGGCTAAGACTCCTGTGCTGGTAACATGAGGGGAACAGTAATGCCATCTTAGTCAAATACATTGTAACATATACACACACATATATTCTCATAATGTCAGATTGGCTGACTGTTGGGGATTAAATCTTGGCTCCTGTAATTATTAGCCAGTTAACAATAGGATTTTACTTACTCTTTCTGAATTCCCATTTCTTCTGGTGAATATTAGGGAAAGGGCTTGAGGGTGTAACTAGTCGTGTGAGTTACACAATTCTGGTAGACCACATAAGGGTCTCAGAACCGTGACTAGCACATAGCAAGAGTGTGATGAGAAGCTTTAATTTAAAAAAAATACAAATATATTGACTTTCATGCAAATGTGTCTTAGAAGTTTTTTCATGAACTTTTAAATATGTATATTTAAAAGTAGTTTAAGACAAAAACTTGAAAAAATTTACGAAGTCAGATATATAGTTTTATATGTGGAAGTCATGATTTGAAAGACCTGGACTATTCAAAGAATAAAGAGATAAACACACTTGAATTCATTTTGGTTGCTTTCCTTTTTCACTTAAAAATATTAAAGGATAAAGCAGGAGTCAAACTTTTTTCCTAAGTAATGTCTTTATCTCAATATTATCTACTATATATAAAAAATATTTCATATTATTTTAAAATATCAAGATTATTTTGTACTAAATTTTTAATACTGCTTGAAACAGCCTCTAGATTTTCCATTATGATATACCAATCTGACTGTTTGTTCTAGCTGAAGAACTATAACTCTATTGTATAGTTTTCCATTGAGTATTGTATACATAAGCTAGGTTAGTTTTTCTTAGTAATTTAAATCTTCAAACATCAAGTTTTTGGAAATTGGCTAGGCCTATGCTCATGGTCATCTCTCAGAGGAATAAAATCTTCTTACCCTAGTCATGCTGTGTTATTATTTTGCTATTTTATATATAATTTACCATTATTTAAGATAGGACTCCAAAATTTAAATTGCTATTCAGAATTCCTTATTGTGTTATCATGATCAAATTTTATACAAATTTTATACTTAAACAACCAATAGTATCTTCCTTAAAGTTTTAATAAACTTTTCCAGTAAAACCACCTATTTCAATGACAGTTCTGAAAGATGTTACAATGTCCACAAAATAGAAACCTATTTGATATCCTATTGTTTCTTTAGACAAATTGGTAATACTTATAGAAATCAATTTTACATAATTTTCCCAAACTATTAGCAAGAGCTATTTTATAGCTATACCTTCTCTAAATCAGATTTTAAATTTATTTTTAATTACTTAAGGTAATTTTTACATTTTATTTTTTGTACATTTACTGTGATAATACTTGAAGTTTGTTTTTATATAACTTTATAATGAAAAAACTTGTGTTAAAGAGAAAACCTTAGGTCCAAAATAACATCACTTATGCTAAAACCCATGATAACAAACTTAGAGTTAATATCTGACCTAATTGCTGTTTTAACCTTTCCTGGAAATATAATCTTAATCAACCAGTCTGGAATTTTCTGATCAAGCACCAGTAAAATAATCAGTCATGTGGGCCCTCTCCTTGCCCACCCCCAAGAAAGAAGAGGCAATCTGCATGATAAAAACACTTACTGTTCCCTACTCCTCCTGAAAAAATGAGAAGGAGGAAAAGGAGAATGAGGAGGAGGAGGAGGAGGAAGAGGAAAGTCTTGGTTTAATATTAATCCTACTTTTCCTTTTGTTAATAGCTCCTTTGACCCACTCTTCTCATAAAAACCTTCTAGTTTGTACGACCCCTCAGAGCACCCTTCTACTTGCTAGGTGGGATACTGAGATTTATGAATCACTTAGTAAAGCCAATTAGAACTTCAAATTTACTCAGTTGAATTCTGTTTTTTAAAACTTGAATTTATCAATTAAATTTTCCTAATTTCCAAATACTTTGCTTTAATCTAATCCATTTCACTATTTTCTCTAAGCTTTTTGATTTCTCTCTTCCTAAATTCTTATATTTATTATATTTATTCTCTCACATGGTGAAAATAATTTTTAAGAGTATATATATATTGACCTAAGGACAGCTATGATTCTGATAACATAATGTTTGTCTAGTAGCTAACCTACAATTTTTCAGTATTTGAAGTTCTGAATTCTATTTTGGAAATAAATTGCTTCATAAAAGGTGTCTCTCTCCCTATCCCCCTTAAACCAAATATCTTATCTTTTCTTTTTAATCCTGGAAATTTTCCATCTGTGTAACATTTGTCAGCATATAAATTGCTTCTCTTCTCCAATAGCATAGTGAGTAACTTCCCTTCTAAAGTCAACCTTAAAAGTGTTTTTCTAGGAAGAACTATGAATTCAGCACATTTTCTGGAGTTTTCATAAAAATTTTCCTTGATTTTTTTCTAAGAATAACTTCTGGTTCTCTGGGACTTTACAATGCAGTGAAATAGTCAGTGATACACTGCCAGCAATGTCTTCAGCTTTCTTCTAGCGTATGTCACTCATAGCTTATTATTCCAGGCTCTAGCTTTCCAGGATCCAACACTTGCTAATGCTCAGTTACTCATTGCCTGCCATTTTGAGTCTCTGAATGAACATACATATTTGTGAAGGTTAAATGAGAGCTGAGGCAGCAACACTCTCCCCATTGTCCCAGATTATAGAACCAGTTCATAGAAGAGTACTCAAGTGGCAGGTAGGACTCTAGATTTCCGATATTTATCCAAGTAATCTCTATTTCAAGTAATAAAGCCAGGTAATAACAAAAACAGAAGAATGAATGAGCTTTAATTTCAATTCTACTCCATAATTAGCAGCTATCACTTTATGTGTGTTTTCTTTCAAAGCTCTTTGGTGTTTTCTCCCTTCAGTCTCATCCTAGATGATGCAGTATGATTTTGAAAGAAGTGTCCCTGAAGATCAGTGGCCAGATACTATTTTGATGCAGAAATCAGCAATTATCTTTTGAGTGTAGAAAGTAATGATTGTATTATTCTGAGAAGTCTTCATTCAAATTAAGCAAATTATTTGAATTGTTAAAAGGCAGTCAATAGGACCTTAATTAAACCATTTGCCAATAATTCTTCTTATGAACTAATGCTGTTTATTTGTTGTTGTTGTTGTTGTTGTTGTTTTAAACCACAGAGTAAAACTACATTTAAAGTTTTGATGTATTGTCAGTGGTTAATTTTTTTTCACCCGGAAAATGATTATAGCAATCTTTCTTGTTCATAAATATAAATTTCACTTATTTGTGCCTCAGTAACTCTGGTTTCAGTTTCCTACCCAAAGCTACAAAATCGCTTTGAAGAGCACCATATAAGTAAATTAAGGCATCAAGTCATCAAGCTGGGAATATGACACCCAGGAGGGTATTTTTCTTCCTATATCAGCTACTTTGGAGCTCCAACAAGAATTTCCCAAAAACACATTCTTGGGTTCAGAGGCTTCATGGAACATAAACCTTTATTTCGAAAATAAACTTTGCATTCAGAAAACAGGCCATTATTGTTTGTATAAAAAGTCTCTGAGTTTTGTTAGGAAACAATTTAACAACTTCATAAAAATATTGTGAGAAAATGATTACAGATGTAACCTTTATTGTAAAAGAGCAGAAGCAATTTGGCCCCTTGGTTTCAACATTGTGTTGCTTGGCTGGTTACACAGAGTATCTTTTTCCAAGTGTGAACACAGGAGTGATATATAAATGTTGAAAAAATAATAATAATAAAGTAAATTATCACACTTAAAGCAGAAATATTGATCCTGGCTCACTATTTGAAACTGAGGGTCCTTATGACTTTGATTAAATTTAGCATTGAATACTAGAAGTCATATTTCTCTCTATATATACCCCTCATAGACTTAGCCTTTCCTTTGGATAATCAGCAACCTGTGAGGTAGTAGGCTTAAGAGAACATCTTGACCTAAGTTATGTTTCAGCTCCTGAGCTCTAAGGTACAATAATCCTCTGGCTACTTTACCATGAGACCAGACAGAGGGACGCTGGAGCAGACCTCAGAACTGTCTTCAAGATCCGAAGAAATGATTTATTATTATTACCTTACCTCTGACCAGTGAGCTCCCAACTCAATCCTGAATCCCCTGACTCATTGTATCCTGTAATATATAATCTGTAACCTATAGGCCATGGGCTAGTCAGATCTTTAGAGCATTCGCTCTCCGTCTCTAATTGGCCAGTTCAGTATTCAACTATTTTTCTTTCCATACCACAAACTCCTACTCATGAATTTCTTTGTACCAGTATGCCCAGGCAGATGGACTCAAACACAGGAGTTCTAGAGATGTGTTTATTGAATAATCACTGCTGGATATTGACTTTTTGAGAGACTTTAAATATGTTAAACAAAAAAAAATTAACTTCCATGCTGAAAGTCTTTTGAAAAGAAATGTTATTGGGACAAAAAAAAGGGGTCTATCTGCCTATGCATATCTAAATCTGAGAAGAGATATGTATAGATATGGAACTTGGAACTTAAACAGTTGCAAGTTCCAGAGACACAGGCAAGCTATTGTTCAAAGGCCTGGCTCCTCAGGTGTCTCTAGAGTACAGATTAAATAGCGAGAAATCAGTAATCGTGGAAACTAAGGGAGCTGGGGTCCTGGATTCTACTGATTGGACAACTGGAGGGAGATGAGGTAATTGATCATTGTGCCCAGTTCCGAAATCAGCCATGGTGCCATCCTCTGGTCCTGTGACCAGAGGAGTTGTTCTGCCTCGATGGGCCTGGAGCCGAAACACATCTAAAGCCAAGATGTTATCCTCAGTCTGAAGTGCAGCCAAAACCTATTGTCTTCATGATTTTAGACCTGAGGCTCAGTTAATCTTATGTTCTAAGGCTTAATGGTTAAAGGAGCAGATGTACAGAGGATTAGGGTAGGGAGAAAAAAGGAAATGAATCACAATGCCATTATCTGGGCAAAACCAGCTTGAGTCAGAGAAAAAAGCTATATTAAAAAAAAAAAATGAAGTTTGTGAGTGGTTACAGAAAGGGTTTATTATGCCATTGCTAGCAAAGAATAAAAAACAAGGAAAACCAGTCTTGGGGCATGAAGAGTCTAAACCACCAGCAGCACAGCTAGGTAGGAAAGAAAACATGCCCATTATCTTAGAGTTTTGCAAGTGTTTTTATATATCAAGCAGGGAGGAAAAAGAGGTAAGCTATTTTGAAAAGATTCACATTATCTTTAGACAAAGGGGATGGGAGATGGTGAAATGGGGCTAGTTCTGGGACAGGCACAGCAGAGTCCTCAAAGAAGTGTCTCCTCGTACGGAATGGCTGCAGGCAGCAGAATAGAAGCTTCTGGGTTCTATGGCATCTGGCTATTCTCTCTTTGGATAACCTTGGAAATAGCCACCTGGAATTTAATCATAAATTCTGACAGATATAGGAGAATATGAGCAGTCTTCTGTCAGAGCTGGTCCACAGCTAACTGGCTAACTTCTGTTTCTTTCTCTCACTCTCCAGCTGCTATAATTTTCTATTTAGAACATCTCAGAATGTTTTCTTATCAAATGTAAAGTTATTCTTAACTTCATAAACTATACCATAAACCATAAATTCGACTATATTTATAATTCTTTTGTAACAATAGTATTCAATATGATCATTTCCTGGAGATGGAACAGGAAAAGATAGAAGGTGGAATAATGAAGAAAAGGATGTTGTTACTGGGGTAGTATTTTCTTTCTGAGGGAGCACTGAGCTCTGACCTTGAGAAATGTCTGATGTTGCAGTGTTCGAGAGAGTTTCCCTGGACCGGACTACACTGGAATGTGAATTATTTTGAACTGGAACCAATTAAAGTCCAGCACAACCAAGGAAGAGTTTTTACTTCCCCTTTTCTTAAAGGATTCAGATAAAAAATAAAAAATACAGCTTCAGAAGGGAACCTTGGCATAATCACTTTAAGCATTTTTACCCTAGCTTTAGTCAAGAAGACTGCAAGATAATTACTAGATACCCAATGTGTCTCATTATTTTTGCATTGCCTAGCAAGAATTTACCTGCTATCTGCGTTCTGATCTACCCCAATTAGCTGTAAATTGCCCATTATCACTTCTGAGATCTAATATTCCATTTTTCTCCTTTTCTCCTTTATCCAAAACATCATATATACCCAGTGTTGCCCCACAGTATTTGGAATTTTCATGCTAATGTCAATTCCTCATGCACATGTATTAAAAATTTGGTCTTCTCCTATTAATCTGTCTATTAATTTGATTATTAGCCCAGCTAGAAGAAATTAGAAGTTAGGAGGAAAAAGTATAATTTTTTTAGTTCCACAATGTTAAAGCAAACATTGCAATGGACAAAGTTAAACAGTCGAAAAAGTCTTTATCTTTTAAAATTTTTCCCCAGTTTTTTGAGGAATAAGTAACAAATGAAGCACACACACACACACACACACACACACACATATTTATAATTTGATATTGTGTATACAGTATAAAATGATTATAACACTAAATTAATTAATGTATTCACCACTTCAGAGTTCACCACTTCAGAGTTACCTTTTGTCTTTTTTTTTTTCTGGTGTGAACATTTAAAATTTACTATCTTAGCAAATTTCATGTTCACAGTACAGTATCATTAACTACAGTTAGCATGCTTTTATTTGGTTTTTAGAACTTATTTGTCTTATAAGTGAAAGTTGGTACCTTTCGACAAACATCTCCCCATTTCCCCCATCCCAGACACTGACAACCATCATTCCTACTCTTGGTTCTGAGTTATACTTTTTTTTTTTTTAATGATTCCACATATAGGTGATATCAAACAATATTTGTCTTTTTCCATCTGGCTTATTTCACTTAGCAAAATGTCCAACAGTTTCTTTCATGTCATCATAAATGGCAAGATGTCCTTTTTTTTTTTTTTAAGGCTGAATATTCTGTATGTGTTTATATACATATATACATGTATACATACATATATATCACATTTTCTTTATCTGTTCACTTGTATACAGACATTTAGGTTGTTTCTACATCTTGGCTATTGTAAATAATGCTGCAACGAACATAGGAGTGCATATATCTCTTTGAGATACTGATTTTACTTACTTTGGATAAATACCCAGGAACAAGGTTGCTGGATCATATAATAGCTCTATTTTTAACTTTTTGAAGAAAATGTTCACTGTTTTCCATAATTACTGTACCAATTTACATTCTCACCAATAGTGTACAAGGGTTCCCTTTTGTCCACACCCATGTCAACATACATTCTCTTGTGTTTTTGATAATAGCCATTGTAACAGGTGTAAGGTGATATCTAATTGTGATATTAATTTGCATAGTCTAAAGGAAGTCTTTAATCAAATATATTGCAATAAGGGAAAGGACAGAACTAAAGCTTAAACTCATTGCCACTGAAAGAAATAGGTGGGGAGTTTTTAGGAACTAAGGTGAGGCAATCGTAGACCATCTATGTTTACTATGTGAACCCAAGAAGGAAGATTCATTTGATATAAACCTTGAAGAGGAATTTATCTGCTGACATGGACTCTCCATGGTCAACTAAGGGCTCAAATTATATAAGTAATAGGAGTCTAGTGGCCATTTGTTGATAGACGAGTCTCATGTACTCTATGTGAAAAAGAACCTCAGACTGAACTCTTGGCTTCTCACACTAAGCCCTACTCAGTCACATCATTTGAGTCAATTATTATAAGGAAATTCCTAATTAGTCTTTGACCAATGAACTGAGACTTGCCCTGTCCAATCAGAACTGCTCCAGTTGCATAATGACAAATAATCAGGACTGTGAGATTTGGACCAATCAGAAGTGTAAAAAATTGATAATTCATTTTCATAAAATGGAACAAATTGGGAACTTGGGAGGGGACTTTTGCTATAAAAGATAACCTTCCTTTGACTTAGGGGAATACAATTTAAGTTGCTACCTGAATCTGTCTCCCAGTCTGCAGCTCCTTTTGCTCAAATAAATGCTTTACAGTCTTTATTACAGTTTAAAATTAATTTTGGTTTACAACTAATTGACCTACTCCAAAGAAAACTTTCTCCCATCTTCAATTTTACAAGTTGGAATATAGTACCCACCAAAGTTAGGCACACACTCTCCCATAGAGAGTGGGAGATAGGAGTGCTATCTTCCTGGATGATCATGTTTCAAAGAGATGGTTTTCAGGTCCTTGAGAAAAATATTCCAGGGTTGTAAAACTGACAATAGGTTTTTTAAAAGATTTATAAATCAAAGGGGCAGAGAAGAGATTTGCTCTTACAATTTTTCAAAATTAAATGTTCTAAGGAAAGGGAAGCCAGGTGTCTGGAGTCAGGAAGACCTTATCTAAAGATTAGTCAGGATGAAAGAAACAGACCATTTCAGTTAGTGAATTCTCTGTTGAGAGCTATTGAAAAGTTACTAATCAGAAACTAAGTTACATTACAAAGATACCCCAGGAACTATATAACTAAAAGATAATATGTAGGTATTTTAAAGGTTGCAGAATTATTTTAACTCTACCTAAAATATTTATATTGAAGCACTATCTATGGTATTACAAAATAAAAGCAACTAATTGTAGATTGATAATAGGTAAGCCAAGTGTTGTATACCCAAATGCTGGCACGTTAAACAGCTATTGAAATGAATGTAATAGATTTACATCTATTTTCCTAAAAAGAGTAACCAAGATGTGTTAGATTGGTTGTTTAAGCCGCAACCCTTGGACTCAATTTTGACATCACTCTCATGTTCCACTCCCAGTCTTTCAGCTAAGCCTATTGGCTCAAACCTCACAATTTATTCACAACCTGGTTACATCTCACCTCAGCTGCCACCATCGGCCAAGCCATCATCTCTAGCTTGGACTACTATGGTAGCCTTCTCATTGGTATCCCACTTCTAAAATGCCCATTGTCCAAAAACATATTCTCACACTTTAGTCAGAGTCACATTCTGAAAATATGAGTCAGATCAGTAGTAAGCCAGATCATGTCACCTTTCTGACCCAGTAGCTACCTCAGGCTGTGTGTTCTGGCCCTTTTCCTTCTGTCCTCATCTTTCCTGCTCCTTCACTTGGACTCTGCCACTTTGGCTCCCCTGCTGGTCCTCAAACATTCTCATGCCCCAGTACTTTTGCAAAGGCTATTTTCTCTCTCTGTGCTGCTCTTACCCCAAATACCCACCATGTCTCACTCTGCATTGCCCGAAGTTCGGCTAAAATCTCCCTTTTTCATTGAAGTCAACAATTACCATCCCAATTTTAATGCACGTTCAATCCCCCTTATCCTGATGACTTTTATCTTTTCTTAGCAAACTTGCTATTTACTTATTTGTATGTTTATGACATATTTTATGTTTCTAAAATGGAATTTCCCCAAGAGAAAAAAAAATCTGTGTTTTGTTTATTCATGATCTTATGTAGAACAGAGCCTAGTGAAAGGGAGCAAAGTTTACCACCCAAAATATGCCTCTTTGGAATATTAATTATTTTAGGCTGGTTATTTTTGAGAAATGGAAGATTCAGGAAGTTTTTCTTTTTACCTCCCCCTTAACTTCCATAAAGAATTTAAGGTAGAAGGCCTATTCTAGGAAAGAACTATCACCATAATTATAGTTTAATCTGAACGAAGTGTGACATACAGAGAGGAAGCTAGCCAGGCCTGTTTGAACAAAGTCCTCTCTGTGTCCACTTGTCTCTATAAGTCCCAGCAAACATTTATTTCACTAAACATTAACACTTTTCACCCCCCTGTGAATTACCTTACTTTTCTTTGAAGTCCTAGACCCTTACAATTTCTCCATAGTCCAGAATGACATATAAACCTCATTTTGCCTTATTGTTTCTGGAATTTTTCATGCTTATGTGAATTCTCCATGAGTACATATTAAAATTTTATTTTGTCTTATTAATCTGGCTTATATCATTTTAATTATTTGACCAGCCATAAGAAACAAGAGAGAAAAGGAGGAAATGTATCCTTGCCCCACACTGGCACAGATGCTAATCATTAAATGTTTGTTGAATATATGAATAAATAAGAGATAAAAGTCTTCGTCACCAGAATAAGGAGAAAAATAGATGTGAAATATCAAACTGTACCTTAATGTCTTACTTATTCCTGAGTAGTAGTCTCAAAAATCTAACAGATATTGTAAGTGCATGTCAATCAAAAACTTTAAAAAGTTACATCTCTAATATTATGATGTAATTTAAGTTAACTAAAATATATGTATTAAAATTTAAGCTTGATAAGTCTATTCATGGAGCAATTTCTAAAAAAATAATTGCCAAGATCAGGACAGATATAGGACAGAAAACACAAACATAAAGTAGGAAACATCTTTTATCCATAACATTTATTGGGATAAAACTATAACGACGTAATTATTTTTTAATTGAGTATCTATTCAGACCGGATGATATTAATATTTTTACTAGTCAAAAAAAGATTATTAATATGTACAGAAGCTTGTTTAGTGTTACTCTAGGGGGGAAAAAATGAATGCACCAGTAAACTTTACTGACTTGTATTATTTTTAAATCATTGGGTCATCTAAATTAAAAAATAAAATATAAGTAAACTGAAGTAAAATTACCATAGGAAACAAATTTCTGGAATGATTTTCTATACTTTTACTTTTTCTACTTGAAGTAACTCCCCCTACAATTTTTTTTTTGAATGTGTAATAATTTGCAATTTATGATTTAAGAAACAAATGCTATGATGATATAATTTTGTTAAAGTAAAAGCTAAATGTATTTTACTTTTTTTGCCTTTTTGTTTTATTTTGTTTTGTTTTTAAGATATGCATATAAGAGCATGAGAGTGTAACAGAGATAAGCATGTTGAGGCAAAATGATTCTGAGTTACATGGATTATCTTTTTAAATAAAAATAAATAAATAAATAAAAAGCTCTACAGATCAACATCATCTAGAGCTTATTTTAAAATAGAATTTATTTTTGAACTGTTTTGTCTGAGTTAAGCTAACGATTTTTGAAAGAGCTTCCAAGAAATAAGATATGAATAAAGGTAAATAATGGAAATATATTTTGATGTACTAAAGCTATCTTCTGAGAAATATATAAAAATGGCAAATCTTATATTTGTCATTGAAATTATAGTAAAGAAAACCAATACTTTATAGCACCTGAGTTCTGAATTCCAAGGAGGGAGACAAATAGGTCTTAAGGCCATATTATAAGCCAGAGGTTATTTACTAAGCAAGGACTATATGGTTTGCACTAACTGTAGTTTTTGGTTACAAACAATAAAAATTTACTCAGATTACTCTAATCAGAAAGTCTTTTCTGGAAGGGTAATGGGTAGCTCTGCAGAGTGGAAGAACAGAGTTAGGAATGCATCGCAGGAAGAGGTGGCCCACCAGAAGAACTTAGAAGCCAACACTAGCACCACCAATGGTTCTAACTGCCTCTGTCTCTTTGTGACAGTATCTCTGCATTCAGTATTTAGGCTTGGAATACAAATCTGTAATCCCATATGACTATACCCTAGAGAGAGCCATGGTCTGGCTTCTTTAGCTATGCTTTTGGGATAAGGCACTGTCTCCTACCAAAATTCCTAAATAGTGGATTCCATAAGTAGAGGAAGGGGATCTCAGATGATATAAATCTTAAAAAAAAAAAAAAAAAAGTCTCCAAATTACTTAATTACAAGCAGACCTCAATAACGTGAATAGCTAAGAAAAGACTGTAATGAAGAAAAAAAGAACTTTTGGCCATCTCTCCCATAGTAAGCACTGACATGTAAATTATTTGCTTTTTAAGCAATTAAATTAGCTGGTAATAATTGTTGCTTTGAGGTTTTATATACTTTATAATATTTCCTCATCAAAAACTAAAACTGTAATTTGAAATATTATAAAAAAAAATTGAGCACAGGAATAAATTTTGTATCATAAATGAAGCTCTTTTGATAAGAGGTAATGTAGAACATAGGAAAGATTAGGATTGCTTGGAACCAGACTGAATTCACATCCTGGCTCTACTCCTTGCCTGTGTGAACTCGAACACTCATTTACCCTCTTTGTACTTTGGTTTGCTCATTTGTAAAATGGGAAAAACAATAGTATCTATTTCAGTAGGTGGCTGTGAGAACTGAGTTAAATGAGTATAACAGTGCCAGCCACCACTATCACTGTTTGCTTCTGCCAAGTGACCACAATCCATTTCATCTCTGGAAGTTTGAGATAAGACTGACATAATTACACCTATCATTTTTTTTTTCTTTTTATTGTTTCAAGATGTTAATCTAGATACAATTTGGATATGTGCCACAAAAGGGGGAGTTATTTAATTTTCAGTGATTTCAGCTGTGGTCATCTGGCATTTTGGAGTTTATCTTCATCTAGAAGCAGGAGCCCTGGGTTCTAGTTCCAGCTCTGCTGTAACCGGTTACAACTCTGCGCAAGCTACTGACTTCAATTTTCTCATTTATAAAAAGAAAAGTCTAAAGACTTGATCTTGAGGCATTCTTCAGTAATGGTACTGGGGGAGTGGGAATCAAAATCCACCTAAATACTGAAACTATAACAAAATGCTAGAACCTGACTTGACTGACAGTGGATAAAGAATTTAAAATGCTCTTGAGTCATAGGCCAGGTGACCAAACTTAAATTTACCAGGGAGTAGAATGCCTGACAGTAGGGGTGAGGAGACAAAAAGAATTAGGAAAAAAAAAAAAAAAAAAAATCAGTCATGTTAAAGGAAATAGGGGAACTGGATTTAATAAAATGATAACTGGCCCTTGGCTTTGCGGAAGGCAGTAGACGTGCGGCAGGAGCATGCGCAAGCCATTCTCTGCTCCGGCCCAAGGCGGTCCTGCTCCTGTACAGACTTGGGGCCAGAGCTCTTCCCCCTAATACCAGACTGCTGACTTGGGGTGGTGCTGCCGTACTGCGCCTCGGAGTGAGGAAGTCTAGGCTTTAAGGATTTGCCTATTAAGTGGCAAGAGTCAGACTCCTTAAGGTGACATCCGGACGAGGGGCCTCTGGCAAACCCGGCATCTAGGTGTTTCTCACCCCAGGACTCCCCTGCCGCCCTGGTAGAACTCTCAAGGGATGCGGGGAAGATCAGTGGCAAAATATATCAATTTAAAAATGTAGTGATGAAATATTGACATTTAACGAAAAAAGAAAAAAAAAAAAAAAAAAAAAAATGAGTCTTCCAGGGGAAAAAAAAAGGTTAAAATTAAATTAATTCCATCAGAGATTTGGTAAACCTGAACTTGACTTCTAATGAAGTAGTAATGCCATCTACTTTCATGGTTCAAGTTGTCTTCTATATTCCTGTAACAGAACAATGTTTTGATGCATGAAGCAACGTGATTTTGTCTGTTGCTTTTTTTTTTTTCCTTGTAATGCCCATCCAGGAAAATATCTGAGTGTGCTTCCTCAAGGGAGAGGTGTGGTAGGGAGACAGCAGAAATGCTTGTGAGTCTTTGGTTTTTCCGTTTCAAGAGCTTTGGGGAAACTTAGAGAGTGTTTCCAGTATATACAGAAATATCTGGGAGAACAAATGGGAGGAAACTGGTGCTTCTCTCCTACTAGAAAAAAGTCTCCTCACCTAGAGGGAAGACAGGAAAGATAAGTGGTGCCTACTACTGCGAGGGCAGAAGGTCCCTGTATGAGACCTAAAAAGAGTAGCGCGGTCCATAAAGAAAAAACGTCTGCTTGATCCTGCCAGTCAGAGGGTCCATCAACAATCCTGCAAAGATTCCTGGGTGCCAGAATGTTGTTAAGCAGCCAAGTGTACCCTAACCCACTGCAAAACGGTGCGAGAGTAGCAGAGGGAGCTTCGAATCCAAGGCGACCACGTGAATAGAGGGTGCGTTCATGTGAAAATGGACTCTGCAAAGACAGGAACATTATCTTCCCTCTATTCCTCCAGCCCCTGGAACAGCCAAGCACTTAGTAGATGCTCAGTTAATATCTGCTGCATAAGAAACCAGTAAAGTGTGGAGGACAACTAGGTATGCCTCATGGAAACCCAAATGGAACAAAAGGCAGCCAGGCAATGTATTCCAACAGACACATATTCTCAAGGACTAGTTCTCCCCATCATTTTACACCCACCTCTGCTTTGATGTCTCAGCACTACATACTCACCAATGAATTTGGGTATAATCTCAAAGAAATTGGAGGGAAGAGTGATGGAGATTAACTTTTTACCACCCTTCCAGAATGAGATTTCTTACTAGAAAGTAGCTCACTTATTTTTCAACAATTGTTTATTTGGTCCCTGTTATATGCCAGACACTGTTCTAGGCACCAGGGATATATTAATAGGCCAAAGTAGAATTACAGGAATTAGAAGTTACATTTCTTGTACATAACTAATGTTTTTAATCCTTACTATAGATCAGGTACTATTACATGCATTATGTGTAATAACCCAAGAGAATCCTCAAGATAGATATCATGATTATACATATTTTGCGGATGAGGAAACTAAAATACATGAAAAATTAAGTATTTTCCCCCATGTCACAAAAATAGGAAAGGTTGACTGATGATTTGAACTTAAGCCATTCAGGCCTAAATTCCACACTCATAACTGTGAGTTTGAGAACTGAAATTTACATTCTACTGCATTGTGATGACTTGAAACTGTATGTCTAGCCAGGACCTCTCTTTTGGATATAGGGCTCCACATCCTTACATCCAAATGCTTACTCGATAGCTCTAATTGAATGTTCCACAGGCACCTCAATCTGAATTTATATAATCAAAACTAAACTCCACAACTATTTTTTCTACCTCAGGGAAAGGCATTCTTCTTGTTTGGCCACACCAATATCTGTTTGCTTGCTTGCTTGCTTTTTCTTTCTTTCTTTTTTCTTTCTCTTTCTCTCTTTCTCTCCCTCTCTCTCCCTCCTTTCCTCTCTCTCTCTCTCTCTCTCTCTCTCTCTCACCTCTCTCTCTCTTTCTCCCTTCCCTCCCCTCAGCCCCTCCCTCCACTCCTCTCTCTCTCTCTCTCTCTTTCTCTCTGTCTCTGTCTCTCTCTCTCTCTTTCTTTCTTTCTTTGTTTCTTTCTTCCCACAGTGGGAGCCTTCATCTAATCCAACACCAGATCATTTTGCTTCTTTCTTCCTAACCTCTGCTAAGGCTCTTGCTATTGGGCTGCTATCATCTTTGTTTGTATTATTTTAGTGGCCTTCAGATTTATTCCTCTAACCAAAACTTCTGCATTATAATATCCACGATCCAGCCAGACTGACTTTTATGAAACAAGAATCTGACCATTTACATTCATGTCACTGTGGCTTAGTAATGAAACCCAAATTCCTTTGCATACCACATAAAAACACTCATTATATGGGTCTCACTTGCTGTCCAAGCTTCACCTCTTAACCTTTTCCCCATTCAGTCCTACTGAACTACTTGGAATCCATCAGATGCACACTCTGCACCTTTGCAAATAATGTAACTTATTATAAAAAGTTCTTCATCATTCCTTCTTCATCAGGATAAAGTCGATTCACTGCTATGGTCTCAGTATAGATGTAATTTCCTCTGCAAAGTCTTTTATAACTTCCTCAAAGTAGGTTGGTGCCCATTCTGTGCTTGCTACTATTTACTCTGTCTTCCCAAGGTCACATTTTTCTTGTGGGCTGGGACCATATCTTGGTAACTGTGACTTTTAATTTCCCAGCCCAAGCCTGCTTCATAAGAAGAGTGGAATTAAAAACAAAAACAAAAAACAACAAAAAAAAAACCTGTTGAGTGAATGAAAAATAACTACATTAATTCATTCCTGCCAGGGAATGGGGAAGCAATAAACCAATCCAAATATGGGAGAGAAAACATTTTCAAAGCAAAATTTGGCATAAGAGGACTGTGAAATTAAAACAAGGATGAGATCATAAATCTTACTCTAACTGGATCAAATCAACAGCACTCTCACTTTCCATTAGCCAAAATACAAAGCAGCAGCCACAGCTGCCTTTTCCTTGAAATCCAAAAATAAGAACAGCTTTCACTGCCTTAGTTCACTGCACTAACAATTATTAATAACTGGGAATATAAACTTCTAAAGGAACAAGCTCGGTCAATCAGATTAAAACACTTATAAACAAGACTTGAAATGAGAACAGTTGAATTCAAAATACTCCTTAGTAAGTGATTCTGGCAGACCAGGGATTCAAATCTTTGGCTAAGGTGATTAGATCTGAGTAGTTTATGCTGAAAGGAAAGTACTGTAGAAGAAAATAGAACAAAACCTAATCTCCTTTCAGGATAATAGGGATTTTTATCATGGTTTCGAAACTCTCTAGTTACATGAATTTAGATAAGTCACTTTATCTTACTCAACTTTAAGCTGGGAATAATAACATTTTTTCTGTTAATTGTCTGGAATGCTATGAGGCTCAATTGAGAGCAAGACAGATAGCTCTTGATAAAGTCCTAAGTGTGACAACGTATATATATGATGACACCAGTTCTCCTGTTTAAAGACCTTAGTGCCAATCCATGCTAGTAAAGTGAAAGTAGTGATTTTCAATGAGTGTTTACCACCCTGTGCAGTGTGTTTTAGAGATATGAGTATCAATTTTTGTTGGCAGTGGTAGGGGGAGCTACTGAAGCTAAATGTGCAGTGGCCAGTAATGCTAGTCACCCTACAATGAGCAGAAAATCCTGCATAATTATGAATTTTCTAGCCTATGGCAAGAAATAATGAAAACTTCTCCAGCCTGTGGCAAGTCTTTTTTAAAGTCTTGAAGTGAAGAATCTGTGTATGAAAACAAGGGCCTCTACAAATGTTTGTCCACTGCACAAGGATGCCTGGTGATGAGGCCAAAGTCCCTCCAGGCCCTGTATCCTGGCTCAGAGCTGTACCCAGAAAGAAGGGGTGTTTTTAAAAATTTACTCAATGGTACATATGGAATACAACTTCACTGTGTATACAATAAATATTTTTAGCATTGTTTTAATATACATTGAATTTTCAGAAAGGCTGCTATCATGTAAATCTAAGGAATATTGTACTTTGTTTTTTGGAAAATTTAACGAGATTTATTTTTCACAATATTTAAGGGGCAATCTTAATCATGATATCTGAGATACCAAAACCCTTGTCTGTCTATCTGCCTATCTATCTGCTTATCATCTATCTATGATCATTTATCTATCTATCTTGTATTTATATATACAGTTAAGTGAACATAATTTTTGATAATCAGTAGTAACCCAGTTGATTATTATAAAATAAATTGTATTTTCTAATTTCATTCTTTAAAACCCCGAATATTTATTCAAAGTAATAAAAATACAAGTGCTTTCCTACCTAATTGCCATCAGTTAGAAATAATTTGTTCCACCAAAGAAGTGCAATATACTTCAGACAGTACCACGATTGTGAGTGGATCTGAGGAAAACAATATGTTAAATGTCATGCTAGAGACTTGGCAAAGAATATAGCACATAACCACAGCTAAACATTCTATCTATCCAAGGGTGATTATTTTTTCGCTGAGAATGACTTGAGTTTTGTATTTGAGGAGAAAAGGTATTTATATTCCGAAAGATCACCAAAAAGAACTTCATGAGGCATCCTTAAATTAACTACAAAGCCCTCTTTTATGACATTAAATCTTTTTAGGACAATTCAAAACATTGAGAAGAGAAGATTCACATTGACATCAATAAGACATATCTTAAATGTTTCTACTGTATAATACACAAGAAAAAATTCCAGATAAATAGTTAAATGAAACTAGTAATGTACTAAAAGAAAAAAAAAATGTTTACATTATATTGGTTAGAAACAACCTTTCTACTTCTAATCTGGAAGGAAAGACCACTCACCTTTACCAGGAGGCACGCACAACCTAGTGGAGGAGTCATGTATTTACACAGAACATTGTGATATATTACCATGTAGGACGTACTATGGCCATACATAAAAATGGCCATCTAAATTCGCCTGGGGAAAAAAGAAAGGAAGAAAAATTTCAACTGGATTTTAAAGGCAGTATAGGAGTTTTCTGGAGAGGGAAAGATAAGGAGGACTTTCCCAGAATAGCAGAGTGTAAGAAAATGCTTGGAATCATGGCAAAGCTAACACAGTTGATAGTTCATTCTGATAATAATAACAAATAATATCAATTACTGCCAACACTAATTAAGCACTTACCAAGTTCTCTACATATTATGTCTTGGTGACTGAAGGCAAAAATCATACCTCACAGAAAGAAAGGATAAAAAAGAAGTGAACTTTAGTGAAGAAACTCAAAAGCAGAGGATTAGCAAAGTGGAACGTATAGTCCCCTAAACTCGTATCATCTGCAAGAGAGACATGCGGGGGCCAGGGCATGCTAGGTGTACTCTGAGTTATATACCAATACGAGGTCCCTACAATCCTGCTTCTCAACCTTTTTACAGCACAAGAATACAAAAAGACTTATGTATCTGAGATGGGGTGGGGTGTAACTCTTCTATGCTGATGTGGCACTCACTGGCCATGTGTAAAGAGAAGATTGTGAGCTGCCCTCCTTGCTTGGAAGAGAGTGAGACAGGAGTCCCAGGTAGCTTGATGTCAAGCAATCTTGAGAGTGTTACTGACACCAAACATCCAATTCATAATTAAGAAAATATTTCAAGTTCCAGCCCTGCCATTTGTCACCTTGAAGAACTTATTAAATCTAAGTCTCAGTTTACCTATTTATAAAATAGGAATATTACTACAGGCACCAGAGCATTAGTTTGATTATGTGTTTAGTATTTGATTGATTAGTATTGAAATAAGTATTAAATTAATAAAAATTTGAGATATTCTCTGTTACTTATGTCCTCTCCCTCCCCGAAGGATATAGTATACCTATGCATTTATCTTTAATAGTGAGGATTGCCAGGTAAGCTTTATGATGAAGTGCGGCAAAGGGAATTTAATCATAATACAGACATTTTGGGAGAATAATGAAGAGGACATTTTTGTTTTGCTTTGTCTTTAAAGAACCAGGTGAAAAATTTAAAAAGTTTGCAATGACATAGAACTGTGAATATTTTTCTAACCTCCAAGATGTTTATAGCAAACTGATATGTGTAGAACATTAGAGGCCTTTGAACCACTATGCCTGTAGCACAAGCGAAATAATCAAGCTGTGGTTTTACAGGGACTGTAATGCTCAACAGAAAACCTGGCAGATACTGAAGAGTATGATGTCCGGATCTCCCTAAAGCTGATGGCAGAAAATACAGCAATAGTCTTAGAGACTGAGATAAAAGACCTGTGCCTGTACAGTAGTGATAAGCAATGTGACTGCATATTTTCAAGGATTTGGTTTCTTTAGAGATTTCTTTGCAAACTGGAGACTTAATATTTCTTAGAATTGTTTGTTTGTTTTTGTTTTTCCAGTTATTTAAATATCTTTCTCTAAATTTAGTGTGATTCCAAGTAGCAAAATTTGGTCTGGAAAATATTTTAGTTCCAATAGTGAGAAAAGGATCATGACATATGGTGCAAAACAGCTTGAAATGTTACCAAGGTTTCCTGTTGTAGTTAAATTACTCTTTTAAGTTCCACTCATGTGCCGCCATTCTGCCACAAAGTGGAAAATGAGAGGTCTCTGGAGGCCTGTTAAAATCTTTCGGTAGGCTTGCGCTATCATTGGTAAAATGGGCCAACGTCCACAAGACAAAGAAATAAGGCTCTGTCTCATGGGTTCATTTTATTATGCCCAAAAGAATTGTATGTATTTTGCATTGTTTTAAATTTATCGTACATGTAGGAATACGTAACAGCATTAAAATGTTAAAAAGTACAGCCTCAGAATCTGCATCGTGAATTTGATTAAGGTTTAAGCTATTCGTGGCTGCAAATATAAAGAAAAGTTCTCAAGGTGAAGCCTATTTATATATAATTGCCTTTCTCCTTCACCATCAGATAAAAACTTTGTAATTATGTGGTATTGTTTCTTAGGCATTTCTAATTCTCTCATTCTCTTTGCCTTTGCTTCCCCTTCCTGCATTTTGTCTCTTGTCTCAGAACCTAACTACTGGAGATATCATCTGAGCAAAAGATCCACTAAGAATAAATGTATCCTGCCCCCTTTGTCAGGAAGCCAACAGGCATTCTTGAGCAAAGTTGCTGCAATATTCATTATGAGAATAATAAAAATAAGAAAAAAATGTATGTTACAATTACCATAAAGAAAATAGTTAAAAAAGAATATAAGCTCAAATTTGTATACATATATTTTAATTTCACTTATATTTGAATGATAAGCTCTATATCGTTTTACAAACATTTTAAGGCTTAAGGTCTGAGTATTTTCCCATGATGCTAAATGTTTTATCAAAATAATAGAATTTTAATTATTTTTTTTAGAAAAGTAATACATCTTAAAGGAGAATACTTGCAAAACTAATACTATAAATTAAAAGCCCACACAGCACTTTGATTCTACTACACAGATGTAAAAACCGGACATGTCCGGTTTGTATATCTTTAGTCATTTTATATGCATGCCTATATGAGTATATAAAATATATAGATATTCACACATTTGATATTTTAAAAAATGTGATCATGCAGTAATATTCTTAGGTAACATAATATTTTCATTAAACAATATATTATGGCTAATATCCCATGATTTAAAAATTCCCTTATAAGTTTTCATTTTGAAAGACATTCCTGTATATCACATAATTATGGTTTATTAAACCAAATATCTATTGTTAAACATTTTCTATTTGTTGTCACTTTAAATTAAATAGTAACTAATATCCATATATGCTTGTATGTACTTATACATATTCATTTGTATCTTTGATTATCTTGCAATATATGTCTAAAGTAATTACTTATTAGACTACTTATACCATGGTCTTTATTACTATGCCTTTATAAAAATTGAGAGATCCGAGAGGACTAGAGTCCTTAACTTAGTTTTCTCTCTAGAAGTGTTAATATAGGAAAGAGGCATGAGAACTATACAGATTGACTAAATAATAAACCAAGTGGAATTCAGAGCCTGCAGCATGCTGTTAGACTGGAACCTGATTCATCAGCCACATGGCCAGACCACAGGAAACCTACAGAACAAAAGATTCCTGCAGAGATTATACTAACTGTTTCCCCATACTTTTAATGCTTACCCATACCAAGAAAACAAAGACTTTAAGCTGTACCTTGCACAAGTTAAAGATAAACCCAACCATTCGCTCCATTCTTTACTCCCTATACTTAGTAATTTTTCATAGAAACTAACAAACAAACAAAAAGCATACATAAACCCAGCTCTTTAAACCCTCAGGGTTTCATCCTCTGACTTTGAGAGACCACTTCTCTGTGGAGCGTTATTCCTTCTCTAATAAATTTTCCTTTGCCTTTAACTCTGGCTTGCTCTTGAATTCTTTCCTGCGTGAAGCTTAGGACCCTCTTCCCTGGCGTAGGGCTGGAGTCCCCACTGGGAGATGGCAGGGTGGGAGGGGGGAGATTCACTCTGTCCTGCATCAATGTCGTGGCAATTCTGTTCCTTGGCACTGTTCACATATTGTAGAATTAACTTATCGACTTGCATGAAAACTTCTGATGGTTCGTGATTGAAATCACATTATATTTGAAGAGAATAAATATCTTTATTAAGTTGAGATTTTCTAAAAATTGGCATGGTGCATCTTTCCATTAGTTTTATCTTTTAAAATGTCTTTCAATAAAGTTTAACTTTCCACGTCTTACACATATTTTGTGATATTTATTCCAAAGTGCCTTATAATTTTTATGTGTGATAATCTTGTTATATATTGATAAATAGTAAATTTGCTGAATTTTATTATTCTTCTAAAAATTCACATGCGTACTTTTAAGCTATTTCTGTAGCAAATCATATAATTTGCTACTAATGAATTTTAGTCCTTCTTTTAAATTCTTCTATCCCTTTCTTTATTCTTTATTTTATTTTCTTAAGTCTCTAAATCCTGTAATCTGTCATTGAATAAAATCAGTTAGTTTAGGAGACATCCTGTGTCATTCCTGATTTTAAGAAATGCTTAAACGTTTTAGTCATAAGTACGGTGTTTCTGGAGCATTTGAAATATACATTTCCTTTCTTCAATGATTTGTGATGTCAACCCTGTCATTAATCAGTTCCATATACACGTTTCTCATTTCACAATTCTGTCCCACTGATATATTTGTCTATCACTGTGACAATACCAAACTGTGTAATTATAATAAGCTTGTCGTTAATCTTGCTATTGATAAGGTACACATTCTCAATGTATACTTCTTCAGAATTTTCTTAGCTCATCTAAGAACTCTTCTCTTTCATATGAATTTTAAAATCACTTTGCAATTTTCATGAAACTTTTTGCTTTACTCTGATAGTTTTTTTAAATTATATTAAATTTATGTAAAAATTATGAATAGCTGACATCATTAGAATAGTAATATTTCCTATCTATGATTATAATAAAACATTCCATTTATTTGAGTATATTTTTGTGGGTTTCAGTAATGTTTTGAAAATTGCACTGCTTACGTTTCCTACTCCTTTTTCTTTTCTAATTACATTATGAGAACAATATTAAATAACTGAGCTAAGAGCAGGCATCCAATCTTGTCGCTGATTCTCTATACTAAAATTTTCATATTGTGATGTTGTGATTTATAATGAGAAATATATATTTGGTCTTTGTTTACATTTCTGGCATGAAGCCATTGAAACCCTTGGAATTTATTTCCTAAGTGATAAGGGCTTTAAAAAAAAAAGTGTCTTTTGTTATGTTAATGAGGTGACTTTTGGACCGATTGTCTGGAGAACCAACCAAGTGATTAGAGGATTGGAACTTCCAGTTTCACCTTAGCCTCCAGGAAAGGAGCTGGAGGTTGAATCAATCGCCGATGGCCAATTATTTAATTAATCATGCCTAAGTAATGAAGTATCTATAAAAACCCAAAAAGATGGCATTTGGAGAGCTTAGGGGTGATGAACATATGGAGATTTGGGGAGAGCATGGAATCTCTGCACTGTATCCCAAGACCTCACCCTGTGCATCCTCATCCTATGCATCTTACTGGCCTAGATGTTTATCTGGATTTTTTATCATCTTCTTTTATAATAAACAGGTAAATGTCAGTAAACTGTTTTTCTGAGTTCTGTGAGCTGTTCTAGCAAATTAATGGAACCTGAGGAGGAGGACATGGGAACATCTGATTCATAGCTAATTAGTCAAAAGCACCAGTGATAATCTTGAATTTTTGATTGACATCTGAAGTGGGGTGGGCAGTCTTGTATGACTGAGGCCTTGGCCTGTGGGATCTGATGCTATCTCTGATATAGTGTCAGAATTGAGTTAAATTATAGGATATCCAGCGGTGCCACAGATAATTGCTTGGTGTGGGAAAAACTCCCACACATTGGTGACCAGAAGTGTCAGAAGTGAAGTATTCTGTGTGAGTAGTAAAGGAGACACAAAGGAGCAAGGTAGAACTGTGCTTTTCCACACAGAGGAAAACAAGTTTTTTTCTACATACATACTAAGTGGAGTATTTGCTATCAGGCTGATGTTAGATTCACTTCACCACATTAGTGGATGTCTTGTGGCCAACTCTTAGTCTAATTTAGATAGTAAAAGAAAGAAGGATATCTATCCAAATAATGCATATTATCAGTTCTAAGATGTATACTTTTTTTTTTTTTTCCACTTCGTACCGCCTTTAAAATTTGGGTACATGATATAATAGTTGTGATAAGAAAGCACTTTGTTCTCCTTTAATTAGCAAGTGTATTTTTAAAAATCTTAAATTAGTGTTACATTTTATTGATTATGATTCATTGCATCAATTTAAATTTCCATGTATTTCGATAATCTGTTATTGGTGGGGAATTTCTATGATAAATTTAATTTGACCTATCCTTGTGATTCCAGAATAAAACTTCCCAGTCACAACATATACATATAGAACACTTACACATACATTCAGGTACATATGTATATGTATATATATCCTATGTATTATGTAATTCTATAATTGAATTGTAATATATTTGCTATTCTACTCCTACATTCATACAGTGCAAGTCAATATTTTCTTATACTAGCCTTATCTAGTTTGGGTATTGTGGTAGGCAAAATAATGGCTGGCTCCCAAAATGTCCATGCTCTAATCACTGGAACCTGCACATATATTATCTTACACGACTAGGAAGGATTAATGGTGCAGGTGGAATTAGAGCTACTAATCAGCTGGTTTTAAGACAGAGAAATTATGCTGAATCGTCCAGGTGGGCCCAATGTAATCACAGCATATTTAAAAAGTAGAGAGGGAGGTGGAAGAGTCAGTTTTGGAATGATATGTGTGGAGGACTCAGCCAGACATTGCAGGCATTGAAGATGGAAAGGGCAAGAACATGGATTTTCTCCTATAGCCTCTAAGAAAGGAATTTAGCCCTGCTAATATTTTGATTTTAGCCAAGCGAGACCCATTCCAGAATTCTAACTTCTAGGACTATAAGATGCTGAATTTTGCGTTGCTTGAAGCCACTAAGTTTGTTTTAATTTTATACTAATAGAAATAGGAATAGCATTAGGAAATTAATATAGAGGTTATTAAGTTAGTTTTTACAACATTGTGATATTTAACTGAATCAGAGATGCCATTCAATTATAAAATGCATCCTTATTTTATTACTATTAAAATTAAAAATATGTTGTTTAAACTGACAGAGTGTTTTCTTATTACATTAACTGTAAGATGCATCATAATTTCAAATATGTTAACATGAACAAAAGTGAACCTTAGAATATTTGAAATGGAATAGTCATGAACTTTTCCTTCTTTTTCTATTCCCTAAAGCAATTTGCATAAAAGGTGGTTATCAAATTCTCGAAGATTTGGTAAACTAGCCTCTGAACCAAGTAGTATCATTTGGAGGAGGGTATATGTTTGCCTATTAATTAATCTTATCTAGTTTTGAATTTTTCTTCATCAAGATCCTGGACATTACATATATAATAGAAATATATATTTATATAAAATTATATATATAGTTATGAGGGTATATATATACATACATATTTATGTGTAGTCAATAATATTAGTTCATTTAATAATTTGTCATCTGTATTTGAGGCAGAATAGTTAGTCTAGGGAAGTTCTCCCTCCCCTCCCGAATGTGACTGTGGAATTTTTTCTCAGTCCCTAACTCAGTCCTCTCCCTGTTTTGATTTCAAGCCTAAGACCCCAGCAAGAGAAACAAGCCAAGGCCAAGAGACTAGATGGATGACCTAAGGCCACCTCCACCTCTCCAGGTGGCATAGGAAACAGGTCAAGACTGAGAGGCAGGCCAGATAGCCTTAGGACACCTCCCACTCCCAAGAAAAGAAAAACCCACAATTCAGGCAGCTCGGGGCAGACTCTGTGAGCTGCCAGCACTTTCAAGTGTGTACTTTTGCATTAATAAAACTGAGCTTTCCTGCTGCTGTTTGTTATGTCCTTGAATTCATCTTCGTAGCATGAGATAATAACCTGGTCACTGGAGCTCCAGGGTCTGAGTTCCTCTTTGGACCTCCACCCTGTCGAGCTCTCTGGTAATATATTCATAAGAGAGATTAATTATCGTTTCTTTGTGTATTTTTCTAAATTTTCCAATTGGCTTTGTTTTTCCTGTTTTACCTGGCAGATAGCTGTCTTCATTTGCCTGACTGATCAGTTTCTTTCACATAGAGGCCGAACAGACCCTCCAGCTCTCCTCTGCCTTAAGATCCTTATTCTTTAAACAGAGCTTTTGTGGCACAGCATATGATACCTTTAGATAGACTTCAATTTTGCTTGGATTTTTCTACGGATAAATAATAGTAGTATATATTCAATTAGCCTAATTTCAATTGGAGATTGTATGTGGAAGGAGGGAGATTGTGACATCTAAACTATTTATTTTCATCCATGTCATCAAGTAGCCCAGTTTGGCAACATCTAGAACAATATTTAATCTAGTTAATTCATTCTCTTAATTTGATTAGTTGTATTTAATATCCCCTTTTTCTGTAAGGGAGAAACTGAAACATTTCTGAGCACTAGCAAGAACAAAGATAAAGTTAAATGTCATGACGTCTAAGTGAAATGGTCAGAAGGTTATCTTTATGAATAGTGCTGCTTGGCCTTGAAATGAGACACGAGCTTGTGCTAGATCTAAAGATCATCAAGACAGGCATTGTGAAAATATGATCTAGTGCATTCTGAATACCTAGGAGGATAGAATTTAAACAAGACCAAGAGATTGCTGGGGTATGAGGATTTGTGGTTATATTATAACTGACAGATGCAGAAAATAAAGAGTTCGATGAGGTTAAAATAATTTCAGAAAATGTGAGGGATGAGAGAAAGGAAAAGAAGCTGTTTTATAATAAGTAGTTATGCAGAGTAGATCGAAGTTTTCCTGAGGTGAGGCAGAAATGACATGTGATGAGAAAGAACAATGGGGTCAGGATGTTACTGAATTTTCACCTTGAATAATAATAAAGTAAAGATGTGAGAGAGTTACCAAATAACTCTCCAAGTTGCTGAGGAAATTATGACTAGAAAGGGGAGGAAAACAGTAAGGTTATTGTGGTTATTGACCAAATCGTTAAGGTCGCTCATCAGAATAAATAAATGTTGGTCTGGGTTTGAAAAGAGGAAAGAATGTTGAACAATAGTCATAGATTAGTGATCTGAATTGACACTTCACAAAAAAGAAGGGCAGTAAATAAAAGAATGGTCTTTATCTACTAGATATTTCCAAGAAAAATGCTTTGAATTTTAGGATGTTTAGTTAATGCAGAGCGATATCTCCCACAGATTCTAACACAGTTTTTGCATGTAACAGTTTCTCAATAATCTTCGTTAAATTAGTGAATGGTTTATATATGTATAAATTAGACATTCTTTATATCGTATACTTCTAATATCAGTTTCCCTCTTCACCATATATACATTCCCATCAATAGGAAACATTGAGTAATATAGAAGTTAGAATTTAATCTTTATAAATTCTATAGCCAACTACATTGATTTTCACAATTTTTTTGGTGAGTGATTGTATCCTTATGCAGATCCTGGTGGGACTGGGCTCCATCTTCTGTGAATATTAGCAGGTACAATCTTACGAGGCTCACTGGATTATGTCACCCTCTATATGGTCAAATAAACATCATTATTCTCACTGATGATATTAGGTCATTTTACTTATCATTCCTTAGTTTTCTTTAACCTAGAGAATTACTAATTCCCAGTCATTTGATAAATTACTTTTTTCTTTATATCTTCCATTCTTTGTTGAATAATAATTAGAAAACATCAACAATTTAATAATTCTTTTAGATTCCTTTAGACTCTTATTTGGAATTAACCAGTTAAGTATTTGAGTCATCCATAAATTAATCTTAAGAAATAGCATCTATTTTTAAGATAAACAATGAAATTAAGCTATAGTTTAAAAATTATGCCTAAAAAATACCAAAAATGTTTAGGATCAAGATAGATGATTAAAAATATCATGAAAATATAACTTTGGAATTTTAAAATGATTTTTAAAAGAGGCATTGCCTAAATGTGAAGTGTGGGAATGAGGAAGAGGTGAGAAAAATTGGGCATTCTTTCTTCGGACTCTATAATATAAATATCTTGTATTTAGTAAGATTTGACTCAAACTAAAGAATTCAGCTAATCACATTTCTTTGCTAACAGTAATCTTTTTTTTGTAATTTTATTGATGTATAATGACTTTCTGACTTTTCAAGAATGTTTATAAGTACATTGAAACAAAGATTTGAAAAGCATAAAACTTAAAAAATGATTAGTATTATTAGTTATCAAAAGAAGCATTATAATTTAGATAGTAGAACACAGCACTGGACTTGGAATGAGAGCGTGAGTATGAATAGTGATTCATGTTCTCATTGAGTAAGTAATATTGTGTTAATCGCATAACCTCAATTCTTCAGTTTTCTATTAAGCAAAATTGGAATAAAAATATCAGCCTCAACGTAGAAAGCTTCATTTAGAAAATACATGTAGAAGAACACACTGCTTCTTCAAACTGATGACATAATTATTATAAGGTGAATCTCGATCTGCATCTGAAGACACACACTATGTGACCATAAAGAAAAATAATATTTACATATTTTGCATTCTTTTATAAGAAATAACACAGAAAGAATCTTTATAAAGTTTCTGTGCAATTGAAAAAACAGGATAATGTATACTGCATATAAAATAGAGAAAATATATTTGGCTTTTAAAATAAATTTGTATGGTTTTAGCACTGGTTGCATGCTGTTAGTTTGAATATTGCTATAAATGAAACATGGTCAAGAAAGTAAGCTGCATTTTCCAATTATTTCCATTGACAGCTATAAAAATGATAAAGAGATGACAATTATCAATAATAAAGGTTGCAATTATAAACAAGAATTCTACAAATGTCTAACACTATTGAGAATAATATCAATATTTACTTCAATATTTATAGATTTTTTTTCTTCTTGGGAAAATATATTTTTTCTGTTTTCAATTTGGACTGCAATATTCAATTATAATTTATTTATAGTTAAAGAAGGCCACATTCTTTCTTTTCTTCATTTCTATTTATTTTTAGTGGAAATTTCCACTAGAATTAATTAATGGTTCAGATTTATTTGGGTCAGATGGTAGTATCTTAGTCTTAGCATCCATTATGTATACTTCAGAAACTGTTGGGACACACAGAACTGTGGTCTGTTTAAATTCATTAATGCATGCTTCCTGGACTGCTTAAGGCATATGTCTTCTTAGAAATCTTAAAATCTCAGGATAGTTGAGTGGAAGAATGTCCTTAGTCATAATGAGTAAAATTATATAAGAAAAAAAGATAAGATATTCTATTATACATTTATTACCAGATATATTTTATATATTACATAGTTTATTGTATTTTAATCTATAAGTTTGTATATAACATGCTATAAAGTAAATTGAACACTGGAGGCTCTATCAACTTGAGAAAGTCCTAAAATTTCTGAACTTTTGTATCTTAGATGATAAATAAAAAAAACCAGATAAATAATCTTTATTCCTAAAACTCTAAAAATTTAAGAAAATACACCCTATCATCATAATAACCATTATCATGACTATTATTATCCTCACGTTCTCTGGTTATTATTTAACAGGCTTTGTGCTAGTTTGTATGAACAAAGCAACCTGAGCAGATAGAACGGAGATAAAAGTGCAGGGGCTTCTCTCTGAGAGTGTCCCTTGGAAAGCACAGAGAGTTGGTGCTGCAAATCAGGGGCAAGAGGGGAACCTAGACTTGTTGCATGATACCTTGAAGTCCTGCCATTTGTTAGCCAGTGTCAGAAAACATTTAAAATGGCTCTTTTACAACAAACAGAATGAAAATATTAGATTCGTTCCCTCTCTTAGATTCCTTGATTTTATACATAAATTTATAACTCTGCATTAGATTTCATGAACACAACATATGCTTATAAAAATCACCTTTTCATCTTTATTATCCTATGCTATTATTTTTTTTTTAGTGAAACAGCATACATAACAGATCCCTCAAATTATGAAGCATTCATAAGTTTAATTGGTGTAATTTAGGATCCTCATTCTCTTTCCCAGACCTTGAAATCTCCTGATCACACTGGTAGTTGGTGGTCATTACATTGTCTCTGAAAACTTTATTTAATGTAGGAAGGAACTTAGAACAAGTGACCCAGGAAGTCTTTTCATGACTTAATTGTTTTTATCAGCCTAATTAATTTAAAAAGCTTAATTATGAAGCCACATGAGTGCTATGCAAAGTCTGCAAAGTATCATTCAATGACCGCAGGATGAAAAATGCATCAGTAGCTTTTTTATTTTTAAATCTAATTAACAAAATAAACCAGAGAGATTTATAGTATAAAGTATGGATCCTAAAAAAATAACCACTTCTCTTAAATTTCTATTGAAATAGTAATAGAAATTTAAGTTTATTTATTAAAAATTAAATTTCTATATGAAGGTCAGGAAGTTATCATATCTTTCATTTAACTATTGCCTCATAAAAAGTCAACTTCGAATTTAATGTTTTAAAACAATATCGACCATTTTATTTTTCTCTCTCATAGTTCTGGAGTTTAGTGAGTTCAGCTGGATAGTTCTGGCTTAGAGTTTCATGTGTTTACAGTCAGTCATTGTAGGGCTAGGGCCAACTGAAGGCTCTCCCTCACATCTCTAGCACGTGGGTTGCAAAGACATAAACACCTGGTTAAACTGGAAAAACTCAGAAACCCCTTTCTACTGGGATGTTCTTTCTACATGGTCTCTCCAGGACAGCAGTGTTGGGTCCCCCTCTTTACAGGGATCACTAAAATTCTGGAAATTCATGGGAACTAGAAAATGCATATTTGATAAATACAATCTAACATACTATCCTTTTGCCAGAAACTTCATGTTCATATTTCAGGCAAATACAGGCATGAATTGATGGAGAGAACCTACCAATGTGTGATTTGCCACAAAAGAAGAAGGGGAAAAAAAAAAAAGAATCATATCTAGGGTATTAAGAAAGTATCTCCAGCTTACACCAACCTTTCCACACCAAAAACCCTAATTTCTGTTAAAGATTATAGGAAATGATCATTGGCTGTGGGGTCAGTCATGGTCAAGGAGGAGACTGAGTGCCAACAAGAAAAGAGGAGAAGGAGGAGAAAGATAAGAAGAAAGATGAGGAGGACGAGATAGAGAGAAGGAATCAAAACTATTTTTAAAAAAGAAGCTAAAAATTAAGTGGCCTACAAAGGGTCACAAATCAGGGTGCTCTGACTTCTCCTCAAGGCATTGGAGAAAAAAATCTTACTAATTAAAAAACGAAATTATCAAAGAGATCTGGATATGGATCTGAGCTCTGGAATTTTTTCTCTGCTTGAGAATGAGGAAGTCACCAAACTCCTCTGGGCTTTTATCCTCACCTATAAATTTTAAATAATTTTCATACTTATTATATCTTCTGGTCATTGTGGAGAGAAAATAAAATGATGTACAGAAAATGCCAGGCATTGACACAAGGGCTCAAAAAATGCTCTCTAAGAGATGTCTATATCAAAAAAATCTATCTTGTCTTCCCCGACTCAACATACTAACTTTGGTTTATTTTTTGGCTATTTATTATATTGTCTTAACTTCCTATCTACATATCAATGTTAAGTGTACTGTTCAAAGGACTCTGTTATAAAATATTTCTATACCTGTTAGTAAAAGACCTTCTTCATTTGTTTTCAAAATAATTTTAGTCTATTTTTAGATCACCAAATGTCCAGAATGTTGAAGCATAGTTTCTACCAATGAATAAGTAATTGAAGTAAAATAAAACCTTGAGCTGTTCTCTTCTCTGACAATGTTTCCAGGAAGAACTAAGATACTTTGATGCAATTCTTCTCTATGCAGTGAAAGGCAATATGACAAAATGTAAACTTCACAAGCTTAGAGGTAGACAAATTGTACATTAAATTGACAAAGCGTTTGTAAAAGTCAATTTCAAAGTTGGTAAAATGAAAAAGCACTACTCGTAACACCATAAGTTTTTTAATAAATCAAATCAAATGTCTGGAAAATTCCCATTGTGGATTGAGAGGTGACAGATAGGTAATGAGAGAGAGAGAAAGAGAGAGAGAGGAGAGAGAAAGAAAGAGAAAGAGAGAGAATAAATGATAGATAGATAGAGATAGATAGATAGATGATAGATAGATAGATGATAGATAGACAATAAATAGATGATAGATGATAGACAGATGATAGATAATGTACACTTTCAATGATAGGTAAGAATTAGTATCACTATTATTATTATTTTTATGTTTTTTTAAGTTTATTGGGGTAACATTGGTTAATACAATTATATAATTTTCAGGTGTACATTATAATTTCACATCTATATATTCGGTTGTGTGATTACCACTCAAAGTCCAGTTTCCTTTGGCTACCATATATTTGATCCCTTTTACCCACTTCACCCTCCCCCAATTCCCTTATATTTGACCTCCTTTACCCTGTCTACCTCTTCCCTCCTCCTCCAACCTCTACCCTCTGGTAACCACTGGTCCATTGTCTATATCCCTGAGTCTCTGTTTGTCCCGTTAATTTGTTGCTTTTAGGTTTATACCCCACATATAAGTGACACCATGTGATTTTCAACTTTTTCAGTCTAGCTTATTTTGCTTAGCGTGATTATCTCAAGGTCCATCCAGTTGTCACAAATGGCAGTATTTCATCTCTTCTTATGGCCGAGTACTATTTCATTGTATATATGTACCACTGTTTCTTTAGCCAATCATCTATTGTAGGATACTTCAGTTGCTTCCACATCCTGGCCACTGTGAATAACGCTACTATGAACATCGGGGTGCAAATATCTTTTCGGATATGGGTTTTCAAGTCTTTGAGGTAAATACTCAGTAGAGGGATTGCTGGATCATATGGTAGATCAATTCTTAGTTTTTTGAGGAACCTCCATACTGTTTTCTATAGTGGCTGTACCAATTTACAGTCCCACCAGCAGTATATGAGAGTTCCTTTTTCTCTGCATCCTCTCCAACCTTCGTTATTACTTATCCTGTTGATTATAGCTATTTTAACAGGTGTGAGATGGTATCTCATTGTAGTTTTGATTTGCATTTCCCTAATAGCCAGTGATGTTGAGCATCTTTTCATATATTTGTTGTCCATTTGCATGTCCTCTAGGGAGAAGTGTCTGTTCAGGCCCTCTGCCCTTTTTTTAATTGGATCGTTTGGTTTTTGTTGTTATTGAGTCATATGAGTTCTTTGTATATTTTGGATATTAGGGCCTTATCAGAGGCATTGCTTGCAAATATATTTTCTCATTCGGATGGTTTTCTCTTTACCTTGTTGACAATTTCTTTTGCTGAGTAGACGCTTTTTAGTTTGATGTAATCCCATTCATTTATTTTTGCTTTTACTTCCCTTGCCTTTGAGGTCAAATTAATAAAATCCTCTTTAAGTCCAAGGTCCTTGAGTTTAGTTCTTATGTTTTCTTCTATGCGTTTTATTGACTCTGGTCTTATATTCAAGTCCTTAATCCATTTTGAGTTAATTTTGGTGTGTGGTGATAGATAACAGTCTAATTTCATTCTTTTGTAGGTGGCCTTCCAATTTTCCCAACACCATTTATTGAAAAGGCTTTCTTTTCTCCACTGTATGTTTTTACCTTTTTTGTCAAAAATTATTTGCCCATATAATTATGAGTTTACTTCTTGACTCTCAATTCTGTTCCACTGGTCCATGTGTCTATTTTGCTGCCAATACCATATCGTTTTGATTACTGTTGCTTCGTAGTATAATTTGAAGTCAGGCAGAGTGATGCCTCCAGTCTCACTCTTTTTTCTCAGGATGGCTTTGGCAATTCGGGGTCTTTTGTACTTCCCTACAAATCTGATGGGTTTTGTTTTATTTCTTTAAAAATTTCTGATGGCATTTTGATGGAGATCACATTAAATCTGTATAATTCTTCAGGTAATATGATCATTTTAACTATGTTGATTCTTCTAACCCAAGAATACGAAATATCTTTCCATTTCTTTGTATATTCTTCGATTTTTTTAAATAGGGTCTTATAGTTTTCATTATATAGGTCCTTATATAAATTTATTCTAGGTATTTTATTCTTTTTGTTGCAATTGCAAAAGGAATTATTTTTTCCACTTCTTTTTCTGACGCTTCTTTATTATAGTATAGGGACGCTATAGATTTTTGAATGTTGATTTTTGTATCCAGAGACTTTACTGTATTTTCTTATTGTTTCTAGTGGTGGTGTTGTGGAGTCTTTAGGGTTTTCTATATAGAGAATCATGTCATCTGCAAATACTGACAGTTTGACTTCTTTGTTTCCTATTTGGATGCCTTTTATATCTTTCTCTTGCCTGATTGCATTTGCTAGGACCTCCACTGTTAAATTGAATAGCTGTGGTGATAGTGGACAGCCTTGCCTTAATCCTGATCTTAAAGGGAAGGGTTTTAGTTTATCACCATTAAGTATAATGTTGGCTGATTGTTTGTCATAGACGGCCTTTATTATGTTAAGGTACTTTCCTTCTATACCAATTTTGTTAAGTGTTTTGATCCTAAATGAATCCTGTATCTTATCAAAGGCTTTTTCTGCATCTATTGATATGATCATATGATTATTATTTTTTAATAGGTTTATGTGATGTATCCCATTAATTGATTTGTGTATGGTCATACACAAATAAGAATCATATGGTCATATCATATCATGCCCCTGGGATGAAGTCCACTTGATCGTGGTATATAATCTTTTTAATATGTTGCTGTATTCTGTTCACTAGTATCTTATTTAGGATTTTTCATGTGTGTTCATGAGAGATATTGGTCTATAGTTTTCTTTTTTGTGTCATCCTTACCAGGTTTTGGTATCAGAGTAATACTGGCCTCATAAAATGTGTTGGGAAGTATTGCCTCCTCTTCGATTTTTTGGAAGAGTTTGAGGAGAATAGGTATTAAATCTTTGAATGTTAGGTGTAATTCACTGGTGAATCCATCTAGTCCTAGACTTTTACTTTTTGGTAGGTTTTTGATGATTGTTTCAATTTCCATACTACTGATCGGTCTATTTAGATTTTCCAGATCTTCTTGACTCAGTTTAGGAAGATTGTATTTTTCTAAATACTTGTTCATTTCTTCTAGGTTATTAAATTTGGTATTATATACTTTTTCATAGTATTCTTGCATGATCCTTTATATTTCTGTGATGTCAGTCATAATTTCCCCTCTTTCATCCCTGATTTTGTTTATTTGTGTCCTTTCTCTTTTTATTTAGTGAGTCTAGCCAGGGGTTTGTCAATTTTATTAAACTTCTCAAAGAACTAGCTCTTTGTTGTATTTATTTTCTCTATTGATTTTTGTTTTCAATTTCATTTATTTCTGCTCTAATTTTGACGATTTCTTTCCTTCTGCTGACTTTAGGCCTCATTTGTTCTTCCTTTTTTTAGTCTTTCAAGATGAAGTGTTAGTTTGTTTATTTGGGCTCATTTTTGTTTTTGGAGACAGGCCTGTAATGATAGGAAATTTCCTCTTATGACTGCTTTTGCCGTGTTCCAAAAGTTTTGATATGCTGTACTATCATTTTATTTGTTTCAATGTATTTTTTGATCTCTCTTTTTATTTCTTCCCTGGCCCAGTTATTCTTCAGTAGCATGTTGTTTAATCTCCATGTATTTGTAGTTCTTCCTGATTTCTTTTTGCATTTGATCTCTAGTTTCAAAGCATTATGATCAGAGAATACGGTTGGTATGATTTCAACTCTCTTATATTTGGTGAGGCTATTTCTGTGTCCCAGTATGTGGTAGATTCTTGAGAATGTTCCATGTGCGGTAGAGAAGAATGTATAAGCAGCTGTTTTGGGATGGAAGGCTTTGTATATGTCAATTATGTCCAGTTAGTCTAATGTGTCATTTAAGGATATTATTACCTTATTGATTTTCTGTTTGGATGATCTGTCCATATCCAACAGTGCGATATTTAGGTCCCCTACTACGATAGTGTTTTGGTCTGTTTCTCCCTTTAGTTCTGTTAGTAATTGCTTTACATATTTTGGGGCTCCCTGATTGGGAGCATAGATATTAACAAGTGTTATGTCTTTTGGTGCACGATTCCCTTATCATAATTAAGTGTCCTTCTGTATTTTTCATTACCTTTTCTTTATTTTGAAGTCTATTTCATCCAATATTAGTACCACTACACTCACTTTTCTCTGAATGCCATTTGCTTGAAATATCATTTTCCGTCATTTCACTTTGGGTCTATATTTTTCTTTGGAGTTGAGATGTGTCTCCTGGAGGCAGCATATGGTTGGGTTTTGTTTTTTGATCCAATCTGCAAGTCTGTGCCTTTTTATTGGTGAGTTCAGTGCATTTATAGTTAGAGTGATTATTGAAATATGAGGTCTTCTTATAGCCATTTTATCTTTTGCTTTCTGGTATCTCAGTGTTTCCATCACTTCCTTGTCCTTGTGTTTCTGTTTTCTTAATTTTGGTTGGTTTTTGTGGGTTTTGCCTCTGATTCTTCTTGTTTTATGTTATATACTTCAGTTCTGACTCCGTGATGTGTGGTTACCATAATGAATATGAAAAGGATGGTTATATATATACAGTAGTCCATTTTCTTATGCGTGTGCCTTATCTCCTTTCCCCTTTGTGAATCTGGATCTTTGAATCCTACCCTTTTCAGTCCTTGTTATCTCAGTTTGTCCTTATGTATGCTGAACGGTCATTACTATCTTGCTATAGCAATTCTCTTCTTATTATTTAAGCTTATAATGTCCTGTTCTTAGTAGGGATTGCACTCCTCTGCTTCTATTTGCCTGATAGTCACTTTACTCAAAATTATTATTTTTTTGTTTTGTTTTGTTATTTTGTTTTAGATGAACTGACACCTTTCAGTATTTCCTATAGCACAGGCCTTGTAGTGGAGAATTCCCTCAAATTTTGTATGACTGGAAAGGTTTTAATTTCTCCTTCATATCTAAAGGAGAGCTTAGCTAGATACATTATTCTAGGCTGGTAGTTCCTTCCACTTAATAGTTTAAATATTTGATTCCATTCCTTTCTGGCTTGTAAGGTTTGCACTGAGAAGTCCAAGGATAATCTAATGGGTTTTCCTTTATATGTTACCGTCTTCTTTTCCCTGGCCGCCTTGAGAATTCTGTCTTTGTTGTTGATTTTTGATAACTTTAATACAATGTGTCTTGGTGAAGGTCTTGTTGGGTTGAGATAATTGGGTGCTCTGTTGACTTCTTGAATTCCAAGCTCCAGCTCATTCCTTAGATTTGAGAAATTCTCATCAACCATTTGTCTGAAAATGCTTTCTAATCCCTGCTCCTTTTCCTCCCCTTTGAGAATTCCCATTATTCTTGTTTCTTCTCCTGATGGTATCAGCTAGTTCTTGTATTTCTCTTTCATTATTTTTCATTCTTCTGTTTCTCTCTTCTTCCTTCTGATTTATTTCTAGAATTCTGTCTTCGATATCACTGATCCTTTCCTCCATTCGGTAGACTCTATTTCCCAAACTTGCTATTTAATTTTTCAACTCTTGCAGTGTGTTCTTCATCTCCAGAAGTTCTATTTGGTTCTTTTTGAGGATTTCAGTCTCCTTGCTCTGCTCATCTAGTTGTTTTTTCAGTTGCTGAAATTGTTGATTTGAGTTGTTTTGGATCTCACTGAGTTTTTTCAGAAGTACCATCCCAAATTCTCTGTCATTTAAGTCACATATATCTACATCTGTAAGCTTATTTTCTGGAGATTTTTTTTCTCTTTCTTTCTGAGATATCTTATTGCCTTGGTTGTTCATGGTGTTTAATGGACTATTTCTCCTCTTGGGCATTAATGGAAGTGTATTCTGTTGTTTTTCCTAAAAGATTTATTATATAAAGGTCTCTCTTTAGCTTGCTTCAAAGAAGGCAGTTTTTTGTTTTGTTTTTGTTTTTGTTTTTGTTTTTTTTTGGTTTCCAGCACATGGTGTGTAAGCCTCTTGGATCTCTTCTTTATATAAAGCCTAAATGTCTTTTTTTATTTTCTTGTAGCTATTTAATCACACTCGCTATTCTCAGTTTCAGTTTCTGTCAGTATTAGCAACAGTTTTGGTAACGTTTGCTCAGATTCCCCTGGGGCTCCACGGTGTTTGGTCTTGGAGTGTATCGGGGAGGGGTCCTTTGGGTTTGAGGTTGGGGGCTGCAGCTCAGCCTCGGTTTTAGAACCAAGACCAGTAAAAATCAACTGTTGTTTCTCTGCTGTCCCCTCCCACTTCTCTGCTTTCTGCCCTGATGACTAGGCCCTGCTGCCGACTGCTAGAAATTCTGGCACTTCCAGGCAGATTGATCAGGGAAGTCACCACACCTTTACTCCTCCCCATCCTCTTGCAAGGAGCTCCAGGGGCTGTGAGAGGCAGCTTCTTTATTTCTCTCAGTTCACCGCCCCACACCCGGGGTTCTGACCTGCGGTAACTCTTATGTGCAGATCCCACGCTCAGACATGCTGGTGCGCAGTTTGGGTATTTTTTGTTGAGTTTTAGATGTTCAGCTTATTGTTGTTTCTAGAGGAGAGATCTGAGGATGTCTCTCACTCTGCCATGTTTCCTCGCCAAATTGAATCAGTGTTATTATTACTCATTTCTCTGGCAGTTCATGAAATTAACTGGCTGATGGAGTTACATGTACTTTTTGAAATAAATAAATGACATTAATTAACCCTTAAATTCTATGAAAAAAGTCCATTGTACTTAAATTGTGTGATATAATACTTGTTTAACTGTGCTCAATATCTCTATAGGCAGCTGTAAGATACTGGAATGGCAAAAACTGAATTTGAAGCAAGGGTTAGAAGAGTATAGTAAGGGAAAGGGATCATTTTTTTAGAGATTCTTTTATATACCGGCAATCATTATAACATCCTTGCATGTTAATTGTTATTTTCATTTTACAGATGAGAGAAATTTAGTTCAGAAGGAATATTGTATGAAAGAAATACACATATACACATACACACAAACACACACACACCTACCTTGTATGTGGAGAAGATTTGCCTTGATTTATGTCTTTCAGATTTTAAACCCTACTCCTTATCCTGTCTACTATACTTCTCCTCACTTTCGGGAATGGCTTTATACACTAATATCTAAAATGGATAATTCTAAGCTGTATTTATAGGATCTTTAGTTTTGTTTTGTTTTTTGTTTTTCTTTTTAATGTCATTGTAGTATACAGTAGAAATAAAACAAGGCAGATCAAGAAAATAATTATAATACTAATTGCAGCATTTTCTGTGTAACATCCTGTGACACTAGACATATGTGGCTAATGAGCATTTCAAATTTGGCTAGTCTGGATTGTGATGTTCTATAATGTAAAATACACATCAAATTTTAAAGTTCTTTATATCATAAAAAGAATATAAAATACACCATCAAATACACCATCAATATTTTTATATTGATTACATACTGAAATAATATTAAATATCTCAAAAAATCAATTTTATGTATTTCTTTTTACTTTTTAAATGTAGCTTCTAGAAATTTTCAAATCATGCATATAGCTCATGCTGTAATTCTACTGGACAGCACTGATCTAGAAGCATACAAAATATTGAATTTACTTCTCATGTTTTATACCAGAAATCTGAGGCATAAAGCTGAAGGGATGGAAATTAGCTATCTCATCTTCAATAATATTACTATTAAAACATAATCTTTTAAGCAGGAAATGACCTTAAATATACTCTGGTTACTGTATTTTAGCATTTGAGGAAATTTAGATGAGAGAGTTTACAAGTTTACCCTGTTAGAAGTAGAACCAGAAGTGGAATTCTCAGCCAAATGCTGTTTGTACTTTATGATTCTATCATTAAATGCCACGAGCTCTCTAACTTTCCTCTTTAATTCCAGTAAATATAAGGCACACGTAGAACTGTATAGTGAATGATAAAGTTGGGCTCATCTAATCCTTCCCAGGTTCCTAAGTTATTAAAGTCAGTGCCAAGTCATTAATAAGACACAGTTGTCATTTGTACACTGCAGCAACTCTACTCACAAATCTTACGATTCTTTTTTACAGCTATACTGCAAAAGCCATTTAAAGGCTAAAGAACAAACCAACAAAACATTAAAAGAGAACATTTTGACTTTTTGCTGTAAAATTGAGATTTCTTAAGGCCAACTCACTTGGCATATTGAAAAAATAAAATGCACAGAACACAACGTGAGATTTTTTTCTTTTCTAACTTTTAGATTACATAGCAATGATTCTTCTCAATGAAGAGACCTAAAATCTTTGCTTTCTTTTACCATTTGTTGGGTAGACCATTAAATACTGCTGAATATGACCTCAGAATAACAAAATGTGAAAATGAGTATCATCACTATGGAAAACCCAGTACTGTGGAAATATACAGGGAGCCAAGACTTCAGAGTAACAGGAATTCAGGTTTGGATCCTGGATACTGAGTTCAAATCCCTAAAGTCTTCCTTGGGTAAGCTGAATAAATGTTTGTACCACAATTTTTTCTTTAGAAAATTCAGAATTAAGTGTTTTCTCCCTCCCTGGTATGTTGTGAGAATAAAATGAGATAATGTGTGAATTTATGGAGCATTTTACCAGCATAGGTACTCAAAAATATTCATTGAACATAAATGTATTTGTATGTATACTTATCAGATGCTTGTCTTTGGGCAAATCACTCAAATTTGATGTTTATCTAAAAAGAATGAGGATAATAATGGTACCTTCACCACAGAGTTATTGTGAGCATTAAGTAATTTAATATATACATATATAATATATTTAGAAAAACATTTAACAACAATATGTGCTTAATAAATGTTAACTTATTGTTATTATCCTCATATCACTACTATTTTTTATATATTTATAGAAATAATATCATTTCCAGATAGAAATGCAATACACATTATAATATATTCACGTGAGAATTTATATATATTTATCACACAAACTGGACAAATTGACAATTTAATTATCTTTACCTTTATTAATGAAACACAATTACAGAAAGCAAATTTAAGTTTAAATTTAAACTTTAAAAATGTACATTTTCTCCAGATACAAGAATAAAATTATTTGCCTTCCAAAAGGGCAAGTAGTGGAGTCTAAGGTGTCTTAAATTCAGTTCAGCGAGTGATTTACTATATGGTCCTGGGAAAACCATTGATTTTTTCACTCCTAATTTACCTGTTACAGTTTCTTGTTACATAGTTTTGGACTTCTGCTGTTCTTCATAGTCCTAATATCTCTACAGGTAAACTATTTTCTGGGTTTTTGATTTATTCTTGTCGAAAACTTGTCATCACTCTCTAATCCTCATTGTAAGAGGCCATCACTGACTTCTTTATGATAAGCCTTCCCAAGGCCATTTTTAAAACCAAGAAAAGGACTGATTCATTATCTAATGGCATTTCTTGAAAGTGGAGTTGTTAATAGTCTCTGTCATTTACTGAAGCAACATCAATTTAGAAGACATATTATTTATGCCAAACTAATCTATTTGAAAAAGGTGAGACCAATGTTAACAATTTGATCACATTAAAATAAATGGCTTTTAAATGAAAATGAGTAAAATAAGAGAGGGTAGACGTGCTTTTGACTTAATGTGTAAATGTTATATATTTACTAATACTGAATCTTCTCTAGATGAAATCTTATAAAGCTTAGTGTTGGACAGAGAAAAATCTTAGATGTGTTTCTTTTAAATATAATTGGATTGCAAATAACTTTATTATAAATAAATTAGGAGAAGTAATGAGATTGCCTTAAGTGTTATAAGTAATTAAGCCACTAGGTCATGTATTTTCATTTGCTTAAAACTAAATAACTGTTCAGCCATTAAAGTGGCATATATTTCTAGCTTTTCATGTCCATAATATCCCTCCTTTTTTTTTAACTACAGGAAATTGATTTTTTTTCTTCTGCCTAAAGTCTATACAGAAAATTAATTAATTCAGAGCTTCTTTATATACCAGAGTTTACTGATTTGTTGAAATAACATTAAAATGCCATGACAATTAACACTAGAATGATAGCTTAATAACTAGACTTCACAGCAACAGAAAAGCTAGACTTTTGCCTGAGGGAAGAGAGGAAAGTTTCCAGAAGATAGAGAGATACTGCTGGTATTCTCAGTCCCTAAGAGTGAGAAAGTGATAGTTGTCTCTCAAACCACTGTAATTTTATTTCTTCATTCTAAAAATTCATATTAGATACTTGTCCACCCGATTCTTTGTATATCCAGGAAGATAACATTGTTCCTGTTCTTACATAACACAGAGTCTAAACTGAGAGACACTAAGCAAACATGTTTACATCACAGTTAACTACAATTGTGATAACTTATCCAACTCCAGAGTCTGCTATGGAAGAGTATAATGAGAAGACTTCATCTAGTAAGAACTGTCAGAAAAATGTTCTCTGAATACGTGAAGTTTAAGCTAAGATTTGACAAATGCATTGACTTTAACTTACTAATGAGAGTGACAAAGGGGTTTGATTTTGGTTTGCATTAAGTATAGATAGTTTAAGAGAACTATAAGCAAAAGCAAGAATCTATTGAAGATCTCGAGAGGAAAGAACATATTGTTTCATTTTTGGAACATCTCTAGCTGCAGTAAAGAATTAACTTTACAGAGATATTGTGTCTGAAAGGTAACAAATATTAGGAGCTTATTGCAATATTCCAAGAGAAAGATTACCCCGACTTAAATTCGTGCTTTGATAATATATGTATATAGAGAGAAGTATATGAAGTCTGGAGTTCTTTCAGAGGTAGAATCAAGACTTTGTTATTGATTGGATAGGCAGAGGATGGCCAATACTGTCTGGAATATAAGAAACTGAATGGACTATGAAAACATTAGTGACTAACATGACTGGGAAAAAAATGTGGTTTTGAGAGAAAGATTATTAATAGTTATGTAGCACTTGAGATATTTGTCTCATAAAACTAAAGACATTAGTTTAAAATGTTGCTTTTGACTTTAAAACATGGAAATTGCTGCTGACATTGAAGATGGAAGTTTCAAGTGGATCAGTGCATGCAGTAGCCAGATTAGTGTCTGTTGATAATGAATAGAAAGTAAGAAAATGCATGCAATGCATGTTGACATTTCATTCAAGAAATTTTACTTTAAAAGAAGTAGATAGACTGAAATTAGAAGGGATGTCAGTGTTGAATAATAATAGAAGGAGAAGAATCTGTTGTAATACAATGAATGCTTCTGCTTTGTTTTAAAGGTGGAAGACAATAGAATATGCTTCAAGGATAATGCAAAAGATTCAGAGGAGAGAGAATGTGGTTTACTATATAGGTAGGGTTGAGGACACAGAAACACAATAGTTGAGATGATAGGGAGATACAATAGTGAGACAATGAAGAAGTACCTTAGAAGATTCACCTCTTCCATTGTAATAGAAATGCCTGTATGTTAGTTTTCCAATGGAAAGAAGAAATAGTTACCATCTCATAGCTTCTATATGATGGCTACTAGAGTGTGAGACCAAGGAAACTTAAAAACACACACACACACACACACACATTTTATTTGTTTATTTATGAAAATCGTATATATTTAAAGTATGCAATATATTTTGATATACATATACATAGTGAAATGGTTACTATAGTCAAGCTAATTAACATATCCATCTCCTCACACAGTTATCTTTGTGTGTGTGTGTAGTAACAGTACATAAAATCTACTCTCTAAATAAATTTCTAATATACAATACAGTATTATTAACATAGTCATCATTCTGTATATTAGATCTCTGTAACTTACTCATCCTATATAACCACATCTTTGTACATTTTGACCAATATCTTCCCATATACTCCATTTCATCACTGTTAATAGCCATTAGTAACCACTGTTCTATTCTCTGCTTCTATAAACAATATTTTTGGATTACACATATAAATGAGATCATGAATAATTTTTCCTTATGTCTGGCTATTTCATTTAGCATATTAACTTCCATATTCATCCATATTCTCACAAGTGGCAGGATTTTCTTTTTTAACACTGAATAATACCTTTTTATGTATATATTTTATTATATATTCCATTATATATCATAATTTCTTTATTATTCATCTGTCGACCAGCGATTTGGTTATTTCCATATCTTGGCTATTGTGAGTAATGCTGCAATGAAAATAGGATTGCAGATACCTCTTCAAGTTACTGATTTCATTTCCTGTGAGACCAGAAAAACTTTTTATGAAAAGGAAGGAAGAAAATATATGCAGTATCAGGACAATACAGAAGTTTTAAAACTTTGAAAGTTGCAGAAAAAAAAGAAAGAAAGTTGCAGGAGATCTAATAGAAGAGAGAGATGACCATGGGTGAGATTAGGAGTGGGAGATGAAAAAACAAGTAGATCCAAGATCAACTACTATCATTAAACAAATAAAACAGACTTTTAGCACGCTCATTACAGATAAATCAACTCAGAAATTTAAGATTAGGAAATTGTACCAAAAAAAGACAATTAAGAAAATGAAGAAAGGAAGGAAAGAAGGATAAAAGAGGCAAAATAGTGACAACATTTGGAATATATTATAACCCAAAGGAAGGAAGATATATTCCTGCTAGTGTTTCATTCTTTTGAAGAAATTAATGGAAACCAAATAAATTTTTAGGAAGAAATTAAAAGTGAGATCATAAAACAACATTAAGAGGTGAAAAGAGAGATTAAATAAATACAGAATTAAATTGAATACCACAGTAACACCATCATAGAAACAGTAAATGCTTTATAATCACAAGAACATATGAAATAGTTTAGGATTGAATATTCAATTACATAGAAAAGATGCTCGTCATAACCACAATAAGATTATAATAATAGCATGAAGTTACAATAAATAATAAACCATGAAAAATTACATTCATATATGTGATCCAGCAAAAAAAATATATGTACTTGAATTAATAACCCAACAAGTAGCTCTTAAGAGTATTAATATATAGTGGTAAAAATTTTTCTGAAATTAAAAAAAGCTAGATTCAGATCCATAGGGCACTTCAAATTTCAGGAATCTCGATACAGATCAATTTTTTTTTTCAATTATACTTGACATTATATAATAATATATCAATATTATTTTATATTAGTTTCAGGTGTACAGAATAGTGGTTAGACATTTATACAATTTATGAAGTGATCTCTCAGACAAATCTAGTACCCACTTGGCACCATCATAGTTATTACAATATTATTGACTGTGTTTCCTATGCTGTACTTTACATTCCCATAGTTATTAATACAGATCAATTTGCCCTGATAAATGCCTGGTTAAACAATTAAAATCAAAACATCAAAAAGAAAAGAAAATCAGTCGTCTAGGTAGAAAATCAAGTTGTCACTCATAGACAGTAGTTAGGACACAAACATCTCTAGTGCAACTCCTAAGTCAAATGAAAGTGGAGCAGTACAAAACAAAGTGCTGATGGAAAGAAAATGTCATCAAGAATATTACACAAGCCAAGTTGTTTTTTAAGTTAAATAAAAACAGGAAGAAATTAAAAGAATTCAAGAAATAAAGCATTCATCACAATAAAATCAATCATCAACCCAAACCAGCAATGGAATGAAAACTGAGAAGTCGAAGTCAAAGATTAATGACAGATGACAACGGAATCATGCAACCATGTCCGTAATGTTCAAAGAAAATGTAACAGGCTATCTTTCATGTGTAAAGACATCCGATAGGGATTCTCTAGTGTGTAGTAAAGAAAAGAGTATAACAACTGTAAACCTTTCTTGAAGGGTATTAAAAGTAAAATACAGATAATTAATGAATCAAAACTTGGGATAACGATCTTGAAAATAGAAGAGCGAGCTAAAAGGACTGGGTATCTATCATTGGGTATAATTAGGTATAACTGAACATAGAATTAACTAAATATCTGTACGGGTACAGAGTGGAAGAAAAACAGCTATAAATCTCAACAAACAGCAATAATGATGGAAAAATAAAACACTCTAGTAGGAAGAAGGGTAGAAAGACTTTACTAATGCTAATTTCTTCATCTTTTCATTAAAAGGTGTTAAATAATATAATAATTATGAAATGTAAAATTAAACAGCAACTAAAAACATAATGGTTCAAATCTTTTAAACAGCTTTATATTTTTTGTAATTTTGTAGGACAATTTTAGTAGTATTTATTGTAACTATATATATATATATGTGTATATGTATATATACACATATATATATATACACACACACACACACATATATAAATTTCAGCTATTCATTTTATTTTAACCAGTTTGCCATTTGAAATTTAAGTAACAGGAAATTTAAAGTACTGCATAAAAATATGTATGAAACTATTTCCACTGTGATGCAATTATGTCTGTGCAAAAAACCTAGCAATTTCTCTCTCTATTGTTTAGGCAATTTCTACCTCTATGCCTACATTTACACTATATCCACATTTGCATAAGGAAGCATCCAGAAAAATTTTCACTTGATAAAAATGGTTTTCTTTTTCTTCCCAAGTGTGAGAATATTAGTAATATTTTTGTCTGTTTACATTTGCATGTATTTCTTGAGTTATTTCAATGTGAATTGTTCTAAGCTTTTTTTACATTTATTTTCAAATAGAAGTCATTAATTTAAATGTTATTTTATTTTAAATCTTTATTTAAATATAAATTAATTAAACCTTATTTAATTTAGTCTTCATTAATCCAAATAAAAATTTCTCACTATTTTTTATAAATCCATCATATCTTTAAAATAAAAAGATCTATCAGTCTCAGAACACAAGACACATCATATAATTCATATGACTCTGAATATAGAAGCAAATGTTCAACATTTAATATCCAAATTTGGAAAATATAATTTTATAAAGAAAATAAGGAAGAAGTAAAATTTGTATTGAAAATGTAGCATAGCAGAGAAAATATTATGAAATCAAGTAAAATGATATTTTTAATTACATTTTACATTGTATTTTGCTGTTTTCTGTAAATATAACTTATTTTAAATAATATCTGTTTATCCCTCTCATTTTTTTCTTTCCCTTTTTCTCTAGGCTTTTAGTGATTTTCTGGATTTATCTATTATAATCTTTTGATAAAATCAGGTTTTAGACACCTTCTCAATCATTTTTGTCAATTTTCAAATGTTTTAGTGTGAATTTAATGCCAGTTCATATTCTTCAAATATTTTATTTATTTATTTAGAATAAAAATTTTCTTCTGAGTGCAGTTTTAGCTATATCCAATCCGTTTTAGTATTTAGTGTCTTTATTCTTCATAATTTCTAAATAGTTCACAATTTTCACTATGAATTCCCACAAATTCTACATCTATGTATGGTGCAAATGTGTGCATGTATATGTATGTTTCTTATTATTAACTTTTTAATTTAAAATATAACACATATTAAGAATTATAAAAGCTATATGTGAAAGGGCATATAATAGAATGAGCACGCCTGTGTTTCTATTAAGTAGAATCATATAATCTGTAGCGCGTGTATGTATATCTTCTGCTCAATGCTACATTGTTTCAGGCAACAGCATTTCATGTATTTGCTGCCTTTTTAATTGTATGAATGTACCACATGTATTTCATGTATTTGCTGCCTTTTTAATTGTATGAATGTACCACAATTGATGTATCCTGTTGTTGGACATTTGAGTTGTTTCCAGTTAAGCTATTGCAAATAGTGCAACTATGAATCATCTCATAAATGTATTTTTGTATATTCGCTGAAGTTCTGATAGGTATTTACATAAGCAGTGAAACTGCATGGACACAAAACATCCATATGTTGAACTCTAGTAGATAAGGCTGATTGTTATTAAAATGATTGTGCCAAATTTCACTTCTATCAACAGTATATGAGAGCTTCTATTGCTCCATATCCTCACTAAAATTTAGCATTATTGTAATTTTAGCCCCTTTGAAGGGTATTAAGGGATATCTCCTTGTGGTATTAACTTGCATTTCCCTGGAGATCAAGTACTGTTTTGTATGTTATTGACTGTTTGGATATCTTCTTTTGTAAAGCACTTGGTCTTTTTCTAATTTATTTGTTGGAATCCTCAATATATTCTGGATATAAGCTCTTGTCAGTTATATATGTTGAAAATACCTTTCCCCTCTTTGTGGTGTGTCTCATCACTTTCTAGTTGTGTCTTTTGATGAATAAAAGTTCTTAATTTGAACATAATCAATCAATTTGTCCAATTAGGGTTAATGGTTTCTGTATCTTATTTTAAAATCACTACTACCTCAAATCAGGAAGGTACTCTCAAAAGTTATCTTCTAGAAGCTTTTAAATGTTTTTTTTTTCTTTTTAAAGCTTTTACATATTCTTATTTTTTAACTAACTTTTCTTAGTTGTGTTACTCTACATTTAGAGAACACAGAATAACAGTTTATCACAGAGAGAAATTTATATGTTTTCTTTGTGGAATTTGAAAGATATCCAATATAACCATGTTATTTAAATCTTCCCTCATTACTACTTCATTGAAGAAATCCCAAGAAGGCTGTGTTAAGATTTTATGTTCTGATGCACTAAGGAAATGTGGGCCACGTGGTATGTGCTCTGCAAAATCTACTGAGCCTTTTCTTTTATGGCCTTAATTCAATTAATCTTTAAAATATTATATGATCACTGGAGGAACAAAAGCATAAGTTTAAGTAAAGTTTGAACTGAACCTGTGTACTTGACATTAGTAATTATATTAGTCATACTCACTTTATCTCGTTTTATCTTTTTCTTCATTCATCTAACAAGTGTTTATAGAATAACTATTAAGCACTATCACTCTTCTAGGCTCTAGAAATTAAATTGTGTGCATTGTATATTATCCCTACCTACAATTCAATGAAAAGGAGATTTTGAAAATAATGAATCCTCTAAAGGTAAGTACAAGGTAATAAGCATGTAGGAGAAGGATGGGACCTGGTTCTGACTGGAGGTAAAAAAGTTATTTATTTGGGGAGTGATGACTAGTTTATTTTGAATGATGAGTAGAGTCACTTAAATAAAAGTCCAGCTGGGATAGTAGGGAGGTCAGTAGGATGAGACACAGTTCTAAACAGAGGGAACAGCAATATCAAAGTATGTATAAAAAAGGAGCAAGATATTTCCAAGGAGCCGAAAGAGGCAAAAGCAGCTGCAAAGTGGGGCGAGATGAAGCTAGAGGAGTTAGCACGAAGCAGATCCCACAAAACTTGCAGATCACGTTAAAAATGTTAACTCTTCTCAGAAAACATGGTGTATCTAAAAGTATGTTTCACATAAAAATTCTTGACTATAATTTGTTTTTTAGGCTTGTGGGATAGGTGTTCTTTGATTTCTTTACAAACTCACCTTCTGCCCCTACCCCAGTCTCATACTTTCAGCTTTTTCAGTTCTGTCATCAGTTTGGCTGCCATCATAGGGGCAAGATATTTGCTAATGGCGCCCAGGTCAGCATGGCTTCACAGTTGCTTCTTAGAAAGAGAGAAAGCATTCACTCCCAACCAAGTCATTAAACTCACCCACTTTCTTCTTCTGTCGTTTCTCCTCAATTAGGTTTTACTTAGTATATTCTGACATTTTTATATGGTAGATAAAAATTATGAGGGAAAATAACATTTTCAGGACGATTCTTTCATGGAATATGAGCATTTTCATTCAAATCTCCCATATTCTCTAAGTATTCCTATTGATATCTCTTTGTACTTATTTCTAATTTTATTTAATATATTCAAATGCTCTTAAAGTTTATTATGTTTTATACCTAATATCAATAAATTGCATTACTTTGTTCTCTTTCTGTTTTCCATGAATTAAAAAAATAATGAATCTAAATAGTTTATCAAATTCAAACAGAAAAATATAAACTTTATTAATTTTTATACCTACTTTGAGAAAAATAATACATTTTACTAACACTCATTTAAAGCATGTTCCTATTTTTCATTTCTCAAGACTCCTTATATAACATGACTTTCCTATTCGTTTTTTTTTATATGTAATTTTTATCGGTCTCTCAGGGTGCTTTTAACGCTATTTTGTTTTTCAGAGAGGATGGGCCAATTATTTATGTTTTGAGGTTTAAATATCTGAAAATTTCATGTGGCTGTCTTCACACATAAATGAGAACTTGGCAAGGTATGATATTCTGGGGTCACAAATTCTTTTCAAAGTTTTGCTATCGGTCCATTACTTTGTAGTTCCTAATGGTTCAAAAGAGAATTATGATTCTCGTTCTTGCTTCTAGCCTCACATCCCATACAACTCTTTGGATTACAGGTGTAGCTGGAGTGAAGATCAGGTCACATGGTCAAAATTTTCTCTATTTTCTTTGTTTAAAGTCATCCTTCCTCTCAAGAAGATTAATTACATTTCAGCCATGACAGACCTTCTACAATCTGTTTCTGTCACCAATAAACAATTTCCAAAACTTGCTGCCATTTGGATGACATGTTCATCTGGCTTCCATCACAGATGAATTTTTTTCTTTGTCTTCACACCTCTTAAATAGGAACTGAAAGTGAGGTGACAGTCAGAAAATGTACCATTAATCACTGTTTTTACTAGGAAGTGTCAATGGTATGTTTATATTAAATTCAATACTAAATATTTAGAATTATTTTTTAAAGAAATATTTGAATAAAAAAGAGAGGCTTGTAATTTTAAACCTAATTCAGTAGAAGTGATTCTGCAATGGACTAAATAAATGTGATCATCATGGAAAATCTGTTGGTCAAAAATTATAATTATTTCTAAAGACAATAATAGGTCCTTTTTAATTTTCTTCATAGATTTTTTTTTTTAATTGGTAAACTGAACTTTTAATAGGAGTGTTTGATGTTGTTTTTTTCTGACAGCAGTCACTGACTGATAGATCAATGTGACTGCTTTTGGGTAAATCCAAGAAAGTAAAATAAGCAGCTATCTGGAGTGAAATATTTTTTTAAAATATATATATTGGGAATATCAGCCAGAATTCCCACCCAGGAGAGGTTCTTCCCCAGTGCTGCATTATAGATGATATTGTTTCAGTAATTTTCTTTATTTCTGCCTTCTTGCCCATTTTTGTATTACAGTAGTCTCATAGCTCCTATCTTTCATCTGCTTCTTTCGACTTAATAGCTAAAGTGATTTCCCAGTGATTGTACATTCATGTTTTCCCCCAGCTTTATTGAGGTATAATTGACAAATAAAATCATATAGATTTAAAGCATACAAGGCGATGATTTGGAATATGTTTATAGAGTGAAATGATTACCACAATAAAGTTAGTCAACATGTCTGTCACCTCACATGGTTACCTTTTGTGTGTGCATGGTGTGGGTGGGGGGCAATTAAAATCTACTCTCTTAGCAAATATAAGTACATAAAACAGTGAAAAATATAACACATTGATGAAAGGAATTGAAGAAAACACAAGTAAATGGAAAGATATCCTACATTCATGAATTGGAAGAATTAATATTGTTCATATATCTATACCATTCAAAGTGATTTATAGATTTAGTATAATCCCCATCAAAATTCAACAGCATTTTTCACTGAAATAAAACAAACAATCCTAAATTTTCTACAGAACCACAAAACACCCCTAATAGCAAAGCAATATTGAGAAAGAAGAAAAGAACTGAAGGCACCATGCTCCCCGATTTCAAACTATGTCACAAAGCTATGGTAATCAAAACAGTATGACACTGGCGTAAAAATATAGACACATAGACTAATGAGACAGAATTGAGAGCCTGAAAATAAACCATATATATATATGTGCAACTAATATTCGACAAGGCATCAAGAATGCACACTGGGAAAAGGATAATGTCTGCAATAACTTAATAACTTAGGGAAAACCAGATATTCATATGCAAAAAAATGAAATTGGACCCCTATCTTACACCACTCACAAAAATTAACATGAAATCAACTAAACACTTAAATGTAAGACTTGGAACCATAAAACTCCCAGACGAAATCACAGGGAAAAAGTTTCTTTACGTTAGTCTTGGCAATGAGTTTTGGATATGACACCAAAAGCAAGACAACAAAAGCAAAAATAAACAAGTGGGCTTACATCAAACTAAAATGCTTCTATTCAGCAAAATAAATAATTAGCAAAATGAAAACGCAACCAACAGAATAGGAGAAAATATTTGCAAACTATGTACCTGATAAGGGTTTCACACCCATAATATATATGTAATTTATACTACTCGATAATAAAAAAAAAAGAAATCCATTTAAAAAATGGGCAAAAGAACTGAATAGCCATTTTCCCAAAGAAGATATACAAATAGGCACATGAAAAGGTGCTCAGCATTATTAATCATCAGGGAAATGCAAATCAAAACCATAATGGGATATCACCTCATACCTATTAGGGTGGCTATTACCAAAAAGACAAGAAATAACAAATATCATTGAGGACGTAGGGAAAAGGGAACTCCTGTGCACTGTTAATAGGAATGCAAATTGATGCAACCACTGAAAACAGTAAGATTTCTCAAAAAATTTAAAAAAGAACTACCATACGATTCTGCAATCCCACTTCTAAATATATATACTAAAGAAATCACTATCTCAAAAAGATATCTACATTCCTATGTTCATTTCATCATCATTCACAATATCCAAGACATGAAAATAACCTGTCAACTGATAAATGCATAAAACAGTAATATATATATATAATCTTATTCAACCATAACATATATATATTATCTTATTCAACCATAATAAGATAATATATATATAGAATAAGATAATATATATTGAATATATATAATATATATATATAATCTTGAATATATATTGAATATATATATAATATATATATTATATTATGGTAATATATTTATGGTAATATATATATATATTACCATAATAAGGTAATATATATATATATTGACTATATATATAATATATATATTATCTTACTCAACCATAACAAAGGAGGAAATCCAGTCATTTGGCTGAACCTCAAGGGCATTATGGTAAATGAGGTCAGATAGAAAAACAGAAATACTGTATGGTATCACTTATATTGAAAATTCACAACAATAACAAAAACTGGAACACAGAAATGATAGAGCAGTGGTTGCCAGGGGCTGGGGGAAATGGGGAGATATTGGTCAAAGGATACAAACTTTCAGTTTTAAAATGAGTAAGTACTGGACTTTAACGTACAGCATATTGACTGTAGTTAACAGTATTGTATTGTACACACTTGTAACAGTCTTCCAAGGTGCCTCTGTCTCCTGCTCCAGGATACCTTTGGCGACTGATTAAATAATATTAAAAGCCTTTAGAACATCCTTGGTGCATTATATCTACAACCCACCTAGACATGCTTCAACCACAGATTCTAATCAACACTAAGGACATTAATCTAGCAAGTTGATAGTTTTTATTAAAATGAACCCAAATTATGAATGAGGCCTCCAGTCATTGGGAAAGAAAGACACAATGAAAGAGAAGAGCTGGAAGGCCTTTCAACATTTAGCAGGTTCTCAAAGCTAAAATACATTGAGTATTTTGAGTATCCTTAATAATAATATTAAGAGAAAAATACTTATACACATCTCATGAAAGCAATTATTTAGCCGCATTGCAGATGAGGAAACTGGGTTTCAGACACATGTTTAGAAATCAAGTTCTCTGATTCTTGCATACAAAGCTTGTGTTTCTTCAATATGCATTGTAGAAGATGCCTTTTAGCTTTAACACTTTGTGTTATCTGGTAATTAAAATGCTATAATTAAGGGGAGAAATCTTGTACTCCTGCTTACTTTGGGAATATTGATTATTACATTCAGTTTTAGAGAGATGGGTAAATTTAATTAAATTTACAAATTAAATTTTATTTGTAAATTTTAGAGGCATAATTGACAAATAATCAATTTTATTTGTCAATTATACCTCAATAAAGCTGGGGGAAAACATGAATGTACAATCACTGGGAAATCTCTTTAGCCATTAAGTCGAAAGGAGCAGATTCCTGTTGCAAAGAAGGAAAAACAACATTTAAGCAATCTTCTCACATCTGACTACAACTGGGTCTCAGGTATAATTTCAATGAGTAAAAAATCTTCTTGAAGAATCTAGAACAGATCTACCTCATACTGTTTTCTGCTATATAATGAAATTGTTCTGCTTCCAGGGTAAAGAATTATTGTTACAAAGGAGAAGTGAGAATCCCTTTCTATAGGAAAATATATATATATATATATATATATATATCTTTCTCCCTGCACTGAGAAAGATACTTCCCACCAGCATGTAAAACCCACTGTGGTTATTATGGTCAGTTTTAGCTACATTTTGAAGTTCCTTAATTTGATTTTGGAAAATAATTACTCCCCTTGCTATTCTCCTTATTGTCATGCCTCCCAACTCCTTAAAGTTCTTTACTCCTTCTTCGTCTTCCTCATGTGGGTATCTCCACATTATATTTACATCAACTTTGGGCTTTCCAGGACTATGTGCATTTTATGAAGAATGAAAATGTTAGTAATATGCAAAAATAAAATTCTAAGAGTAGAATTGGAGATGGGCTGTGGAGGTCCTGTCATGGCACACAATTGTTTATGGAGCTGTGGATAGCACAGTGAGAATCTGTGATTAAAATTCAAGGAACTTCTAGCACTTTAATTTATTCCTGGCACCAAAAAGTGGATATAGAACTTCTTTTGGAGATGCTTCATAGATATTTTCAAACACTAATGAAGATATCAATTTTTTTCATTGAACGGTCAGATCTATATATTTTTTATTACATAATATTTCCATATTGGCTCATTTCTTCACTTTAACCTGGTCTCTGTTCAAATATTATCTCATCTGAAAGCTCTTTCTTGACCAATTTATCAGATGGGCTTTTCTTGACCACTGTAGTGGGTTAAATGTTGGTTCTCTGCAAAAATATATCAATATCTTAATCCCTGGAAACTGTGAATGTTACCTTATTTGGAAAAAAAAGTCTTTACAAATGTAATTAAATTAAGGTTATTGAGATGATATTATATTGGATTACCCAGGTGAGCACAAGGACAAATGTACTCATAAGAGACAGAAGAGGAGAGAACATGTAAAGATGGAGACAGAGATTGGAGTTTTACACTGACAATCATGGGACACATGAAGCTACCATAAACTAGAAGAGGCAAGGAAAGATTCTTCCCTAGAGCCTTTAGAGAGGGCACGCTCTGTCCACACAATAATTTAGAATTTTTGGCCTCCAGTACTCTTAAAGAATAAGTATAGATTGTTTTAAGCCACCAAGTTTGTGGTAATTTGTTACAACCCTAGGAAATCAATACGACCACCCTAATAACACTTTCTATTTTCTTGTCACCTTTATTTTTCTCTTTAGTGCATATAACTACCTAATATTACATTATATATATGTATATATGTGTGTATATATATATATATATTTGTTTGCATGTTACATGCCTTATTTCCCCTCACTAGCTCCAAGTGGGCAGGGACATTGTTGATTCATTTCTGTGTTCCTAATGCTTCGACACTGTCTAATACATAGCAGTGATTCATAATTCGAATATAGAAAATCAAAGGGAGAAAAAGAGAAGGAAGAAAAATAGGAGGAAAGAGAGAAGGAATGAGGAAGAGAAGGAAGGGAGTAAGCAAGGGAGTTTGCAGGGAGGAAAGAGGGAAGGAAAGATGAGAGATAGGGAGAGAGGAAAGCCACACGACTTAAAGATTCTTATCCAGTCTTTACAACTCTACATTTGGATTTCTGTAAGAAATGGGAAACTTCTGATAGAAGCCCACTGAATCTTAAAGCAGAACTGATTGGGAGGTGGGTTGCTTGGATTTGTTCTGTCACAATTATTGCAGTGAGGAGAAGCATCAGCCAGTGTTCTTGGGCACGATCAGCAAGATCAACCCCAGCTGCTCAGAGGACATGCTATTCAGTTTTCCTCCTTGCTTCTACGTCACGCAGCAAGGGCAGTGTAACAACATCTGCTTTCCCAGTGTCTCTCTATTATTCTTGTCATTCACACTGCCATGGTGACAGAATCACTACTCAGGGGCAGGTCTCAGGTGGGCTCTTCAGATTAACAGAAAAGGATGCAAAAAATCCATACCAGTGACACCATTTTTCAACTCGATGTATCTACTCTGCAGTGTGAAGTGAAGAGGGACAAGGAACACAGAAGTTCGATGGTGATGTGGTAATATTTAATTTAGAAAACACTCCCAACACTCAACCTCCCTGACTCCAAATTCTGTAAAATTACAGACTGTGTCATAGCTCACTACAGACTGCAGACTTTTAATTGACTTAAGAAACCAAAATAATTTCTTCCTTTCTGAATTGAAAGGCTTTATAAGTGAAGGGGCTCTGATTGAAAATGTGGAAATTACTTAAAACTTGGACATCATAAAACTAAGGATGCATCCTGATAGTCTTGTTGATTTCTTTCAATTGCTGACTACAAAATATAATCTTTTTACGGTAAGAGATGTTATGTTCACCATACACCATGTAAGTTTGGTGATTTATTTTTTTCATTGGCTTAGCTTTTATTTAGTAACACTCATTTAAAACTACTGTTACAACATGTATTATACTTAAAATTAAGCAAATTCATTTTCTATTTTAAGGCTGAATATATCATTGTCTATATTTACCATTTTCCATAACATAGATGAACATAGGGACATTATGCTAAGTGAAATAAGCCAGACAGAAAGAAAGAAAAAAAAAAACATGCAATCTCACTTATATGTGGAATCTAAAATAGTTGAATACATAGAAGCAGAGAGTAGAATGGTGATTACCAAGGATGAGGAGGTGAGAGAAGTGTGGAAATGTTGGTCAAAGGGTAGAAAGTTGTAGTTATATAGAATGGATATATCTAGAGATATACTGTACAGCATGGTGACTATAGTTAACAATACTATATTAAGTTATGGAAATTTCTTAAGACAATAGATTTTATGTGGTCTTACCAAAAAAAAGGTAATTATCTGAAGAGTTGGATATATTAATTGGCTTCACAGTAGTAATCATTTCAGCGTGTGTGTGTAATGTTAAATAAATTTATTTTTAAAATATTTAATAATTTGATATATTTTCTAATAGAGATTTACAAAGGTCTTGTGATTCAGATTTCCTCTATAATCCATTTTATTTTGATGTGGAGAGGAATCATACTGGAAAATGATTTTTTATTGCCTATAGGCCAGTGGATAACATGCCTGGAAAGTGCTTACTGACTGGTTGATATCTTAGGTACCAAAATAAATATCAATATCATTTTCTTCTTGTTAGTATGTGAAAAACAAAAAAGATCTATCGAAACTGTTCAAAACTTATGAATTGCTAAAAATGCCTGTGTGCACATGACTTACAGTGAAATCAATGCTAATGGAATATACATTGGGATATATAATCTGTATATGACTAAAGTATACCTCTCCTAGGTTCATATTGCATATTCGTTTTAACAAAATAATGTTCCAGTCATAATTCTATACAAATATGTACCCACAAAATATGAGTATTGCGTTTGCATGAAATTTTCAAAGGTTTTATTGTAATTTTTTTCCTTAAACTCCTTATGGATTAACTATATTACATTTTCATTTCCCCTATCTCACATAATATATGCAAGAGAAGTGCCACGTTATGGCACCTGGAGGATACAGATTAATGATATACAAACAGCTCATCCTTTGTCATTTTTTCAACTAAACTTGGAAGGAAAAAAGCCAACTTAATTATAAAAACTGATGGAAAAATATAACTATTTGGTCAATTATTCTAAGCATCTTTTAAAAAGCTCAATTGTTTGGAGCCCAGATGAAATGGGAGTAGGGGCAAAATAGCATATCTCAATGCACACTAAGCCCCTTCATTTTAATGAGGATCTGAAACATCTGGGCATCTCTGATCAACCTGATGTCTGATGCGAGGAACTGAAAATAAGAATCTGCATTAATATTAGACTTACAAATATCTTATGAATTCTCTAGGCACCTCAAGGTCAATACTTTGTATTTTCGGTATAATTATGAATTTATCCTGGTCAGTACTTTTTTCTATTAAAAATACTTTTTAGTAGTTACAGTAGTTGCTTCTATGAAATAATGTTAAAAGTCTTCTTAGAAAATACTTTTTGAAGATCACCTTCTTAAAAATCTTGCTTTATGCAAATGAGAAAGCATAATGCACACATACATATGCATGCATACACATTCATATACGCGCAGTCTTTTGCTGAAAAATATTATATAACAACGGGAAATGTTAAAGGATAAAATCAAATTTTCTTCACCCTGATAGTGTCTTCTCATCTAGATGAAGTGAGATGAGAGCCCAAATCCTTTCTCAACCGGGTTTCAGCTGTCTGTGCCCAACCAGCAACATCCTCACCATGCATCCCATCCTGCTGGCATGCAACAGGTCTACCATTCTTGCTCTTTTTTTCCTTCCCTGTTTGACAAGAGGCTGATTCAGTAGAATACATCACCATACCCTCTGTTTTCTAGTTGGATATAGCCAATTAGAAGAAGCAATACAAAGTAAGTGAAAAGTCAGGTTATTTATTCTGCACATTTCTCCCTGCATCCTACTTTTTTTCTTCCTAAACTACCAGTTGGACAGTGCTGTGGAAAGTCCCTTTCCTATGTCTGAGTGTTTGAGTTCCAGCAACATTCTCCTCCTGCCTCTTCCGGCCCCATGGCTTTCACTGTTGCTGGTCCCTGGATGCCTCATCATTTTATTCTGTTTCTCCAAATCCAGCCCATGTCTCTGTAAATAGTTATTTCACTAAGTTTTATTTAGTTAATTATTTTCAGGTAATTCTTAGTTAATTCTTACTTTAGTTAATGGTCTTTGTTTCCTGCTAAGAATTTGACCTATAGATTGCTTTCAGAAGTTTACTGTATCTGTACTCTGACAGAATTTTATTTCTCATATGACACTTTTAGAACCTAGTATAATCATCTGTTTATATGCTTTTCTTTCACATCAGACCCTGAGTTCCTTAATGGCAGAGATCATGCTTCAATCCATTTCCCATTTGCCCTGAGAGTACTCTCCAGCAATGCGTGCGGCTGCTGTGTTAACATGCAGATTACAGTCCTAAACTTACCCCCAAATTTTGCCATGAAATATCTCACTTTTATTATATTTTTGCGTTGCTCTAGTATAGCGATAGTCTTTGGAAACAAATGACGTCATTCTATTTATAGCAGTCTGTTTTTTGTAGTGATATTTCCATTTAAAAATATAGTAATTCTTCTGATCTCAGAAGCTAAGCAGGGTCGGGCCTGGTTAGTACTTGGGTGAGAAACCACCTAGGAAAGCCAGGTGCTGTAGGTGTAAAAAATAAAAGAATAAGATTTATAAGCTGACAAGGTCCTTGCAATCTGCAAGGTCAACCAAGGGTTGCCTCACCTAAAAAATAAAAATAAAAAATAAATTTAAAAAATATATAATAATTCTCGATCGCTGAAAATGTCAAATCCTAGAAAAAGTAGCACTCCTACACCGGATATAAACATCATTCTCGAACAGTTGTTAGCCAGAGATTCATTGGATGAATCCAGTTTATGTATACATTTCTGTTACATTAGTATTAGAGACAAGTTTTGTTCAGAAATAACTCTAAGAACAATTTTTATATTTTATTTTTATACTGAAAACTAGTCACATTTGTTTCAGCTTCAAAAAAGTGTGTTTATGTAAAATTAAATTAATACTGACAGTGAGCCGAACTTTTTTTTTCTAAATGGGAAGTGGGTTAATCATCAATATGCCCTTAGGAACTTGTACAATGCCTACTAAATAAATATATGATGAATGAATGAATGAATGAATGAATGCACAAATTTGTAACTTCATTCCTTGGTGACTCGTTTCAGCTAAATAAATTAGCCATATCAAAAGCCTTCTTTCTCTGAGACGGTCTCTTGGTTTAAAATAACAGGATCATCATTGTGTGATACAAGTGACAGTAAGTCCAGAGGAAAGCAGCTTGATACCTGCATCTGCTAGCATTAAAACAGAAATTTGTGCCTCAGGCATCCAAGCCAGTGTCTGGGGATGGCTCAAAAAAAGAAAAAGATTAATGCCAGCATGTAATAATACACATAATAATTCTACAGTCTGCGAGTAGAGTTTATATCAAGCTGTGTTTCAGTAAACACCAAAACTATTAATACATATCTTATACTTGTCATCTCCATGGTTAAACAATATAGAGGACATCTGTCTTGTTCATGGGTTCCTGGGGAGTAAGGGTCTCCCTCACACCAAAATGAGGGGTACAGTGAAAGATTCAGAATAGCAGCAAGATAGATCCTGCTACTGGGTATTCCATCAGATAGATACACAAAAGGACAGGTCAGTTCAAGTGCCATCAAATGATCTAATTTATTCAAAAAGTACAATGCTTACCCCATCGTGCCACAACTCACTACAGATGTTCTGAAAATCTTGAAATTGCTGTCAAATCTCAGATGTTAACAGTAATGTGTTATTGTAGGTAACTGAGAACTCTTCGTTTCCCCCATTAGTAGAAGCCGTAGGCTGTATTTCCACTGACCAATCACGGTCGACCTTTCATAAGGAATAAGATTTCCTTCTATATTGAGGCTTCCTTCTTTCCATCTACGTCTTGTGCATTATAGTCTCTTCCCTTCCATAGCAATAAGGCAATGGATAGCAGTCTAACTGCGCAGTGTCAACATTATCCTGGATTGAACAGCAGCATCAGTATTAAAGCAGGACTTGGTTTAAACATGTAGTTTACATGTGGATTGCTTACGTGTCACTATTCTCTTTTACCTCATTCTTAAAAGAATCTTACTTTGGATAGAGTAATCACCGATATCTCATATCTGGGTGCTACAATGTAAGTGTAGTTTATTTTTATCTTCGCTAGTGAGCTTTATTAGTCTAAAGCTGTAGTTCTCAACTGGGGACAGTTTTCTTTTAGGGACATTTAGCAAGGTCTAGAGATGTTCTGGGTTGTCATATTGGGGAGGAGGTATGGCATTTACTGGGTAGCATTTGAGGATGCCGTAAAACCTCCTACCATGCATAAAGCAGCTCCCCATAAAACAGAATCACCTAGCCCCAAATGTCAATTGTGACAAAGTTGAGAAACCCTAATTTAAAGATAGTCTCATCTTTATTGCCAGATGTTGGTTTAGGAATGAGCACATGACCAAATTCCGGCCAGCGACTAAGAGGAAAAGTTGCGTATAATCTTCAGGAACAGTTTTTCACTCATAAACAAGAACCATAAGAAGCAGAACAGCAGGGTGGAGAGAAATACCAAAGACCTGAGTCCTTAAAGATGTGCCTCGAGCCATGGATGGCCCATTCTAAAATCTGCCTCATCTCTCAACATCCATTTATATGAGCTAAGGACACTGTACTTTGTGTTTAGGTTTCTGTTACTTGCACCCACAAACATCCTAACTGAAGCATATCTGTTTCACATGATGATTCAATAAGATTTATGTTGGCTCTGGGGATCTGAATGTTAATGCTGAGAAGGCAGGAGACAGGCATTAAATCCAACAGCAAGAAAGATATGAAGGTCAAATGCTCATTGGGATAAAGTAATGTGATAAGGGAAGTAAAAAGATAGAGGAGACATATGGAGAACAATGGCATCAATTAGTCATTCAGAAAATGAGGATTTTTAGACAAACACCCTTTTTATTGGAGGTGGAGTAGACAAAAGGACAAGTGGCACTAACACAAGTTCAGGATGAAGTATTGTGATTCTTTTAGAGAAAGAGACTGCTTATTTCTAGGCTCTCACTTCAGTTATGTTTCTATTGTAAATTTCCAAAGAATCCTTGGAACTAGCAGCATAAACACTATAGCAGTCCTGAGCTGTGACTATCCTCGGGCCTCTTGTTTCTGTCTTGAGAAGCTGGGGCCAGCTTTCCACTAGCCAATTCTGTTCCAGCTTATTTACAAAATAAGGAATTATTTCCTGTTGTCTCAATGATTTCCAAGATTACCGTATTAGGATTGTAAGCTTATATATCATTGCCCCAAATGCTTCAATCAATCTTAGTTCAGCAAATTTTAGCAATATTAGACACTATCACTATTCCAATGCCAGATGTTTCTTAAAAGTGTGGAATTGCTTTAGTCAAAACAGCTTTTTGTAGTAAACAGACATATCTAATAGTGAGTTTATTTTCCTACCTCCTATGGTTAGACACTATTAAGCAGAACTATGATTAAAACCTCTCTGCACTTAGGTTTCATAGTCCTAGAAAATAACACCATCCTTTATCTAATAACACCAGGTCATTTTCATAGGACAATCAAAAACAAAATACAACTGAATATATGATGGTCTTGATGACACAAACAAACAAAAAACAATAAAACCTGAAAATATTAACCTAAAAATTTTTGAAGAATAATTCACATTTTTGTTTAAAAGACAATGTTATTAGTTATCAGTAGTTTTTGTTTGTTTGTTTGTTTGTTTGTTTGTTTGTTTAGTTTATTAGAATTTTTTGAGACAGACTGAGAAAAATGGTTCCTATTAATAGGAAATATAAGAAGCACTAGATTCTGTAGTGAGAGCAACACTGCCCTGAGAATGAGCACCACAGTTCCTGGTCCAGGTTTTGCACTAACTGACAAATCAAATTGGGGGTGAGTGAGGGGTCAGGTAAGCCCTCACACCTTAAGTTATATGTGAGAATAATTAGTGATAATTTAAAATACAAATAATTCTCACAAATTGATTACATAAAGATGAACTACACATGTAGAAAGAAGACTAAGAATATAAGCAGTAAATATTCTAGGAGAAAAAATATAAATAGCTAATTTTACACACAAAAGTACAATTCCTAATATATTAGGGAAATAGAAATATAGTACATAAGAATATTTTTTAACTATAGTATTAACAAGATTAAAAAAGTATGATATTACTCAGCATTTGGAAAAAGTATGGAGGTAAAACACTCACACTGCTAGAAAGAATAAAAATTAGAAAATAATCTGGAATTTTGCATGAAATGACTTAAATAGTACATTTTTTCCCTTCTTTAATTCCCCCTCCCCCCACTTCCACCCCTGACCCATGGATGTTGCCGTTTCTCCCTGGGAACTGGATCTCTGAAGGCGGGGCGTCTCCTGCCACATGCTTGGGGTGTGCACCCGGGGTGCGAACCTAGGACCTTCTGCGAGCAAAGCAGACATGCTAACCACTACACTATGGAGCCACCCTCTTAAATAGTACATTTGATTGATCTCTATACAACAATTCCACTTCTACAATGTCTTCATCCAAAGGAAATGATTGAACAAGTTATTAAAGATAAACATATGTATATATGTATATATAAATGTATTATATATGCATTTATAATATTGAGACAATAATTCACATTTTTGTTTTAAAGACAATGTTATGAGTTATTAATAGTTATTATAAGCACTAGATTCTGTAGAGCTATGTTCTGTATAATATATGTAAGGCATTAAGCAACTTACTTAAAGATATTAAGTTGCCCAGTGACCCACAACGTGTAAATAACAGCTAAATTTGAACTCAGATGATCTTTCATATCTAAAAGATATGAAACGTACTTCTAAAAAATCGAAAAGACAAAATTGAAAGAAGACATCAGGAACTTACATTTTCTTTTTCTCTCAATTCTTTCTGAGTTTCATGTAACAGGAAAGTTCCATGAAACAAGATAGCAGAGATGAACATAAGTATATTTGACGGGCATAATTTTAGTCAGATTCCAGAGACACATGAGCCCCAAAAAGTTAGGAGCCACTGGTCTAAACTGATGGCCTCATCATCATTTCCTTGGCTGATAACCGACTGTCAGCTGATACTCTTGTCTCTGGCCCCTCTCCCTTTCTTTTCACTCTTTTGTTGAATCTGGAATGTCCACCCTCACACAGTCCCAGCAGTCTCGCTGGCTCTCCAAGACCAGATCAAGGCAGTTATTTCTCTGAGGCCAGGACAACTAATTGTTGTCATCTAAAATATAAAGACCCTGAAAGAAAATGTCATCATTACCCAAGTCAAGGAAAACACTTAGTTGCAGTTTTGCCTTCATTTACCAGCAGTCTAGGAGTTCGATTCAGATATTTTGTTTCATACTGAAAAGATTTTGAGTGGAATCAGAGAGCTTGAAATTAAAAATGTATATATACTTTGATATATAAAGTCTGTTCTCTTATAACCCATCTTATAACCTAATGCCTTTCTCTGAGTTTTACACAGAGAGAACTAACTTGGACATTCACAAGGTGAATGTCTTACTATGTAATGAAGTATGGCAAAAATGACTCAGTACAAATTGAATCAAACATTCTCATTTTTATAAAAGCAGAGTTTTTTGTCTCCTTTTCTTAGATTAAAATCACACTTCCTCATTTAGCTGGCATTCAACTTAAAATGACCTATAAAATAAGCTATGCTCTTTTCCATGAAAGTATATTGATCAAGGGAGAAGATAAATACATAAAGAGGTGTGGGAAAGAGTGGGAAGAGAGAGAGAGATGTCATCATGACAGTTATGCAAATGTGTTTCTGTAAAATAATACTGTCAAGGTCATTTTGTTAAGACCCTGAGTATTGTTAATTCTAAATACACATTACATTTTAATCGAACTACCTACTTCCTATTCTTTCCTGAGAAATTTACATTCTGACTGCATTTTGAGGGCGGTTAGAATCCAGCTAAGCTCTCAAACATAATAAGTATCAGGAAATTGTCCTGAATTATTCATGTTAATTATGCTGAACTAAATATTGTAGATAGGAAAATGTATTTCCCACTGAAATATGTTTGCCTTAGAGAGATTTCCAAATTGATCATAGTCTCCTTTTTTATGTTTAGAATTAAGGGCCCCTAGGATGGTCAGAAATGCATATATGAATTGAATTTCAACCACCATTATGCTTTTTCAGCACAATAAGCATTATCTGAATCAATTATGCATTTTTCCCTCAATTTATAAATAATCATAACTAAGTCCCAGTGCAAACCAACTATCAATCATTGTAGCGCACATTTATTTGAATTATGTAGGAAAAAATATTCTTTGGTTGCATCCCATTTGTGTACATACTTTCTATACAATATACTTTATAGCACATAAAACACATATTATTAATTTTTTCACTTGTTATTTCACAAATTAATATATTCATTCAGTGTTCAAGAAGCAATTGTTGAACAACAACTAGGCATCAGGTATCGCGTTGGGCATTTCCCTTTGCGTCAGATTACCTTTCGTGGTTTGCTTTCTATTAGTGTTTATCTAAAGGCTTCCAGGGACTGCGAATTGTGCTAATCATCATCATTATTTAGACACACTATCATTATCATTTTTTCTCATTTATTCTGTACCTGCAATCCCATTTCTAACATCAACAATTCCCTTATACAGACCCACTCTCTTTGTTTATACATACATATTTTCAACCCACGGAAATGCATTATTTAGTATTATTTTAGGTACATATGCTTTAATGTAGTGGTTGGTATTGTGCTGTCTGTCTCACTCTGTTTCCTACTTCTTCACTCTATGTAATGTTTAATGTGGATTTGTTTAGTTGCTTCTGACAGCTGTGTGATGTTCAGAGAGGTACATTCTTTTTTTTTTTCCATTTTTTATTAAGGTATGATTAACTAGAAAAAAAGCTGTATATATTTAATGCTCTCATATTTGTTGCAACATCATTTATAACAGCAAAGACATGGAAACAACATTAATGTCCATCTACAGATGAATTAATAAAGAAAATATGGTCTATACATACAATGAATATTATTCCACCATAAAAAAAAAAATAGTAAATCCTGTTCTTTGCTGCAACATGAATGAACTTGGAGGACATTATGCCAAAATGAAATAATCCGGACACAGCAGAACAAGTAATATATGCTGCCAAGTATATCAGAAATCCAAACTAGTCAAATATACATTCCATTTGTTATGTGAGGGACACCATGGCTGACTTCAGCTCTGCTTAGGAAAGACAAGCCCAAGATGAAGACATGGTGAATGCTTCTGTGTGTCAGTGTTACACAGAATCTTTAGATTACACAGGTACAAAAAAAATTGAAAATACTATATATTATTGTCTAGGAAAGGCCTGATTCTTTTACAAATTGATGTCATTCATTAATAATCCTACCACCATTATAAGAGAATTTTCGTTTCTCTACTGTTGCCCCAGAAATTGACCACCTATCTATTTTCCCCCAATATGAAATCGAAATATCTCAGTGTTAGTTTAATTTGTAAGTCTATGATAATCAATCAAGTAGAACATCTCTTTAATTGTTTTTAGCCTTTTGGTATTTTCTTAATGGCAAATTACGCAGTCCCTATTGTTTGCAATTTCAATTCTATCAGATCTTTTGTATTTTTATTGTTGGTGTTCCCAAGTTTTGTGAATATTTGTAGGCAATTCAGATATCTATTTCAATCTGTCACCCATCCAGTTTTATTTATTTATTTATTTTTTTAAGAGAATTGAAGACTGGGAGGGAATGTCTGGGCAGTGTGGAATTCAGGAGGGATTATGGGATCTGTTCCTTACACAGACTTTAAAACACCCCTCCTGTTTTTAACCCCATTTTTATCACCACTTCCAAAGGCAATTTGTCTTTCCAAATGATGACACTTTGGGGGTTAATCCCACTATAGCTACTATATTGTTTAATAGATTTCCCTTCTTCAAGCTTAGGATTCAGTTTCCTCAGGTCTACTAAGTCATTGTCACTATTCCAGCTTCTGACATTTTCTTGCTGGATTGTCTTCACTTTGTCTTTTTCAGTCCTTGAGAATATATGTCTTTTTAAAAATCCCTTGTCATTTAGTGGGTGTCTGAAGGGAGAAGAGTTAAACATACTTAGACAATCTGCCATTTTTAATTAAAACACCCATTCTATTTCAACAATTGTGTCTCCTGAACCCTCCATTTCATTTATTATCTGTTGATAGGTTTATTCTCACCTATATAGTCTGGAGAAACTAGCTTCATAGCAAAATCTTTCCTTTAAAAATATAAAGACTAATCTATTAATCTTTCCCCCAGCAAATTCTGACTTTTTACTGTGTAGCAGTCTTTTCCAAAAATGATGATACATTAAAATAATATGATCAAGAAAATTATTTTAGATAACTCTATAATGATAAATAAAATATACACAAATAACTACAATACAAAGTAGAATACTACATAAACCCCCAGAGATTTGGTAAGCTGCTGAGGAAGGGGGTATGTACAAAGAAGATAGATTATTTTCATAATCCCATGACCCTTCATTTTGTCAGATAGATAGAAGACTCAAAAATATTTTTGCTTATTGAATGTATTGGTATAAAAATATGTACAAAAATAAGACTATCTAAAAATCATATGCAATTCTTTAAAGAAGATCCAACTCATTATACAGTTTTCTGATTGAGTCTGAACAATACGAATGTATCTGAAAAAAACTAGATGTTCTAAAATTCAACAACGACAAAATCTCTCCCAAACACAGTTTCAGTGTTCAAAAAAACAGAAATGTTCTGGTGTTTAAGTTTCACTGATGCACCCTCTCTAGATTCACTCATCCCTAGGAGTTCAATTCAATCAAGTGTTACTCTAAACAAGTTAATCATTAGAAGCCAAAACTCCTTCAAGACATTGCCAAAGAGATAGTAAAGGAATAAGCCTGGTGGAGTAACACATATTCGGTTCCAAAAGCCCAGCTGTGCTCTCCTTCTCAACAATCTATCAACATTTGTTCAAATAAGAATGATACTTTGACATAGAAAAAATCAGCTTATTCATGTCCCATTTTGCCTACAGAATCCCAGCAGCTCACTAGAACCCTATTAGGACCATACCCTTGACATTGTCTGACATGGGAGCAAATGACTGTAGGAAAGAACCTGAATATAACTATTACAGAATTAATAGTTCTGCTGAAAACTTTATCTTTTTGAGTTAGGTAAATTTTCTGTCACCAAACAGATTGATATCTTGAGAAATCTCAACCAGTGAACATAGGAATACCACTTATTTTTCACATTTTTATCTCTAATCTCAAAAGGTATAGTTTCTTCATGTGATCTCATAAATATTTTGGATAAATCAATTTCCTAGTAGTTCTTCCTCACCAAATAATGATTTTCTTTGATAATGTGGGCTTTAAGGCTTTTAAAAGAGATCAAAGATATTAGTGGCATTCTTTTTACATAAGTATTCAAACATATCTCTGAGAAATTGATACTTCAGCAAAAGATAATTAAGAAACAACTTCCGTATTAAAAAAAAAAAGAAGAAGAAAGAAGAAAGAAAGGAAGGAAAGAAGGAAGGAAGGAAGGAAGGAAGGAAGGAAGGAAGGAAGGAAGGAAGAAGGGTGAAGGAAGGAAGAATAAAGGAAGGAAGGAAGGAAGGAAGAAGGAAGGAAGGAAGGAAGGAAGGAATAGAAGGAAGAAGAAAAGGTTTGTCGTTCTGTTGTTTGTTTGTTTGTTGTCGGTCGTTTGTCATTGTCGGTTTGCTTTGTTGTCGGTTGTCGTCGTCATCGTTGTTGAAAAACAGGTTGTTGGTTGTTTCATATTATAGGAGAGCGCCATATACATGGTTATTATGATATTGGTTGTTATTATGTTGTTTGTCATTGTCGGTTTATTTGTTCTGTTGTTTGGTTGTTGTTGCTTGTTTGTTGTTTGTTTGTTGAAATATTGTTGTTGTTGTTGTTGTTTGTCGTCATTTGTCGTTTGCTTTGTTTGTTTGTTGTTTAGCCGAAATGAATAAATGACAATGAAATGAAAATGAAAGGAAGGAAATGAATGACGAATGAAACAAATACTGAAGGAAATGAAAACGAATGAAATGAATGAAATGAAGAAATGGAATGTAGATAAAATGGAAAATGAAAATGAAATGAATGGTAAATGAAATGAGCCGAATGAAAGTTGAATGAAATGGAAAATGAAGTCGAAAGAAATGAAAATGAAATGAAGCCGAAGCCGGTATCGAAATGCAATGAAATGAATGGAATGAGCCGAACGAAAATGAAAGTCACGAAAATGAACAGAATGAATGGTAGGAAATGAATGAAATGAATGAAATAATGTTCGAAATGGAAAGCTGAAGGTCGTGAGCCGAATGAATGAAATGAAAGGAGTGCCGAAATGAAATGTAATATGAAAGAACTTTCACGATTTGAGTCTGAATAAGGCCAGAAGGGGCAGGAGTATTGCTGAGATATTTGAACACAGAGGATGTGATCTCGCTTATTTGAATATAAGCGAGAGTTTTTCTCTCCACTGTCTCTCGCCTTGCCAATATCTCATCTTTGTTTCAAAAAAAAAAAAAAGGCTAATTTGTTCAAGTCCTCTAAGCTTAGGTAAGCCAGACAATGAGGTTTAGATGTGGTAGATGGATTATAAAGATGAACTTATAGAGAAATTTTCTGAATTTCTCACTTAAATGTGAGAAGTCACTGTGATGATTAGTTAAAGCAAGATTATTGGGCTGGAGTAGGTGAGCAACTGCCATGGAATGCCAGGTCTGGGAGTTCAGTCAGGGTAGATGTAATCCCTTCAGAGCCTATATATCACACTATGATCAATGCTGCCTAGTTCTCTTAAAAATAAAGCCTGTTCTGATGACCAATGCCAATGGTCACAGCAACTCAGCGGAAAGGTCTACTTGAAGGCTCATTTTTGCCTGACGGGAAGAGGGGTGGAACAGAGGTGGACACCCTAGGTGGAAGGATGGGTTTCCAAACAAAGCTTGATTACTAGAAAGTTTTAGATCAGAGAGCTTCAGGTTTATTGGTTAATATGTTATCATTATTATCCACATGGAAAATGGTGACATGATTCTGAATTAGTGAGCTCGAGGACCAGAATAATGTTCTCAAAGGGACGGTTGAAGCCTGGGGCAGGTGATTTGAAGTAGGAGAATAATGTGTTGCTATGCAGCCAGGCTTTACCCATCTGTCATCACAGAGGGAAAGAACATCCACAAGAGCATGCCAGGCCCCTTAAACACTGGCATCTTTCTCTTATGTTGAAGTTGAAAGATTATACAAAATTATAGTTGTCCTGTATGTTACTAATGAAAAATCAATTCATTTATTCAATGGCTATAACAAACATGTTTTAAAACAACTACAATTTATCAGTTTATCAAGCACTGAGCTAGGCAGTCTCGATATATGAATAAGACTAAAATAAATCCCCACCCTGAAATAACACCATTTTTCTGGGAATATTGATATTTTATACAAAACAATTATTTTCCTTATAATATATGGAAAAAACATTAAACTTAATAGAAATTTTGCATTTGTTACCATTAAATATAAAATTTAGAGAGAAATCTCCATATGAGTAATATACAATCAAATATTAGAAAAGATATTTAATGCATCTATCTAGTGGTGCCAGCTAGGTTATAAATTAACCCAGCATGTAACACATGGAGTCAATACTACATGCGAATCTGGTGCAATGTTGAGCCTGTTTCTTTCCTTTAGTTTTAACGGGGTCAAGAGGTACACATCCACTTTAGCCCATAGAGATATTTAATGTGAATAATAATAATAGCAACACGATTCAGTACATTCTGATATTGCACTAATTTCAATTCATTATTTTCTATTTCATCATATTTTGTTTTATTTTGTTAAAATCAGGCCATGAAACATGAAGTTGATTTCATTACCCAATAACATGTCATAACCTGCATTGCTCTAAAAGTTGTTGCCGGCATCTTCTGTTTGATAACACATCATTCACCTGTTACAAGGTCATTTATACAATTGCAAAAATCTCTGGAAAATGTGATTTATTGTACAGGAAAGGTACAAGATTAGAGAGTACCAGAATCCCAGGGATGCTGACATTCCCCTTTAACAGCTTCTTTTTTTAGAGCACAGCCATAAATTAAAATTCCCTAAGTGTTGTGAGCAGAGATTATGCTGGGGAGAGTGAACTGGTGGGGAGGGCCACAACCTACAAGCCAAAGCTGCATTTTATCAACTAGCAAGCAAAATCATGCTATTGCAAATCAAATCCTGTCATTATGAGGATTTATCTAATAATAATCCAACTTTGAGCTGGTGTTCTTTACTATTATTATATAATTTGCTTATCACCCCTTTGCATGTGAATGATAGCATAGCTAAATCCTCAGATGACTGACTGAAACCTGACTTACCTACCACTAGTAGTCTACACTATACCTCCCTACTTCAAATCATTACAAGAATATTACATTACGATGTTTACTGAATTGTTATTTGTGTCTTTAAGAGTAAGACATGTATCCATAACCCCTCTCCTAATACACTGGTATTCATATAGTAGATGCTAAAAAAAATATATTTGTTCATTAAGCAATATCTGAATCATGCACGTCCACCAAACTGATAACCAATACAGGTGATATAATGCAATTGATGAGATGATTTCATCTTATTCTTATTCTATTCTTATTTCATATTATTATCTTTCCTCTAAAACCATGTAATGAACTAGTCACTTAACATCTTCTGGATATCTTAAAAGTTATCCCAAATTCATTATTTACAAAATAAAATTCACCATCTTTCTCTCTGTCTCATCTCTAGTTCTGTTCCTAATCTTAGGAAGGGGATTTATCAACTATCCAACTGTGCAAAGCAAAAAACCTAGGAATTACCCTTGTCCCTTCCTCTAACCTCTCTTACCTAATTTGCCACCAAGTTCTGTGATTTAATGTTCAAAATATCACCAAAAGTCATCCACGTCTCTCTGTCTCAACCAATACCATTCTAGTCCAGGCTAATGCTATTTCTTATCTGGATTTCTTCGTTCACATCCATCTTGTCCACTTGTGTCCACTTCAGCTCTCCTATAATCTGTTTCTCACTCCCTTGTCAGTGTTATTATAAAAGTACACACCTAAACATCATTACCCAATGCTAAAAAAGGCTTTCTATTATTCTTGGAGTACAAGCAACAAGTCCTGTGGATTGACAATTCTTCCTTCAAGAGCTAGATTTGATATTTTCTCTACTTGAATCTGCGTGAGCTTGTGACTGCTTTACAAAATGGCCTACATTAGAAGTGACACTGTAACTTCCAAGACTAGATCGTATAAGATCATGCAGCTTTCTTGTTGTTCGAACACTTGCTTCTGGAGTACTAAGCTGACAAGAAGTTGGATGACCCTAAGACTGACGTGCAAAAGAAGCTACAGGTAGACACTGTGTGATGGCCTCAGCTAAACCATTCTTCAGCCATCCAAGTTCAGTTGCTCAATATGAGAATGAAGAAACTTAGAAGTGGAACTTCCAGGCCCAGACATTCCAGCCTCCATCACTCAAGTCATTCAAGATATTATAAGGTGGAAGTGGGCCATTCACATTATGCCCTTTCCAAATTACTGATACATAGTATCTTTGAGCATAATAAACTGGCTATTGTTCATGCCACTAAGTTATAGGTAGTTTGTTATTCTATAATCGACAACTAAAATAACCCAAAAGTCCCTACAGGGTATGTCCCTTATCAAGCTATTGTGTCTCCTCCAACACCATGTTCCTCTTCATTCTCTCCTCTCTACACATAAAGGCAGTCTTTCTGGCTGTTGAACTCAGAGTTCTTCTTTGTACCATAGGCCCATGCTGCTGATTCTGTGTTGTTGTTTTTTTTTTTCTATTCACCTTACTAAACCTTCAAAACATTCAAATCTCAAGTCAAATATTGCATCCTTATAAAAATTTTCCCTTACCTCTCTCACTAGTTCATAATCCCAAAGTAGTATTTAATAAGTCCTGAACCTCCTTTTAGTACTTGTCAAAATTACAATTTTATATTTATGTGTATGGTTTTTTAGATTAATGTCTATTTTTCTATTCAACACTTAGCTTCAGGAGGGAAAAGATTATGTCTTTTTGTGCTAAGTGTTGAATACTCAATGACACAATCATATCCCCTGAAACTATTATAGAGCGAGGTACATGTTACCTCCTCAGTAAAGATTTTAACTCCTGGGATGTAAAGTGTTAAGCAATTTTCAGAGGAAAGCATATGTTTGCCAGTTCTAGGAGGGAAATTTGGAAAAGAAAAGAATATAATATATGTGTGAGTTTTTGCTTCTTTTTATCAGATTTACTTTGGCAGGCTCTTTGGAAAGTAGACATACTAATGTTGGAGAATAAAGGAACACTAATGATCATATTTTTCCAAATCTAATCAGTTTCACATTTTGAGACAATGAGCTGTTTTGGATGTTCAGGGAATCGAAAATGAAAATTATATTCATTGAGCACTTACTCTTTGTCATCTCAAGCAACTCTTTCATCAGCTCCCCAAAAGGATTATCCCTATATTACAGATGAATAAACAAACTCATAAAAGTAGGTAGCCTGCCCACTGAAGGCTGACCAAATAGCAGAGCTAAAATTTTTCCAACAGCCAGTTTCTTTCTGCTACACTATATTGACTCCAAATCAAGAGGCTAGCAAAGAAAAAAAAGAGAGTGTTTTCATGTGATGGGGAGAAACAAGTACAGAACTTTTGCCCCAGAACTAGTGTGTCATTATCTTCTTCCTTATCTCTGTAAGAAAGTCAGAAAGGGATTTGGGGCCAGGGACTAGGAGGTAAGGGAGGAATGGAGTTCATATGGTATTCATTGATTATAAAATAAAAATATTGAAATATGGCATTTCCACACACCATTACTTCCTTAAGTAAATCTAAGTACATCACCATCTATGCACACAATTTTAATAGGGAAAAGGTGCCCTCAAATTTGAGTATTGTGAAATGGAATACGGTACCACTAATACATGTATGTCAGATAAGAATTATTTAGAAGTTAATTCTAACTGAAATAGAGTCGCAAAGAGTCAGCACAAAAACAAATCTGCTAAATAAGAGTTAACTAATTAAAAAAATAATTTTTGGTTTAAAATGTCTTCTAGATACCAGTGCAGAAACTCCCAACATTCAGCTACAATGCTTGGAAAACAGAGAGAAAGAAGATGTACATTTAAGTTGAAAACCAGAAATAACAGCAAACCTGTTATCAAAGTCTAAGAAGATCATCATCAACCTGAAGGCCAAAGGAACTGAATGGGCAACTTAGTCTTTGTCCACCTCATCAGAGAGAAAGCAAATCCAGTAATTAGAAGGTACATAGCAAGAAATTTGATGGTTCTTCAAATGTGTGAACTTTGGTTCAAAATCCCAAGTATCCAGCAATAATATAATTATCTCTGTTCACTGCATTTCTGTTGGGTGTTGAGGCAAAAATGATGTCCTTTACTCCATTAGTATCTTTTTATATGAACAATTGGACAGAAAATAAATGAGAAGATCGACAATGGTAGAGTCTTTACAATTAATGGTCTTCATGTGGCAGAGAACAAAAAGTGTTCTGGCAGCAGTGCATGAATAAAATTAAGTTGTTTTGAGGGGGTAAGGGAGAGGGGGTGGGTATATGCTTTGATTAATATATTTTAACTGCTAAGAGTGCCATATAACAAGAGTGAGGAAGGTAAGATTTCATTTTGAATCACTAAGACTATACTAGATGAAAGTTTAACAGCTTCTCTCTCTGCTTTTTCCTGGAAACTGGAAACTGGCTGAGAGATGTGCCCACATTTACCTGTTTTCTGGCTGTGCTTCTGAGAAGACAATTAGAAAAGCACCAAATGCACAGAGAGAGAAGCCAAGGGCAAGTCATACAATATTTTTGGCCATCATAGTGTCTGGATTGATTTCCCTCTCAGTCTCCCTCTCTCACTCTGCCTGGAGGATGAATAAACAGGGCAAGTCAGCATGCAGAAAGACTATATCACAAGGGGTGAAAAATAATTCCAAAGATTAGGAAAAGCTCTAAATATGATTATAAAGAATTTTAAAGAACAGTTCAATATTGCCAACAGGAGGTAAGAATACACAGCCTCAAAGATGAAGGAACAAAAAGTGAATTAAAAAATATGTAGCATTAAAACAAGAACAAAAAAATACGAAAGCTGGCTAAAGATTTTTTTATATATTTATTAACCATTAGTATTCCTCTTATGGTGAATTATTAAACCAAAATACCTTTATATTTTATTTTATAAAAGTATTTGTTCTATTTTTGTTATTAATAACATTTTTTGTGGTTAAACTGTTTTTGTATTATACTAATATAAATTACAAATATTAAGAAGTGGTAATCTATTATAAATCTATTATGTAAAGAAAACTACTGTTAATATTGTGAGTGTATCCTTCAGGGCTAGCATAGCAATGAGGTTTAGGGGAATATTGATGAAATTGATTTTAATTGTATGACCTTTGAAAGTTACTAAACTGGGAGGCATCTATTTCATTACTTGAAAAATAAGGAAAACAGTATTATCCAATTCAAAAAGTGTTACAGGTATTAAATCAAATACATTCTCTAGAAGATAGCAAGATTTAAATATCAGTAACTATTACATCAATCAAAATGTTTCTTACACAGATACTTACATTTTTTCCAGATTTATTGAGATGCAATTGATGTGACTTTATATAAGTTTAAGTTGTCCATGTGGTGATTTCATACACATACATATGGTGAAATGATTACCACAATAAGATTAGTTAATACATTCGTCACCTCAAATAATAATTTTTGTGGAGAGAACATTTAAGATCTATTCTCTTAGCAATTTTCAAGTATTCACTATTGAATCATGTTCAGTATTGAAATAAATATTTCAATATTTCAAGTATTAAAGTAACTTTTGGGTAAAGTATAATTTATTATAGTCACCATGCTACATATTGGGTACCCAGAACTTATTTGTCTTATAACTGGAAGTCTGTACCTTCTGACCAAAATCTTCCCATTTGTTCACCCACAGCCCCTTGCAACCATCATACTACTGTCAGTTTCTGAGTTTGGCTTTTTCATTTTTTAGATTTCACATATAGGTAAGATCATATTTGTCTTTCTCTGACTTATTTCACTTAGTATAATACTCTCAAGATTCATTTATGTTGTCACAAATGGTAGGATTTCTTTCTTTTTATAGCTGAATAATATTTCATTGTATATATGTATCACATCTTGTTTATCTATTTATTTGTTAGTGCATACTCAGGCTGTTTCCAGGTCTTGGCTGTGAGAAGAATGCTGCAATGAACATGGTGGTACAGCTCTCTCTTTGATATAGTGATTTTATTTCCTTTGGATAAATACCCAGAGGTGGAATTGCTGGATCATATGGTAGTTATATTTTTAATTTTTTGAGGAACCCCTTTACTGTTTTCCATATCCACTGCACCAATTTAAATTTTCACCAACAATGCATAAGGATTCTCTTTTCTCTACATCTTCACCAGCTCTCATTATCTTGGTCTCTTTGATAATAGCCATTCTAACATGTGAAATGTGTTATCTCATTGTGGTTTTGATTTGCATTTCCACAATGATTAGCGATGTTGAATATCTCTTCATGTACCTGTTGGGCATTATATATTTTCTTGGAAAAATATATATTAAAGTCCTTTGCCCATTTTTTAATCAGATTATTACCTTTTATTTGCTATTGAGTTATATGAATTTCCTGTATGTTTTGGATATTTTCTCTTTATCTGATATATGGTTTGCAAATATTTTCTCCCATTTCGTAGGTTTCTGCCTTATTCTGTTGTTTCTTTCCCTGTGCAGAAACGTTTTAGTTTGATATAGTCCTGCTTGTTTATTTTTGCTTTTGTTGTTATTTCTGGGTCTACAGCTGGGACCACAGCTGTAGTCAGCCTGAGTGTGCCTTGTCAAATGACTCCCCTTTGATCTTGGACTGCACCAGAGTTTCACAGTTTCCTACCTGGATCCCAAAGTGCCCATGAAGTCACTTTTGTCTGTGGATGGATTGAATATTGTTGTTGTGGGGTAGGGGGTGGATATATGCAAGGTACATCTTATGCAGTCATGTTTCATATACGTTTTTAATTAAAATATTCTTACGTAAATGTTCCTTTTTAAATAGGCACTTTGTTATGATTATTTTTATATAATTAAGCATTATTTTGTAATATCATTTGTCATAGTTGTTTCATGGCTCATTAATGGATAGATGTTCATTATTGTTTATTCAAATCAAGCATTATTTATTGAATGATTACTACACTTTGACACTTTTCCAGACATGGAATATAGCAGTGAACCAGGAATTAAAAACAAAACAAAACAAAATAAAAAACCTCTGAATTCATAGAGGTCATAAAAAAAAAACATAAAAAAGTAAATTCATTATAAGTCAAAAAAGTGATTAGTATGTTGGAAAAAAATAAACCAGAGTAATAAAAATGGTAGTAGGAGAAAATGATGTGAAGTTGATATTTTGTAAGGAAGACCTCACTAATAAGATGATGCTTATGGAGAGATCTAAGGAAAATGATGCGGTGAGTCATGTGGATATCTTAGATGAAACAATTTCAGACAAATGGAGGTTATTGAATTGGAACTGTCCTCAGCAAATTAGCCAAAATCTGGGGAGACAGGCGACTAAAAGTAAAGTTATAGAAAATGAGTTCACAGAGGTAGAAGTAGGGTATATTATGTAAACTCTTGTAAGGATGTTGTTTGTTTGTTTTCACTCAGTAGTAATGTAGAAGCCATTGGAGGCAATTAGGCATGTATGTAACATGATTTGACATGTTTTTAAAGAACACTCCAGCTGTTAGTTTAAAACTAAATTTGAGGAAAACAAAAGGCCTGTTAGATACTATTACAATAATCCATGTAGGAGATTATGGTAATTTAGACAATGTAAGTAGGTTAGAATAGTCAGATTTTGTATCTATTTTGAAAATATACCCAACAGAGTATGCTTAAGGCTTAAAGATGGGATGTGAATGGAGTCAAGGATGAAAAAAAAATGAAGAAGGATTAGATTTGGGGAGTGTATAAAACAGACTACAGTGCTAGAATAAAACACCAAGAGTGTTTTAATGAAGAGAGAAGCTGAGATCTATCTCACAAAACATTTCAGGAGAAAGTCATGCAGGGATTGAAAGATGTTTCTCCTCCAGAAGTCATTTTGGGACCAACACTCCTTCCAATCTTATTGCTGCATCGTTTTCCAAGCTGACTCACCTCCATTTCTCAGTTTCAGCGAAAGGTGAAAGGAAATTCCAGAACAAATAGCTTCATCTTTAAGGAGACGACCTGGGAGTTGAATGCATCACTTCCGTTAACACCCTCATGGCCCTACTTTTGTCTTATAGCAACAATTAGCTGAAAGAAAAGATAATAACACAAATACAACTGACGGTTGAACAACATGGATTTGAACCATACGGGCCCACTTATATGCGAATTTTTTTAATAACTATATTGGAAATTTTTTTGTAGATTTGTGACAATTTGAAAAAACTCTCAGACAAACCACATAGCCTAGAAATATCGAAGAAATTAAGGAAAAGTTAGGTATGTTATGAATGTAAAAAATATATGAAGCTACTAGTCTATTTTATTATTTGCTACCATAAAACATACACTAATCTATTATATAAAGTTAAATGATCAAAACTTATGCATACAGATACTTACAAACCATACGTGGCACTATTTGCAGTCAAGAGAAATGTAAACAAATGTAAAGAGATGCAGTATTAAATCGTAACTGCATGAAATTAACTTTAGTATGTACTGTACTATTGTAATAATTTTATAGCCACCTCCTGTTGCTATTGCAGTGAGCTCAAGTGTTGCAAGTATCTGTTTAAAAGCCGTGTGATGCTAATCTTTGTGAGAGCAATTCGTCTTTTTAGTAAATTGCATATAGCAGTAATAAGTGATATCTTGCAGTTCTTGTGTATTTTTCATCATCTTTAGTGCAATACCATAAACCTTGAATAACATCATGGGATCTATACAAAATGCCACTAGTGTTGCTGGAAGTGCTCCCAAGAAACAGACAAAAGTTATGACATTACAAGAAAAAGTTGAATTGCTTGATGTGTACCATAAATTGAAGTCTGAAGCTTCAGTTGCTCACTATTTTAAAATAAATTAATTCAGTGTAAGGACCATGGCAGAAAAAAAAGGGAGGGGGGGTGGGGATTTGTGGTGCAGCTATGCCTGCATCACATGCAAGAAAACATTCACTTTTTGTGAAATACCTTGTTATCTTGTATTGAAAATGCAGCTTTTATTTGGCTGCAGGATTGGCATAAGAAGGGCAAACCTATAGACTCAACAATATTGAAGAAAAAAATAAACAAACTCATTATGTAACAACTTAAAGCAAAAGGAAGGTGAAAGATCTAAAGCTGAAGAATTTAATGCCAGCAAAAGACGGTTTGATAATTTCAAAAAAAAGAGGTTTGGCTTAAAAATGTCTAGATAACAGAAGAACCATCTTCTGCAAACTAAGACTCATCAGAGGAGTTCCTCAACGCCATTAAGAAAATCATTGAGGAAAAGGATATCTGCCTGAAAAGGTTTTTAATGCAGACAAAAGTAACCTATTCTGGAAAAAAAAAAATGTCACAAAGGACATTTATCAGTAAAGAAGAGAACTGAGTGCCAGGATATAAGGAAGGAAGAGACAGACTAACTGCTGTTTTGTGCAAATGCTGTAGGGTTTATGATCAGGGCTGCCCTTCTCTATAAAGCTGCTAACCTCGAGCCTTGAAGGAGAACGATAAACACCAGCTGCCAGTCTTTTGGTTGCACAATAAGAAGGCTTGGATAATGAAAATTCTTTTTCTTGGATTGGTTCCATCGATGCTTTGTCCCTGAGTCAAGACGTACCTTGCCTGTGAAGGAATGCCTTTTAAAGTTCTTTTGAATTTGGACAATGCCCCCACTCACCCAGAACCCCATGAGTTCATCGCTGAAGGCATCAAAGTGGTCTACGTGCCCTCAAATAGAACATCTCTTATTCAGCCTCTAGATCAGGGTTCATAGACATTTAAGGCTCATGATACACAGTGCTCTTTGGAAAGGCTTGTCAATTCTAAGGAATAGAGCCCTTATAGACAGAACATCATGAAAGTCTAGCAGGATTACACCATCCAAGAAACCATCATTGTTATAAAAAAGCCTTGGAAGCCATCACACCCAAAACAGTAAGTCCTACTGGAGAAAACTGTCCAGATGTGCATTCGTTCACAGGATATATGACAGAGACAATCAAGGAAATCATGAAAGAGACTGTGGATATGACAAAAAAAGATGGGAGGATGAAGAGTTTCAAGATATTAATCTTGGAGAAATCCAGGAGCTAATAGACACCACACAAGAGGAATTAACAGAAAACATCTTGATGGAGATGAGTGCTTTTGAACCAGTGCCAGACGACGAGGAAGAAGAACTAGAAGAAGCAGTGCCAGGAACAAACGGCCATTAGACAAATTGGCAGAAGTGCTCCAATTATTCAAGACTGCTTTTGACTTCTTCTATGACATGGATCCTTCTATGCAGTGGGCACTGAAACTAATGCAAACAGTGGAAGAAGGATTGGTAGCATATAGAAACATTTCTAGAGAAATGAAAAAGCAAAAAAGTCAGACAGAATTTACAACGTACCTCTGTAAAGTTACATGGAGTATGCCCGTTTCTCCTGCTTCCCCTTCACTTCCTCCACCTCCTCCACCTCTGCCACCTCTGCCACCTGAAACAGCAAGACCAACCCCACCTCCCTCTCCTCTTCGCCTACTCCACGCGGAGATGACGCAGATGAAGGCCTTTATAATTATCCACTTCTACTTAATGAATAGTGTATTATCATCACTCTATACAATTAATAAACTTATCTGTTGTGTTTGTGTGTGTCTTCGTGTGAAAATCTAATAACTGTATGAGATGTTTTTGTGTCATCATTATAATCGCCTAAGCACTCATTATGTAGAACATTGTATTCAAGACTTCTATTGAAGTAGATAGCCTATTGTTACATAGGCATAAGTGATATTTCATAAAAAATTAGTAATGTGTTACTTTTTTTACTGTTTTATAACTTTTCTTTCAGAGAATTGCATTACTGTATATTATGACTCTCATAATTAGAGAAACTGCATATCAGCCTATTCTCACAGGTAAGTGGTTTCTAAAAATATTTGACAATGTTTTCAATATTGTATTATGAATATGACTATAATACTGTATGCCATAAAAATTTTACAATGATTCATTTATTAGTATATTGGCCAGGCTACCGTGAAGTAATTATATTGATTACACTAGGCTACCATAAAGTAATAATATTGCTGCTTATTTATTACCAATGTATAAATCATTTTACTGTAAATAAATGTGAACTTCTTTTCCACATTACCTTTTCATTTTTGATGTCTAGTGCTAGTACTACATATAACATCTACAGTATTTTGTATCATATAAGACAATATTGATGTAGTTTCTGACAGACAGATGATTCGTCCTATAAACAGATAGCATAAACTTATAGTATTGTTAAATACAGCACAGTGCTATAAAGTATTTTCTCTTCCTTATGATTTTCTTAACATTTTCTCTAGCTTACTTTATTGTAAAAATGTAGTATATAATACACATAATATAAAAATATATATTAATTGACTGTGGTACTGGCAAGGCATTCAGTCGATAGTAGACTATTAGTAGTTAAGTTTTGAGGGAATCAAAAGTTACACATGGAATTTCAGTTGCACAGGAGATCAGTGTCCCTAACCCCCACACTATTCAAGAGTCAGTTGAATAGTCCTTACTACACAATCATGTACTCAGAGAAAATTCAGGAGTTTCAGTTACTGAAAGGAAGACAGAGAGAATGAACATCAATAGACAATTAGTAGTGTCTGGCACAAAAATGAAAATCAAAAGTGATTTTGGACATGTTACAAATGAGAATCAAAACTGATTCTTGTTAGCTCTCTTGTGGATCTATTGTAGAGAAAATTGAGAGGGGCTAGGCTGAAGATGTAAAATTGGGACCTATACACTTATAGGTAATATTTAAAGTCAGAATACTGAATTTATTTTAAATGAGTATAAAGAAAAAAGAATTCTGAAGCCTGAGTTCTAGAGTACTCCAATGTTTATAGCTCTAGAAGATGAGAAGGTTAAGAAGGCAGAAAGTAAGAAGTCAGTGAGAAAGAAAGAGAATAAGGAGAGATATATACTCAACACAAATGCGTTCACTTTTGTCTAGTTGTATACAAATCCCACACTGTCTAAATTGTGATACCCTCGTAGTAAGTTTAGCTGACTGGTAAAGCAAGGTATCTTGCCATGTGTATATTGCTCAAGACTATCTTAACTATTATCTTTGCATTTCTACATGCAAAAACAGTTCTTCAGAGTTTGAGACTTAGCTGAACCTGTATTTTAAGTGGTGGAACTAACCATATTCTTTCTACCACACCACAAATGTCACTACAATCTTGTTTATAACAATCCTGAACAAGATAATTTGTTTCTATAGCAGCACTGTATTACCCTCTTGTAAGGGTGATGATTTCCTCTCTCTTTTTACACTGGTCTGAATGTCAGCTAGCATAATTATTCCTTTAGAGAATCAAAGATACCAATTATCAGATCAACTAAAGATGTCATATTTCTTCATAACTACTTTAATAACCTTATATCTGCTAAATAAAAAGGAAGGTCAGCCAAAACATTTAAATATAGCACTGTTGCCCATAGTAAAAAAACTGGAACTGAACAGAGATTATTAATAATAAGACTCTGAAGATATAATTAATTGCTTAATTTAATGTCCCTCATTAATTATCAAACCATAAGCATAGCTGAAATTACAACCTAAGTTGGAATCTCAATTGACAACTTTGTCTTTATGTTATTTCAAGACACCTAACTCACTGACTGAAGCCTTTTTTGATTGCCTTTGAGACCTGAGTAGTTAAAACGGAAACCAGCAGCAGCAGCAGCAGCCATCTTGGAAATGCACAGCTTGCAAACCTTTTAAGTTCAGCTGGGAGTACAACAGTTGGAGCTCCAAAGATGAGCATGAGATAGGAGATGTGGGCAGCCATGGTAAATAACATGTGGCAGATTCTTTTACATTTTGACTCAAAATTTTCTAGTTTAGTTGAAACAGATAGTCAATTAAAACAAGTTAAAGTTAAATTTGATATTGAATTTGATGTTTGTGATGTTAGCAACCATGTTATAAAATAAATGTTTCACTAATATCATTTACTGCTCATGTTTTTCAAAATCAAAGTGTTACTAGTGATAATCATGATGATAATTTGTAGAATAAAACTGAGCATTTCAGAGTCTTTCAGATAAATATTACTCCAAGATTGGTTTGACAAACATGGGTCTATTAGATAAATGACAACGATGTTAATGTATAATATAAAATCATTACGCCGAAACCTCTTAGAAAAATTGTCACATTCATTAATAATAAAAGTGTGTATTTTTTTTTTTGATAAAAAAGTTGGACTGTGCTTTATGGAAAAATAACAAAGCTATATTAATAAATTAAAGATTGACTAGATGATCATCTGTAGAAAGGCATGCTATGTTATACATGTCAGTTATCTCCACATAAATCTATAGATTCAACACAATGACATGAAATGATTTTTCCTGGGCCCTAATAATATGATTTATAAATGAATATGGAAATTCAAAAGGCCAAGAATAACTATGATATCCTGAAGAAAAACAATGATGGGGACTGGCCCTGCCAAACACAATGACATATTACACCACTACTAATAAATTATAGTACTCAAGGCAGAAGAAGAGATAAGCAGACCAATGCGACAGAATGTGGTGCCAAAGCAGCCACACGATAACTGAGAATGTTGTTATTTACAGATCAGCATGGTCCTGGGACAACTGATTATCTGTAAAAGAGAAAAATAAAAAATCAGTTACAGTTCCATATTTGCTAAAAATATATGAAGAAAAACTTTAAAACTTTAATGTGAGAATATAGGAAATATTATAGGAGACTATTACAACTGGAACAATGATGGAAAGTGATTCTTCTATCCAATATAATAAAGGTAGATGGTAGATATTTTGACCCAAATATAGAACATCCCACATTTGATTCTTAATACTTGCCCTCCCAGTTTTACAAATAGTATAAAAGAAGTGCCTAAGCTTTGCAAACACACTTGGCTTCTAAGCTTCAAAATAAGAGAAACCAAGATCTTATAGATCTCCAGTGCCCCTGATCTCAAGTATGTCTTGATTTTCAAAACTCCACCAAGTCCCTGTTTTACTACACAAACAAAGATGGAGACTTTTTGATAGAGGGATATTTAACTTAGCATTCTAACCCTGCCCATCAAAGCTTTCCAAACAGCTTTTGTCTAAGAGTAAGGGCCAATTATACTACACTTTGTGTGTATTATAGCTGAGGGATACCAGAGAGTAAAAAGAGATGCTAAATGCACCACTAGTTCAGTGGTACTTTGAGTTCTGGTCTTTTCCCCTGATCTATAAGATCATATTCACTTTTCAGAGTCCTCAAATAACTACTTTCTACATTCATCCAAGTTTATAGTTGCATTTAGTGGCTGACACAGAATGCAGTTTGCTTGCTCTATCTAATCTAAAATAAGATTTCCTTTTATACATTTGTTTTATAGCTTTGATGATTGGAATTTTGTTTCATTGTTTACTGGAGCATAGAAGAGCAATTAGTTTTTTTTTTATTGAATATATATTCAGAAACTTGCTAAACTGCCTTATTCTAATATTTGTAAAACATTTGGAGTTTGCTCAGTATACAATTATATTAAATATAACAATGGCAGTTTGGTTTTATCCTTTTTAATCTTTATATTGCCTTTTCTTTCTCTTTTGCTTGTTTTATTACACTGTAAAGAACTTCAGAATAATACTGAAACAGTGATAATGGATATCACTGTCTTATATTCAATCTGAAAATGAATGCCTGTAATATTTTACTATTAAGTGTAATATTTGCTGTACCTTTTTCTATTTCTGATTTTAATTTTGTATCATGAATGGCTTTTGAATTTTATCATATAAGTATTCTATATCAGTTGAGAATATTTTTTTCTAAATTCAATTAACATAGTAACATAGTGATTTCAATAATAGGTTTCTAATGTCAAATCAACCTAGAATCCTGCAATATAAACATTTTGTCATGACTTTTCATATATTTTGTTTGGATTTCAATAATATTTTATTTAGGAGTTTTAAGTCTGGATTTATGAGGAGATTAATCTATAGTTTATTTTATAGCTCTTGACTAATTTTTATATTTACAGTTAATATTATAAAATTAACTGGGGAGAAGTCTCTCATTTACTATCGTTTAGATACTTTTGTGTGAAACTAAAATAATTTCTTAATTTAATATTTTATAATGATCACCTATTAAACCACCTGCGTCTAGAGTTTTCTTTTGAGGAAAGATTTAACTAATGATTTATTTATTTTTTAATGTTCTACTATTACTTAGGTTTTATACATATTCTGTATAAGGCTACTTTTTAGATGCTTCTAGGAAGTTTTCAATTATAAGAGCATAAAGTCACCTATATAATTTCTGCTATATTTGTTATTATATTCTCCATTTCTAAAATATTTTTGAGTGTTTTATCATTTTTTAATTAGTTCTAATGGAGTTTTGTTTGTTTATTTTATTACTATTTTTTTCAAAAAACCAACCACTATTTAGATCCTCCTTATTATATATTTTTCTGCTTCTTGTTTTTACTCTTATCTTTATTATTTCAATTATATTTTTAAGTCAGCTACTCTTTTGTCAACATCTTAACTGACAATTAAATTTGATTATTCAATTTTTTTCTTAGACAAGTGTTTAAAAATATTTACATAATACTGTTATGTACATTTCCCCTTAAGTATAATTTAAGTTAAATACCATGAGTTTCAATATATATTATTTTTATTATCATTTAGTTCTAAGTATTTTCTTTCTCTCCTCAGGATATCTTCTTTGATCAGTTTAGAAAACTGTTTTAAATATTCCCCAAACAGGTAATGTCCCTTCACAGTTGTTACTGCTATTGTCCTTAAATTATGTTGTAAGAACACGCTATGATATGTATGATACTGATTCTTTGATTCTTTGATATTTAAGGTTCGTTTTCCAACCTAGACCATGAACATTACTTGTGTTTTATATATTCTTTAGAAAAATGTAGTTACATTCTTTGATTGTTGTTAGGTAAATATTTCTTAATATATCCATTAAATTAAGCCTAATTGCGCTGTGCAAATCATGGTGTGTGGTGTGTGTGTGTGTGTGTGTGTGTGTGCGTGTGTGTTTTCTTCTGCCTAACTTTTCAATTACGGAAAAAAGAGTTTGGCTGATTAGTAGTTTTATAAGTGTTTACATTGTATATATTCAAGGTTATTTTTTAGATCCCTTAAATATAGAACTTTTATTTTCTTCCTCCATATCCCAGGTTTATTGAGGTATGATTGACAAATTAAAGTATATATATTGATGTTGTACAACATGATTTTTTAGAATACATGACATGATGATTTAATGTACATATCCATTGTGAAATAGTTTCTACAATCAAATTAATTAACACATCCATTACTTCATATATTTAGTATCTGATGAAGAAATATCTGCTTTAGGGCATTCTATCTCTATGGCTTTTTATATACATTATTTTTATCTCTATTTTACTGATTTTCTATTGGGTTATGTCCCTGTTTTCTTTTTCTAAGTTCTATTTCTATGAAATCAAAAGTTACATACTTCAACACTTAATCTTTTAGTGATTCTTTTAAATTTTACCATGATACTTAAATTTATAAAGTTCCAATTAAATTAAAAGTAAAAGGAAATGAGAACATTTTAACTCTGATCTGCCCATTCTCAGAATACACTCTACAGAACGCAATAGACTTTTCTATATGTTTACTGGTTCCTTACTCTTGCATATCAAAGCTTCTTATTAATTAAGAATTGCTTTTAGCCACCAGTAATTGTGACCTGACTAGAGTGACTTAAATAAATCAGGAGTTTATTTGGTCATGTTAAAGAAGTTTGAGGCTAGGCAGTCTAGAGATGTGCCTGTGGTTCCACAAAGTCATTAGTGAATGTTAAAGAAAAATTGCACTAGCAAGATGAGCAGACAGAAATTGATTTATTCTGATACTATTGCCAACAATAGAGGAAAGAGCACAGATCAGATCTGGATACTCAGCCCCACCGACACAAAGGGCAGGAGAGTATATTAAGAGCTGGGGTTGGGGGATCATAGGTCATTTGTGTTTGTTAATTAGCTTTACCCAAAGAAAATTGAATTTTCTCCTCTTTTCCTGGCAAGAGGTAGTTTTAAAAGTTAGAGCCGGGTGCCCACTGAAGTTAGGCTCTTATCCTTCCACAGAGACTGAGAGATAGGGCTTTATCTTTTTTTGATGTTTACATTTCAAAGAGATGGTTCCCAGATCTTTGAGAAATACATCTTCCTGGGAGGGTTCTTAAGACTTATGAGCCTTTAAGGAGATTCAAATACATTTCAAAGGGGCAGAGAAAGGATTAGTAATTACAAGTTTTCTAAAGTAAATGTACTAAGAAAAGAGAAGTCAAGGGCTTATAGCCAGGAAGAAACCTGTCTAAAGTTTAGTCAATCTGAAGGGAACATTAAGACCATACTTGTCGGGATCCAGAACTTTCTTTTTGCCATCCTATCTTTAGTTTATTGCTTCCAATTTCTAAGTCATGAGAAGGCTGCAGGACTTCAGCCACAATGCTTGCATTCCAGGTTGGAAAGGGTGACAGGTAAAATGACAGCCCTCATGTCCGAGTCAGTTACCTTAAGAGAATTACTAGAAGGCCTACCCGGCAATTTCTGTTTATATTTCCTTGTCCATTTTAATCTGCAAAAGAGGCTGGAAAATGTATACTTTTAGCTATGAATAAAATCAGCCCAGAGTAAAATAAAAATTCTGTTTTAAGGAAGAAGGTAAAATGGAATATTTCATAACGAACACAGTGTCTGTGACACCCCTATTTAACTACTCATATCTTTATATGTCCTTCCATTTATAAATACTTATTTCCTTGCCAAAACGTAACAACCCCATTTCTGCCTCTGGTAACTGCATCCAGCTCAAAGTCCAGGTAATGTGTAGCTCTCTCCATCAAGTCTACATACAGCTCCTGGGATCTGGTCAATTATAAATGAAGACACCTGCTTCCCCAGAACACCAAGCATAAGAATGAAAAAGTATAAGAGGAAAATAAGTAGCTACAATAAAAATTTCCATTTGGAAAAGAGAAAAATAAGAACCATGCAACCATCACTGGGTCAGAACAATTAACCCATTCTGTTTGGAAGAAATAGTGAGAACTACTTTCCCTGGCAAAGGAGTGCACTCTGCGATCACCCCATCTGGGGACTCCTGGTTCTGTTCTTGCTTTCCCTCCATGGCCTCTGGCTCTTCCATCTGGGAGGTACATCTGTCCATTTTCTCATGGTCACAAAAAGGTGGGCATTAGTGAGGTTGTCCTTGCTGGAGGCCATGTAGCTTTAGCAGCTTCATTGCTATTGGCAGAGATTTGGGGGCCTGGGATTGTTTTGGTAATTTGACAGTGAGAGGTTATTATAAACTTGCCTTAGAAGTTCTTTAGAAATACTATTTCCTCAAAACTTGGTAGGTTCTCAGTGCATTTACTTCTGGTCAGACCCAAGCTCAAGCAAACATAGCCAAAGGTCTTGACTAAATATTGTTTCTAAGGCTACCAACTCATCTTTAACTTACTGGCTTCTAAATTAACAGTGGCTGCTTTGAGATTATTTAAAATAAAAGCCGCTGTAAGAAAGTAATATTGTTAATCTGACCATTGTCCCTATTTGCTGTATTTGGTTAGGCTGTCAGAAGTTTCGCCATTTGTTCCATTAGACTCTGAAGTATTTATATTTTTTTAATTATTCTTGTTTCATTCACAATGTCCTTGAGAAGTGTTATGGAGTATCAGATACTTCATCTGTGAAATGCAAATAATCCCAAAATACATTCTAGCATTTCTGTATTTTGTATTCTTTCAGGTGACACACTAACAAAAGAGATCATTCACTGTAAGATACAAGACAGTTGAGAGAGGTGACGAAAGAAGAACTGCAAACCATTTCAATTTCTAAAAACAATGAAATTTATTTTAGAAACTTTTCTTCGTAGTCTTCTAGGAAATCAATAAAAAGCACAAAATTAAATTTAGGTGTTTTTAAATTTTTAAAATCATATTTGGCATGTAATATTATATTAGTATCAGGTGTATGACATGGTGATAAAACATTTGTATAACTTATGAAGTGATCACCCCAATAAATCTAGGACCCATCTGACACCATACATAGTTACTACAATATCACTGAGTATATTCTTTACATCCCTGTGACAATTTTGTAACTATCAATTTGTACTTTTTAATCCCTTCACTTTTTTCACTCACCCCTCCAGCAACCATTAAAATGTTCTCTATATCAATGAGTTTGTTCCTGTTTTGTTTGTTTATTTTGTTCTTTAAATTCCACATGTAAGTGAAATCATATGGCATTTGTCTTTCTCTGTCTGACTTACTTCACTCAGCACAGCACCCTCCAGGTTAATCCATGTTGTTGCAGATGGTAAGATTTCATTTTTTTAATGGCTAATTAAAATGGAATATTATATATATATACCACCTCTTCTTTATCCATTCATCTATTGATGGAAACCCAGATTGCCTCCATGTCTTGGCTATTGTAAATAATGCTACAATGAACATATGGACTCACAAATCCCTTCAAAGTAGTGTTTTGGATTTTTTTTAAGATAAATACCCAGAAGTAGAATTACTGAGTCCTTCTTTGACTCTTGTTATGACCTTTGTTTTAATGTCTATTTTGTCTGGCATAAGTATTGCTACCTTTCTTTTTTTTTTTTTTTTTTCATTTTCATGAAATATGTTTTTCTATGCATTTACTTTCAGTCTGTGTGTGTCTTTAGATCTGAAGTGAGTCTCTTGTAGGTAGCATATGTAAAGGTCTTGTTTTCTTATTCATTCAGCCACCCTATCTTTTAATTGGGGCTTTTACATTTAAAGTAATTGTTGATACATATGTAGTTATTGCTATTTTATTAATTTTTTTCTCTCTTTTTTTTTTTCTTAAAAAAGTCCTTTCTAACATTTCTTGCAATATTGGTTTGGTGTTGATGAACACCTTTAATTATTTCTTGTCTGAGAAGCTCTTTATCTGTCCTTTGATTTAAATGATAGCTTTGCTGGATAGAGTTATCTTGGTTGTAGGTATTTGCTTTTCAACACTTTGAACATTCCATGATGATCCTTTTTGTTCTGCAATGTCTCTGTTGAGAAATCAGCTGAAAGTCTTACATTTTTCTCATGTTGCTTTTAAGGTTCTGTCTTTATCTTTAGCCTTTAGCATTTTCATCATGGTGTGGGCCTCTTTGGGTACATCTTGTTTAAGATTCTCTGCGCTTCCTGGGCTTATATGCCTGTTTCCTTGGCCAGGTTAAGGAAGTTTTCTGTCATTATTTCTTCAAATAGGTTTTCAATTCCTTGCTCTCTCTATTCTCTTTCTGATACCCCTATGATATGAATGGTGGTACGCTTTATGTTTTCCCAGAGGCTCCTTAAACTATCCTCATATTTTTTTCGATTTTTTTCTTGTTGCTGTTCCTGTTGGGTGTTTTCTGCTGCCTTATCTTCTAAATCACTGATTTGCTCCTCTGCTTCATCTAACGTACTGTTGATTCCCTCTAGTATATTCTTTATTTTATCTATTGTATTCTTCATTTCTGACTGGTTCTTTTCTTATGTTTCTATCTCTTTGTTAAAGTTCTTCCTCAATTCATCTACTCTTCCCCTAAGTTCATTGAACATCCTTATAACAAGTGTTTTGAACTCTATATCTGGTACATTGCTTGTCTCTATTTTGTTTCATTCTTTTCCTGGAGGTTTTTTTCTTTCTTTCTTTTTTTTTTTCCTGTTCTTTCATTTGAGACATGTTTCTTTGTGTCATTTTGACTTCCTCCCTGTGTTTATTTCTATGTATTGGATAAGGCTGCTCTGTTTCCTTGTCTCAGCAGAGAGGCCTTAAGTAGCAGATGTCTTCTGGGGCCCAGCGGCACAATCTTCTCTGGTCACCTGAGCTGGGTGTTCCAGGTGTGTCCTTTGTGTGTTATAGTTGAGCCATGGTTCTGTTTGTACATCAGTTGGAGGGATTGACCCTTGGGCTGATTGGTTGTGAGGACTGGCTGGTGACTACAGAGGAGAAGCTTATTGTGCAGGGGCTGGCCCTACGGAGCAGGATTCACTTTAGCAGGGCTATGATGCTTTCCCAGTCTGCCCTTTTGGTGTGTCATCCTTGGATGCAGCCCAGGTAATGCTCTGGCTTGATCCAAAACTGGCCACCAGGTGTGCTGGCCCCACGACCTCCTTGGAGGAACCCCACTGCAGGCCGTTTAGCTACAGCCTGTGCCCTGCTCAAGGCCACTAATTTAGACATTTTATTAAAAATATATATATTTCTAACATAATGGTGATGATGGAGATGTTGAATAAGACAAGTCTCACTCCTGGGCACTGTGCTAAGATCTTTACAAGGAATATCATTTAATTCTCATGACAAGCTGCTGTGTGATTTTTTGGAAGGTGACTACTAGAACCTCGATATGGTTCAGGTTCAAATTTGAATTATTTAATTTTGCTAAATTCCTATGCGTTTACATGAAAGTGTGTCTATTGTAAAGAAGCAAAAGGCATGAAATTATACAGTTGATGTATTCTGAAATGTTTATAATCTGTGTCCATTTTTTGTTGTTATTTTAATTTTAGGCATCTATGCAGCACTTTGAGACCTCATGATTCCCTGTGGGCTTTTTATTAAAATCCATCTAGTGTTGATCCTTTTATAATGGACAATTCTGCCTGCTCCAGCTGTCACTGTAGTAACAAGATGCGTATTAACCATGACTTTCAAGCCAGAAAGTTTTACATTTGTTTTGACAGCTTACAGTGAATTCTATACCAAAGGCAATTTCTTGGGAGAATATTATGAACAAGTCCTTGTAACGTGGAAAGTGTTGGGACCTTTTGATGTGAGAGCTTGCCTTCCCTGTATGGAATAGCATTGCATTATTGATCAAGGCTGTTGTCTAACAAATGACCCATTTTTTAAATCCAGCTGTTTTTCAGGATGGTGGATTTAGCTTTCAAAGGATCTTTTTGAGGCTGGGAACAGCAAAAATGTTCTAAAAAAAAACAGAATTCTGTCACTTGTATACTATAACCTGTGCCAACAACTTCCTTTACACAATTTTTTTTCCTGTTGGAAATAAAATGAAAGCTATTAAAATAGGTACATAGAGAAACACAGCATAATGATGCCAAAGGTAGAAAGCATATTAAAGAAAACATGAAAATATTTGGCTACATAAAAAGTGAAAGAATGAGCTTCTACATGTATGTATGAGAGAGAGACACAGAGAGAGAGAGAGAGAGTGTGCAAAGGAGAGAAAAAGAAAAGTGCAAATAATATAATAAGCAGCAAAAAATAGTTGCAACATTTTGCAGAAATAAAAAGTTTCAAGTCCCTTAATATCAAGTAATTTATTCAGTATTTTTAATGTGCCAAACGTTGAGCTAAATACTTTTTATATATTATTTCATTGAGTCTTCACAATAACCCTATAAAGTAGGTGTTAAGTATTATGGCTTATATCTTACTCCAAGTCCTAACTCCAGTACATCAGAATGTGACTTTATTTGGAAATAAGTTCATTGCACAGGTAATTAGTTAAGATTAATTAAGTTAAGATGAAGTGATACTAAAGTAGGGTGGGCTCTAATCCAATATGACTTTGTCCTTATAAAAAGAGGAAAATTCAATACAGAGATAGAGAAACAGGGAGAATTCCGTGTGAAGATTGGAATTATGCTGCCATAAGCCAAGGAATGACAAGGGTTACCGTAAGACTTCCAGAAGCTAGGATATAGATATGGAACATATTCTCCCTCGTAGCCCTCAGAAAGAACCAGTCCTGCTGAGATCTTGATTTAGGATCTCTAGCCTTCCAAACTGTGAAACAATATGTTTCCACGGCTTATACTACCCAGTAGTACAATGTCGTAACAGCCCTAGAAAACTAATACAATAGGTGTTATCATTATTCTCATTTTCTAAATGAGGAAACACATGCTCAGAAAGCTTAAATAATTGTTTTATAGTTATACAATTAGTACATGATTAAGTGGGTATTAGAGCTAGGCCAAACCAGCTGTTTGATTCAACTTTAGAATAGGGAAAAGAATATTTCAAGTAGTAGCAACAGTCAGTGAAAATAGATATAGACAAGAAAAGCAAGGAATTTTGTGGAATTGGAAGATAATTCCACATAGAGAGAGATTAAGGTGAAGGGGAAATGAGTAGAGAAAGAGAGGAGAGCAATGTGTCTACTTGAGATGACTCTTCTATGCAATATTTATTGTTGGATTATCCACCATTTTCTGTGCAGCTACCAATGATTGTCTTGATATTACTTCATTTTCTGAAAAAGACTTCTAAAATGATTTTCTTGGCGCCATATTTAACAAACGAATCTGCATGCTGTTAGGGGCTTTGTTTAGAGAGTTCCTTGGCCAGTGACCTCTTATTTACACAGCAGGCAATCTCATTGTTCCACAGAGCAGACATCAAATGAAGTGTAAGTCCAAATATTCATTAATAATTCCTTATCTTTGGACTCTTCATGGAACCCCCCCATTTTTTTCTCATTATGATATTCTTGATATCTAAGCATAGATATTACTCTATCATTCAGCCTTCAGTACTTGCCTACTTAATCCCACCATTAACTAACTTCTATTTTCCCCCGCTATGGCCTTTATACAGTCAGTTTACAAGAAATCACATTTTTTTATTTGACTTAGAATTTTTTCAGCTTGTCTCAAACACAAATTGGTATAATTTTACATGCTTTGAAATCAATTACCCAAGGATATTATTCTCTCTGAACATTACCTTAAATGCAGTGCAATGTTCCATTTCTGATATAAAAATCTCTTTGTATATTTCTTTATTTTTCATAAATTGCAACATGTACTTTATGAGTATATTATCTACCTAATAGAATGGAGTAGCAATAAGAAAAACCAGAAAGCACTCTTTATATATAAATAAAAGCAAATGTTAGGTTATAGCTAAATTATTTGTGGAAAAAGTAGTTAAAGGTAACCAAAGGAAGTAAATAATTTCACAAGTAAAAGTACATGGGAGATAATAATTGGTTTTAGAAATTTAAGTGCCAAAATATTTAAAATACTAAGTGACCTTTCAACACACTTTTTGTGATAGTAGAATCTTTATTCCAATATACTTTATGTTATCTAAGGCAGATGTCTAGTTACTGCAAGCAATATTTATTCACTCAATTCAGTAAAGGTTAGTCATGCTATGTACGAGGCTCAGCATATAGCAAGAAAAACAAATCCTACCCTCAAGATTTTATATTTTATCCAGGAAGCAGAGCCAAAAAAAAAAAAAAAAAAGATACAATTAATAAGTTGTGGTAAGTACTCTGCTGAAGATGAACAGGGTTATAAAACAGCAAACTGGTGGGCATCTCTTCAGTTGTACTGTAAGGGACATAAAGGATGCAACTGGACTAGATATTTAAAGAGTTGGAAGAAAATAATCTGTACCAGCTTTCTATTGCTACTTAACACATTAGGACAAACTTGGTGACCAAAGGCAAAAAAAAAAACCACCCATGTATTAGCTCACAGTCCTGTTGGTTGGCTATCTGGCATGGTCAACTGGGTGCTCCGCTTCAGTATCGACAAGTTCCAAGTTAAGGGCTTGGCTGGCTTGAATTTTATCTGAAGATATGCAGAAAGAATCTGCTTCCAGGTTCATTCAGGTTGTTGGCAAAATGCAAGTCCTCATGGCTATAGGTTTGAGGTCTCCCGTTACTTGCTGGAACAGCCCTCAGCTATTATTGGCTTCCAATGACCACTTGCGTTCCTTCTGTTGCGGCCCTGTCTATCTAACTTTATCAATAATGCCTTGAATCCTACTAATGCTTCAAATATCTTTGACTTCTTCTGCCTTTCTTTCCCATCACTATTCAGAGAAAGCTCTCTGCTTTCACAAGTTCGTGATTAGACTAAGTACATCTGGATAATCTCTCTTTTATAAGGTCAACTGTACCATATTGCATAACACAATTCTGGGAGTGATATCTCATCATATTCATAGGTTCTGTGGATTTGAAGGCTTGATATCTTTGGGAGCATTTTTAGAATCATACCTACTATAGAATTCTAACCAATAATGGCCACACCCGATTTGGTTTGTTATTATCTTTACTTACTTCTGTCTTTTGCAATTCTGGACAAAGGGAGCCAATATATGTTTCTGAAGCCATGTTATCAAAAAGGAAGAAATGTGTAAAATTATTAAAAGAGAAAAGAGCAGTTGATAGTGACATCTAGGAATGTGTGGTGCAGGCTGACTTTTGCTAGCTATAGAAGAAGAAATGTGGAGTTTTTGGGTTACTGAGCAGTAGAATCTACTATGTACATAAAATAAAAAGCCAAATTTCAACGCATTCTACTTTGGATATGTTGCCTGCTTGGCCACTTTCTTTCCTTTAGAACAGAATTGTATCTGTCTCATAGGATTCAATACCTGACCCAAAGGATATGGGTTGATATATATACATATGCCTGACATAGAGTTTGCGCTTCAAATGCTAAGTCCTTTCTTTTTTCCCTTCTATGAACCCAAAGCTGCCTTCACTGTAGCAAAATAGAAAGGAACCACTATTCCTTGTCCATCTTTGTAAGACATTGTATAATACTGCATGCTTTTATTGTTAAAATTTATTTAAAGTTATGGCTTGACTTTTACAGGTTGTGTTCTATTTTGCTATGCTATGCTTTCTGATTAAAACATTCCAAGCTGGAGTTTATTTATCACCTGGTCATTTGAATACTTCCAATACCAAGAAGGAAAGAAGGAAGGAAGGAAGGAAGGGAGGAAGGAAGGGAGGAAGGAAGGAAGGAAGGAATAGAAGGAAGGAAGGAAGGAAGGAAGGCAGGCAGGCAGACAATAGAAAAAATTCATTATGAAAAAAGTTCTCTCAGTGCTGGGTGGAAACTAGAGTGACAATTCAGGTAGAGTGCAATAGAAAATCCAGAAAGCCCAGTTTGTAGATTGTTTTTCTAGACCTAATGCTAATGAGCCCAAAATGGTTAAAATGAGGCCACAAGCCAGGAAATATATTTAATTATTATCTACATGAAACATCATTGTGTATATTTTCTCACTTGAATTCAAGCTGGAAGTGAGTCTGTCCACAAGCACAGACACAATGTGAGTTTCCAATCACTGCAATTCAGCAGAGAAACTTAAGAGCTATCCAGAGCAACCAAAACCTTAGCACAGGAGATCTAACCTCAGTCTCTCTCTCATTGTGTCACAAAGAGGAATACCATACCATAATGTTGCTTTTAAGATATATGAATCATATTTATCATGAAACAGATGCTGTGTGAACTGAAAGCTAATGTTAATATAAAACATTAAAGTATGTATGTGTATTTGCATCATATATTTTTATTTATTCCTAAAACTCTCCTACTTTTCCCTTCATTTAGGGGCAGCCCATGTTAACATTCTATAGAACTTGGAACTTGACTGTTGAGAGAATAGACACAGAAACAATAAAATTTAGAATTTATAGAAAGCTATTATTATGATATTCTAACACAAAATTGCAATTATTCTCAGATTTCCCTAACTGATATCACCCTCACTGTTCCTGAATTCTGAAGAAGTGTCAAGGAGTGGAATAAGATGTGTTCCTTGATCCATAACACATACAGGAAAATGCTATGATACATCTATCAAAAAGAAAAAAAAAAAAAACTTGGTAACAGGTAGTGAATATTTTCGAAAGCCACAACAGAAGGAAAGTTTCCTTAAAAATGATGAGGACACTCTTAAAATACAAACTAGAAGCAATTCCAGAGATATTATTTTCTAACTTTAGTCATAATATCCCTACTACCCAGAAGCAAATTAGCAGAAGTAAGCATGAAACACAAATAGCCAGACAAACAGAAAGGTCTGAGAAACTGAAACAACTGAAACCCTGATCTCACCAAAAAAGACAATTTCTCCAGTCCTATGTGGCTTTAGTCACATTTCAATAATCATTGAAATTTCTACAAATTAAAACATAGCTAAAGTTCCTATAATTGTCTATCAGTTGCTACTTAATAGTCACTTCTCACCCTGCCCCCTGACATACACACACACACACACACACATTCCCTGTATCTTCCTAGTCTTATCTTCTACTATTTTCTCTCTCACACAATCTTCTCCACTCCTGCCTGGCGAGTTCCCACCCTAGGGGTTTTGCCTGCTTGATTTCTCTACATAATATTGCATTGTTTACAATCTGATGTACTGTATATTTAATTCTGTATTTGTTGACTGTTCATCCAACTAGAACGTTAATTTCATGAGTGTTGGAGATTCTAATCTGGGTCTTCAGCTCCTAGAACAGCACCTTACAAATAGTAGGCCCTTAATAACTATTTATTTATATCATGAATTAACTTTAAAAATGTTGAGTTCAACCATTCTAAATTAACCATTCTTTCTCTGTAAACAGCCCCAGAAATTGTTCTAGATAGAAAGCTAGACTATATAGATTCTCAACTAACTATAGAATCAAGATTGTGATTTTCTTAGCAAGCAAACCACCCAGAAGGCATTTCTTACATGAAGCTACCTTAGGCAGCACTGTTGCTCCCTGAGAGTCTTTCCGGGTCAATTTCTATCCCACAGACATATTCTAATAGATTTTAAATAAAAACTCTGTATTTACTTTTGAAATCATAACTTACAATGCTGTTGTATTACTTTTGGCTTGTCTTTCATAACAACATTTTTTAAATTTTTAATAAAAATATATAGAAATCATACACAATTTTATATTCATAAATTTGTGGTTATAAACAATCCTCTGTGGAAACATTTTGGAATTTTTATGTGCATGCGTATATGACCAAAAGATAAAAGAGAATTAAGTTGATTTTTCTTTCCATATCTATTAAACTATTTGTTCATTTGTTTCTGTCCTCTGCCACAATCTTGCAATATCAGCTTTATTGACTATGGATGATTTACAGATTCCACATAATATGTATCTTATAACTGATTATTTCAAGAGGGCTCAATATACTGGATTTCATGTGCAGATTCAAAAGTGTCTCGTGTTTTATTTAGTTCTTTAAGGTTACAGAAACTAGGAAATCCCAGCTTATATTATGAAAGAAGGTAAAGGATATGGACAGCATTGAACATACATCCTAGCTTCACAACTACTCTGGTTTTGAAACCCTGAAATATAATTAATAGAACAATGATTTAGTATTATTTAAAGCTTAGTTTAAATGACTAGTTGTGCTTGGTGGTTGTTTTTCCTGTGAGAATCTGATATGGAGCACTCAAAGTTGGGCAATGTTTCATTCCACACCTATTCAGAGCTTCTTAAGCTTCTTTATTGTAGATGGTTGCATTTAGCTCAATCTCACATTATTAGTTCAACAACTTGAGGTCAGAGTAGCTATACTTGATCGGCCATTCTGATCAAGTAACCATGAAATGAGCTATTGCAATATGATACAAAAATTACTATTTAGGTTCCTTTTACTCAGAGGTAGTTTACAGGCACTTCATGATCTACCCTGTAATTCAGGAAAATCTTCAGTAACTTTGAGTGAGTCAATGCAGGAACAAGGAGTAGAGCAAATGTGACTCTCAGGAACCTGTGAATGAGAGACATGATGAACGAGTAACCATACATTACAAAGGAGCTAAAATGCCAAGGCAGCATTCTGTAAAAATTTCTTAGCTGATTTGCTTGCACAGAGAAGTATAATCATGTTTCCATAGTTAGTTGAGGGTCCAGTTGGTCTATCTTTTTATCTAGAATATTATGGGGGCTCTTGTTTACTTCATGATACTACCTAGGATTTTTTTTTTAATTAAAAAAAAAGAAGAGAAGGATTAATTTAAAATGACTGAGCCCACACTTTGCTATAATTCATTCATGCAATAAATATCTACTGAAGGCTGAGTGCTTGCTCAGATGGGGTATATGTCCAATAACCACATATAATAATGGAAAATGACTTTCTGGCCTGGAGCCATGATTTATCAGTTATGGCCTTTAAATCTGAGGATGGGAAATAGAATCTTCTTTTCTAAAAAAAAAATTTTTTTTTTAAATTTTAAAAGAGGCTTACCAAAAACTTTTTCTGCATGAAAAATGGGCATATTAACCAAAGGGGTCCTTGGAGAATCTCTCCTAAGACCACTCGCTCTGAGGGCAGAAATATAGTCATCTCCCTAATTCCTCAAAGAAACACATTACTATTGATACAAACCTATTTCTAGGCCAGTATTGTGCAGCTGAGTTCTAGAGTAAATGGACACCTGCCCCACAGTAAGCATATAGGTGTTGCTATGCATCTTCAATATTATAGCCTACAATTCAGCATTAGTTTTCACCCATGAGAATTAATAACAATAAAGTTGAGACCAGCCTCTGAACTACCCTTAAGAGAAGATGGCTGCCATAACTCCTTCTGTGGCCGAGTTACTGAAAAAAGAAAGCCAACCACTCCTACCCCTACATCAAATTAGGTGAAATTGATCAAGGTCACCTGTGCCACAGTTACACTGGAGCTGTAATTCTAATAATAAATAAGCTCACATATAATACTGCCAACAAAATAAGCACTAACCGATGGTTTAAAAGCCCTACAAAAGTAGGTTTAAATTTGGCAAATGGCTAACAGCCCCCCCATTCATCTTCTCCCATTATATCACAAACACCACTAAATAAATATGATAATAAAAAATAAAATAAAATAAAACACCAGCAGATGAAAGAATATCAAGAGATAGTACAGCAGTTATAAAAATAGTCATGGGGATATAAAGTATAGCACAGGGAATATAGTCAATAATATTGTAATAACTACGTATGATATCAGATGGGTATTAGATTTATTGGAGCGATCACCTTGTAAGTTACAAAAAAAAATCAAATTTAAAAAATCAAATAGACTTTTAATTTAAAAAAAAGAAATAGCATGGCAGAATCTTGAACTAATTGTAGGAAATATATGACAGAATTAGAATGTGAAAAAACTATGCAATCTTCAATCTAGCTCTAGATAAAGTGCATGAAACATAAACCACTTTTTAAAAGCAGATGTTTCTTCAGTTCTGAATTAGTTTTGGATTCTTCATTATTGGTACATATGCCTCATCCCAGTAAACACCTCTTTACTTAAACTAACTTGAGTGGATTTCTATACTTTATAACCCAAATCTCTCACTAAAGCACATTCTTTCTCTTTTTTTCTGTTTTTAATAGCTTTCACTTAATAGTATAAAAAAAAATTCTACTTTCCTAACTCTAAATATGTTATGCGGGCACAATTACACACAGTACTCATAGCAGCAAAGCTACAGGAACAGTTCAAAAGGCCTGCCCTAGTGACTCACCCTGGGGTTCAACAGTTCAGAGATAAGAAATTATGTAATCATACAAGGTGAAGTTGCATGGGAGAAGTGAATAAATTAGGACACTCTCTCCCCCCTGTCTATTTCACTTGTCAGACAGCTTTTCTTTCTTCATGACTCATGTATTGTATTTTATTTTCTGGGAAGGCTGCTTTGACAGCATCCCAGACAACCCACAAATGTGCCCCACACTGAATTAGCTGCCCTGTGTTCGCACCATGAAAATCACAGTGTGGTATCAAAATCAATAGCTAACAATTTTGAGTGCCTAATATGTGCCAAGCAATGTACTAAGTGCTTGGCACACATCGCCTCACTCAATCTTCATCCAAACTTCATGAAGCGAGATTATTTTACAGATGAAAAAACCGTTATTTTACAGATGAGAAACCTCAGGTTTCAAGCACTGTACTCAGCACTTCACATTTATTGCTTCATTTTATCATCACAGTGATAGTTTGGCGCTATTGTGATTTCTATTATATGATGAGAAAATTTATGCTCATAGGACTTAATTGCCTAATTTCTTGCTTTTATCTCCATTATATCTATTATAGAATGCATCCAAATGGAAATGAACTGTTTATGTGTCCATCTCCCCTGTGACATAGTAAGTTTGAAAATAAGAGCTGTACCTTACTTTTTGAATTCCAAATTATGTGCTAAATGAATATCTACTTGTAAATGCCGACTCTTCCTTGCTATTAGCCCTAAGAGCCTTAGATTTCAAATGTGTTCCAGTAAACAAATAAACACAACTGCACTTCCTCTGAAAAGGGCTTTAGCATTTTTATTTTGCTACCACATTGCTGTCTCCCCTGCAAATGAGCCCCAGGAGATCACTCACCTTGTGAAGCCAGCCCGAGCCTCCTGTGACTGCTGCAGATGCCCCTGTAGGCCTTGGGGCAGGAACTCTGCTCTCCTGATGCCCAAAGCAGTAGTCCTTGCTGCTCTTCAGCCCACTAAAGGACCCTACAATCATGGACATTAATGCTGATTGTTCCCAACTCTCCATGCCCTACTGCAGGTAAAGCTGAGATATTGGGAAAACAGCAAAAAACTTGTGTTATTAACCATTCTAAACCTCCCTCTGAGAGGCTAAGCAAGGCTCGCCCCAAGCACTAGACCTCTTCACACTTCTACGACCTTGACCTCAAGACTCTCCTCCAAGAACACAGAGAAAAGGAACTCCAAAGGCATACTTCACTGGTGTTCTCAGATTGATATCGTCACAGTATGGTGAAGAACAGAACCATCATTTCTCTTCAGGGCAAATGTGTGTGTTATTACCAATGACCCCGAAAGAAGAATCAAAAAAATATTAATATAATCTCACATTCTTTTATTTTATCACGAATCACCTTGTCACAGTCATATAACAACAGTGGAGGTAAAATGGCTACCCCTGAAAGCAAATGATGAAAGTTGAAACGAAGAACATGTTGACAGACTACTGACTATACAGTTGTCATGAAGAAAAGGCCTTCTGCCTGTAAAGCACAATGTTGGTGATAAACCACCGAGGCGCTCCTGTGCCTCGGAGTGATTAAATTTTGCCACCTGTACCAGGCAGCATTAATCCTATCATTTCGGTGGCAGAAAACACGTCATCAAACTGTCGGCACATCACTGAATTTTCCTGAAGTGCTTTTCCTCTCGATCTCGATTGAACATCTAAATCTTTTCTCTGCATGATAAACAAAAATGAATGGAAGAAAAATGGCTTTAAATCTCTTCCCAGTAACCACAAGCGTTATAATCTTATGAATGAAACTAGGCCTCTTGTGTGCTCAAAATCTGTAGGGACTGATTTATAAGTTAACTGGTACTGCATTGATCTGTGCTCATTACTTTTTCAATAAATCTCTTTGGGTGAGTTACCTGCACACTAACCTCAGAAAGGCACCTTTTTATGTCTGAAGTCTGGCTCTCTCCATGGTGCAGCAGTCAACATTCTGTATAATAGATTACTATAGACCTTTCTGTCCTTCAGATAAATAATCCTAAAATCCCTTCACACATTTACCTCATTATTTCTAGGTCACTGGTAGATAATTTAGACAACATCGGATAACTAAGATGTTAAATATATTTCATATATATGTATATATATTCAGTCAAATATATTTTACAATATACCAGATTTTGGATTTAAAGAACTGATATACTTTCAGCAATTTGTGTGTTTTATCTTCTCAGCTATGTCATTTTATCATGAAGTAAACTGTAGGGATTTGTTAAATAGATTTTAAATTAAAGGTACTACTGTTTCACAATTATGCAAATGAAAGATTCAAGAAGATAGATGTTCAAACTGAAGTTGAATATGCTCCTTGAGGAGGTATATTTACACTTTATGACACCATTAGGAAGTCCTTCTGGAAATGAAACTTTCCTTCTTCCTTCTATGGTTTGGGAAGGAGGAGGGGAACTTGGAGTAATTTTTCCTTTTATTTCTTTTCTTTTTCTGTCCTCTTTTTTCTTTTTCTTTTTTTTTCTTTTTGCATTAGGATGCTCTACTTTGACATTTGACATGAACACAAAGAGCTATATATTCTTGTTGACTTCCAGCAAATGGATGGGGAATATAGCAGTTCTTGGTAAAGTCTTTTAAAATAATGGTTTGATATTTTCCCCCCAGCGCATGCTTTTTGCCCAATGTTCTTATCACTTGCTATAGATGACTTATTTTACATTCATGCAGGCAATGTTACAAGTCTGTTTCATCTAGTCAAGTGAAAATTATGGCTTAATAAAAAAAAAGGGGGAGGTTGAAAGAAGAGCCACAGTAGTGTAGGTTGCTTACTATTATTGTGTTGCTTTTTAATTCAAAGATTCTTACAGAATCAGGTTCACCACCAGGCCCAGTCTTGTTCACAGTACTGTGAATCAATCATTTTAGGAAGATAGATAAGGGGAGCATCAGGTTAATGTCAGCGTAGAATACATTCAGCAATACCTCCAAGAAAAGGTGGCAGCTTGAAGAATGTCATCTATTCCCTCTCTTCCCTTTCTTCTCTCCATTTCTCATCTTGAAGATACAGCAGACATTGCCTAGAAATGAAAAAGTGATGAAAAATATGTAGGGATGGGGATTAAAAATAAAAGGAAAAATCACAAAATGTAAAATAGGACGTAAATATTCTTATTAAAAACTAGAGCAGCTCAGAGTGACGTAAAATTACTACAAAAGAAACCAAGGACCTTGGAATTTTTATTTTACTTTAATGGATGTGCATTTACTCCATATCATCTCTCGTCAAAGTGAGAAAGCCCGAGATGTGATTTCCAGGATTGGGGGAAAAAGTTAAAGGAACAGCACAGAGAGTCACTTAGTTGTACATAATATATTAGAGATAGGCACTGGAGTTTGGGGATACAATTTTACTTAATAACATAATATTAATTTACTTTTTTTTCTCTCATGTATTTGTCTCTCTTGTGAAACTTACTGAGGAAAGGATGATTATAGTCTGGGATAAGAGCAAGAATCTTGGCCCACAGTGCTCAGGGCTGAGATACACTAATCTATACTTCCAGGTGCAGGGAAAGACAAATGAATCAATTTCGTCCATTCATTCAGTCCACAGAGAGCCCCTGGACCCAGTCTGTAGCAGAGACTGATGTTAGGTACTGGAGACACATAGCAAAACAAAAGGAGACATGGGCTCTGCTCTCATGTGCACTGATCTTTTCCTATATGAAAGTTCCAATCACTTTTCCCTAACTATACCAAACTACCATTATTCCTCACCCTTAGACAGGGTGCCAAGGTTGGAATAAGAAATAAAGAAAAAAATCCTAAGGATTTCTTCAGCACCCACTAGATCTCACTTGCAGATAATTAGGAGGAAAAGAGCAAAGATGGAAAAACTAGATGCTGCAAGGAGCTACGTATAGCTTCAATGGCAACAAATGCAAACAGGCTAAGCTCCTTTTCTAAATATCAATAACTACCAGTTGAATAAAAATATGGAATTAAACCATTTGCAATCTATTTAATATAATAAAAAGCAAGAGAAAGATTGTTAGAGAAGTACTAAATGAAAGTAAAGGTGAAAATATTTTCAAATAAAGTTGAGTTCAAACAGAATGCATATTTGGGAAAGTGAGAATCATCAATATATTAAGAAAGGAACAGCAGTGAAAGTAAATTCATGCATGAAATTGCAAATTTTTGACACAATTAATGGAAATGCCAAGAGGAACTGACAACAATACTATTTTAATAGATACTTTTTATTATTCATTGCTAAATCATTTGATCATCTACTTACTCACTTAGCAAGTATGTCCCCAAAACACACTCTGTGGAGGTGCTGTGTTAGATGCTGGAGACGTAGTAATGAGAAAGACAGTAATGGCCCCTGCTCCACAGAGTTTAGAGCTTGGTGGTAGAGACAAATACTAAGTAATTAATAAAAAGGGGAACAATGGGGTTAATAAGGAAATGAGCAGGGACAGGATATATAAGAGCGTGTGAGACAGGCAGATGGGAATGACTTCTCTGAGGAAATATAATTTAAGTGGGACCTGAAGGGCCATTATGAATCACAGGTGAAAAGCCAAGGGACAGTCCTTCCAGGAATAGACACAGCATAAGCAAAGGCTGTGCCACGTGGCTATACTATAGCAGAGAGTGGAAAAGTGAAATTGGAGAGTTTAACAGGATACAGATCATAATGCCTTATTAGATGTTGGGAATAAGTTAAAAATTTTAATCCTAGTGTATCAAGAAGCCATTAGAAGCCTGAGCAGATGGTTGAATATATACTATATATTTTAGTATCATGTTGAGTATCTCATGGGGAATGCATAAAGTGGAGCAAGAGTGAAAGTAAGGATACTAGATGAGACTTATTCATTAGTCTAGGTGGAAGACACAAATGGTCACAGTTTATAATTTAATATGAAATTAACACTACCTAGTGATATTTTAGATGTACCAAAGAAGTGAGAAAGATGCATCAAGTCTTCTTTTTGAGCAGTGAGTTAGTGGTGATGCCATTAGTAAGAGGGGGATTACTGGGATCAAAACATGATGGAGTTGAAGAATCAAGGATTCACTTCTGAACATATTAATTTTGTGATGGCCTCACAAATAGAGAACTGAATTATAGATCTAAAACACAAGGGAGAGGTATGGAGTAGAGAGTAAATGTCTAAGTCATCAGGATATATTTGGTATTTAAAGCCATGGAAACTAATTACTAAGGAAAGAATGAAAATAATGCAAGAAGATAATCCAGATTGGAGACTGAGCAGCTCCTACATTTAAAATTTAAGTAAAGGTGGGGACTGCAAGGGAGATTGAGAAAGATAACCAAGAAAATGAAAACTGAGAAGCAACAATATTCCAAAGAAGAGAGATGATTAACTCTGTAGAATGTTTGTGAGAAGTCAAATAAATTCATGATAGAGAAGTATTCAGTTGCTATAGAAAAGCTTGAGAAGAGATGTTGTGGATGCTGGAGATGAGAATGCCCTCAGTGGGCCAAAAACTACGATGACTTTGTAATTAGAGAAAGAAGCATATAAGACTAAGTTAAAAGAGGAGAAACTAAAGTCCAAAACATGCATGGAAAAGAACAACTACAAATAGGGGGAGTCCTCTAGAGCTCTCCAAGCTTAGACGTAATGGAAACCAGGGGTGATTCTTAAAGCAATCTAAAATCTAGCTCTATGTGCCTCCCCCAATTCCACAGCCTAATCACCAGAACTTATGAGTACAATGAGATATCACTCTTACGACTGTTTATGCAGCATAGGCATAGCAGAGTTGTCTTAAAAGAGAAAGATTATCCCAGATTATCCAGAGGAAACCTAGTATAATCATGCCAGCCCTCAAAAAAAAAAAAAAAAAAAAAGACAATTCCCTAGCTGGAAGGATAAAGGCAAGCTAGAGAGATACTAGGAGTGAACAAGACTCCACACACCTTTCTTGGTTTGGAGATGGGAGTGTGGGGATGGCATATGAGAAAGCATGAAGCAGCCTTTCGGCTGTAGACTGATGACAACCATCAAGGAAACAGAAACCTCAGTCACAAACAGACCCATTGTCACAAAGAAGTGGATTTTGCAACAACCTTATTAAGCTTGAAGCAGATTTTTTCTCTAAAACAACAGGTAAGAGCCCAGCCCAGATGACTTTGATTTCAGACTTGACACCCTGAGCAGAAAACCTGATCAAGCCAACCTGGATTTCTGACCTTCAGAGTATGAGATAATAAAAAAGGAATGTTTCAGGTCACTTTGTGGTGATTCGTTACACAGCAATAGAAAAGTGGTATGTGTGTGAGCAGCACGGCACTGCCCTTCCCTCCTCACTAGAGACAGATTGCTGAACACAAACAGTGGAGTCACAGCTAACCTAACTGGGAGCCCTCAATATAATCAAAAAGACCAAATATTTTAGACAAGTCATCAAGAAAGACACCTAGATTGAAAATCAATAACAATAGCAGCTGAGAAAAAACTGAGAGCAAGCAAAAATGACTTGAAAATAAGTATTAAAAAAAAAAAACCCTCAAATTTACTAGAGAGGACAGCATCTCCACAGCACAAGAAATTATTTTAGAAAGTACAAATTAGAGATTTTGGCAATGAAAATGTATGATTATTGAAATATTATTGAAATAAACTCGAAAGTTGGACTAAATACCAGAACGTGTACATTCGAGAACAAATTAGTGAACTGGAAGATAGAACTAAGGAATTCTCTCCCAATGGTGTGAAATAGGAAAAAGGCATGGAGGAAAATAAAAGTTAAGGGACACTGATAGCTTCAGAAGTTCCAAAAGAGAAAACAAAGAATGAGAGGCAAGGAAATACAGAAAAAAATTATGAAAGAAAATTTCTCAGAGGTAAATAAATTCATTATATTTCCTATAGAAATAGCCACTTAGTGTCATTAAAAAATAAGAATGTATATATTCACCTAGAAATATAGCAAATTTCAAAATAGCAAGATAATGAAAAAAATGCTAAAAGCTTTCAAAAGCCTAAAATATCGGACTAGAATCAGAATTCACAACCACATTCCTGGTACCAAGAAAATATTGACTGGCAAAATATCTTTATTAATATGTAAAAGTGATTTTGAAACTAGAATTATTTAAACAATTATTCAAGTAATAATTAAATAATTTAGATTCAAGAATCTAAATAAAACTATATTTGAACCTGCACTCACACAAATGTTCCACTGAAGAACGTTCGGTGCTAGGCTAGGACTGGAACTATCTACAAGAAGCACCCAGTTACAGATTAAAGTAAAACACCTGAGGCATGCAGCACAAGTGGACAAAGAGAAAGTTCTAAGGGCCAGAAAAAGCAGATACTTATTCTGGGTGATGTGACTGTTCTGTGAGATATTATGTTATATGGCTGTCTCAGTTAGAAGTTGCATTTGATCACTAGTAATATACATCTCAGAATAGTGCCTCAAACAAATAATATCTATATCTATCTCTCATCTATCATCTATTATCTATTTATCTATCTATCTATCTATCTATCTATCTATCTATCTATCTATCGTCTATCATCTATCATCTATTGAGAGATATAGTCCTCCCTCCTTCCCTCTCTCTTTATCTCTCTCCTTTCTTCTCCTCCTCCTTCTCTTCTCTTTTTCTCCCTCAACTGCCCTCCCTCCCAAAGCATCTTCTCTAACACAAAAAAATGTGGAAATATGTCTGGCTTCCCAATGTGGTACCCTTAGGTTGTGACTCTTATCTTTCTTATGCTCTCAAGATGCCTGACAAAAGTTCAGGACCAAAAGGTATGCAACAGCTGACTCAAACCCTTATAAAGAGTTTTCCCAAAGAGTTTTCTTCTAAGCAACTTTTACTTTTCCTCATTGACTGTGACCCTCATAACAGCAAAGGAGACTAAGAAGTACACATGTTTGACTTGGAATGTTGTCAATTCAAATAAAATTGGGATTCTCTTAGTAAGGAATATGAAAGGATGGATATTATCACAAAATAGTAGTAAAATTGTTTTGGATGCCGATGATTTTCAGTATTAAAAAAGGCATGGAATCCACAGTTCTTTGCTTTTTCTGCCTGGAGCACATTTCACTCCATATGGGCTATCAAGACCACTGGATTTGGGGAAGGCCTGTAAAAGATATAAAGAAGAAAATAGGGTACAGCATTCATCAGAATGCAAAGAAAACAAAGTGAAAACAGCCCTGAACTCTCCCCGTCATTCTCATTCAGCCTTGAGCCCGAACTCCATTTTCTAACTCAATTCTTCCTCTCTAAAAGAAATTCCTAAGGATGAACTCCAACTTAATAAAAAATAATGGTAATGGATGCTAGGAGCATTAGTACAAAAGACAAAAGAAAAACCTAGTGAAACTTAGACATCTCTAAATGCATGTTCATTATTTAAAATCAAATGTGGGGGAAAAAAAAAACACAGCTGAACTAAAAACATGTACACCAACAATATACAACAAGCTTATGATAAATGGTTGCTTCTGGAGATGAAAGTAGAGAAATAGGATTTAGGAGGGGAAATTCAATATTATGTGTAAGATTTTATTTCACACACACACACGCACACGCACACACACTCACAGATATAACTGGATAACTAAAAATAAAATAAATAAATATTAACATTTGTATATTCTCATTTCATGGATATCATCAGAGTAATCTCTATGCATATTGAATCTTTAAAATATTTTAATAACAAAGGAAAAATAGAAAGTTTCCTAAGTAATTTAAAACACAAAGTAAACATTATAATTCCCTTTTGTTTTTTTCCTATCATGTTGGCAAAAGATGTGAGTAAGTAGGGATTCAGAATTTAGGTCATGTAAAGGAAGAGAGCATGCCTGGAACATCTGATACAGGCTTTTTAGAAGTTAATACAGAAATATTTATTCAAAGACTTAGTAATATACAAATGTTTTAATCTAAAAAAATCCACTTTGGGGAGTTTATCCAAAACAAATAATGAGAGAGTTGTACAAATGAACAAGTATAAAAGAGTTTATCAAAATGTTGTTAATTCTTACAAAATAAATGAAATCCTCTAAAACATTTAAACATGACTTATTGATTCAATATAATACACTATAATTCTTAACAATGATGTGGTGAAAGTTTATGTGCTCACTGAAGCTCTTATCTGAAACAGATACACAAAATGTTTATGGAAATTATCTCTAGATGGTGGAATTTCAAGAGCATTAATTTATCATTTTAGGTTTTTGGGGTTTTTTTTTGTATTTTCTAAATCCCCACAATAAATATGCACTATTTTAATAGTATATAAAAATAAATTTATTAGCAAAAATTAACCATTTATAATTAAACCCAGTTTAGAATAATGAATTCTTTTCAATAACTTTTACTTGTATAAAAATCCACTGCCTATAAAAGCTAATTTAAATGAAGATACTTTATTTAAATAATTCCTTTTTTGAACAATTCTATTTTTATGCTATTTAGATTCTATTTAAATAAATACCAACCATTTATTTAAATTTTGATTATTATATATTTTTTATATTGATATCATAGAAATAAGCTTGATCCACTGATACTTTATTAGCTGTTATACTGTCAGAAAAAATTATAATTCTATTCCATTTTTAAATAGAAATATCATTCATCAAACTCACGGTTCTGTCCATTCCATTATTAAAGCTCATGAGGCCCAAATTAAACAAGGCTCACGTATATCAGTTTTTTATTCTTTTCCTAGCATATAACTGGGAAGTATTTGCCGGTAGGTATTAAATTCTACCTATTAAGGATTCCAGAGAGCTCCATAAATGTGTGCAAATTCCCTATATGTATATTTTAAATGCAAATTTCTGTGACAATTTTATGAACAGCTGTAGAGTTCAAAAAAAGTGCATTTTCTAATTCATACTATCTATATGCAAAGTCACGAAAAATGTCAGATGTGATATGCTATAGCTTGTTTCAGTAAAATATAACCATTTATATTTATAGAGCACAGCACCCCTCTTTCCCAAATGCTTCTTAAACCCAAAGAGAAAAGTTAGTTAGCCTGCTATTACAAAAGAATCATCTTCAGGATGATGGTGGCTTCCCTCAAACATAAAGCAATAAGCTGCTTCAAATCGAAGGAAAGAAAGTATGACTGATCAACTACAAGAATTTTTAAAAGGCTGAAATGAGCTTAAATTTCACTGAAAAACCAACAGCAGTGTAACTGAATGAGTATCAGACTGGAAATCAGAATTATGCATTTGTCTCGGCTCCAAAAGTAGGAATCCAAGTGCCATGAGCAAACCACTCAACTTTGTGAGGTCTCTCCAAAAAAAATTTAAAAATGAGCAGAGGAACATAATCGGTCTTTAAAATTCTAACCAGTTCAGCACTCCATGACAATAAATAAAACTCTTCTGGCATGTAAGCTGGCCTTAGTCACAGGCACAGTCTCATCTTTACCCCAAGGGAATAATATAAAGGGAAGGACAAAGATGGAGAGAGAACAATGTACCTTCCTTCTTCCAAATCAGTAGAGTGACAGGGAGAAAATACTAGAAAGATGAAAGACTCGTTATTGTAGAGAAAAGTATACTGACCACAGACATCTTAAATCTTTTTCTGGATATTTTTCATTTCATTTAAAAATCACTTAATAAATAAATATCTACCAAAAAAATTTATTGACTGTACGCTGGGCTGAGTGCTGTAGGTCATGGTAGGCTTATTCTGAAATAGGATCTGCTGACCACACATGGTGTTACCAGGGGCAGAGGGATAGTGTGGACCGTAAATGGCCCTACCAAACTTGCCACGCTCCGGGGACACCTTTGTTCGAAGTCGGCTTGCTATAACCCTGGAACTAAAACTAAACAAGTTCACGCACACAAAAAAAATAGGATAAATGTGGTTGATAGTGTGGTGCAGATATCCCCAATCTTTCTTGCTTCATGACACCCTTAGTCTTTCAACAACTGTTTTCTGGAAACCCTAGGACAAAACATACCTACAGTTCTGTGTGTTAAGAAATTAGGCTCAAAGAACTTAATAAGTGTCCCTGTCTTAACAACTTCAAAGCTGTTTGAAAAAATATTACTCACAAAATTGAAATTTCAATACACATAAATAGAAAGAAAAATAACATTTTCATTTCTTTTTTTATATAACCATAGTTACTTACTGACAGGAAGTGTGAACCTACTGGACGCTGCACGACCCCTCAAATCTCAGAACCATATTGCATGTGACCATCCTCGTTTTCCATTCCTGCTTTTCTCACAGGGCTTGATTTTTATTGTTGTGTCCACGAAAACAAACAAATAATCAAACAAAAAAGCACCTTCACAAAAGACATGACACCATTAAAAAGAGTATAGCACAATCTAATTTTGAAATTGATAACTATTTCAATCTAGTAATTTCTGCTGGTTTGACATATGGCAGGTATTGTTGTGCTTCACTCTGTATTGCCTGTGAAATTTTCTGTGAGACCTGGAGTGCCTACGTACACGTTTTAGGAACTGCTAGTTTACTGGGATTTTATTGCTAAATGTGTTTAGTATGTAATCTGCCTTGTCCTTCTGGGATTATCAATTTCTCTTTTTCACCCCAGTGGCCTTTTCCTCTTCAACCTACACTGATTAAAATGAATTCACCTATAATTATCAAAACAAACAAACAAACAAAAAAAATCTTAAAATCCACAAGTAATAGTGTGATAACTAATTTTGTAAGACTTAAAGAAGGAAAAAATTTTCCATTTTGCCCTCTTAGCTCTTCTGGCTGATCAAATAATTAAAATGATAAAAGCAGATTAATAGAGGAAAATAACCAAACTATGTTACATATGTACATAAAATACATATAGAATTTCCATAAGATTATGGGACCAGAGGACAAATTGGGCAATTGAGATTTATATGCCATCTTGAGCTAAGGAGAAAGAGGGGTAGTGGGTTGGGACTTCAAAGAAGAGGAAGGCAATTTACATGGAGATGGAAAATCAAATGTTTGGTGAACAAATGCTTGCTGGGCCATCTTTAATGAAAGGATACAGAGAGGACTTTGGTCAAAAGAGCTTTGCTAGTTCCTCCCTATTACACCTAGTTCATCTTAAACTATAATTATCAATGAAGATAGTTCTCTTCCTGGAGCTGGTCCTCGATCTAAGTTCTTTTCGGCAGTTAGGGGGGAAGTCAGTTTCTTTCTGAGTCTTGTGTTTCTTAAAAATAACCAGCTTAAAATGATCAATATCACAAAGAGGCACATTTGAGAGTCTCAAATTCTGCTCCTCTTCAGGAGCCACTGGTCAGAGTGTTACAAATTCTCAGACAGGGGCTTGCAGAAGTTTGTCCACGATCATAATCTGAACAAGATTCAGACTAGGAAAGAGGAAAAAAGAAGTAAAGAGACCACACAGACCAAATCAGAAAAAGTAGGGAAACCACAGCCCTTGGTAAAGGGGAAGTAACAAGGGTCTTCTAGCCCCTAGCATCCTCTTCTTCACTCAGAAAGAAACACACCCACCCTGCAAGCAGCCCACTCAGGGACTGAATGGTGGGATTAAAAAATACTAGTAATAAAATTTAGCACCTGATTGAGTTGGGACTGCACAGAATTACTGGAGATTGCTGTCTGAGCCAAGAGAGCAGTGAATACAACACTTTGATTACCTTCATTCCTTAATTTTTTTGGGGGGTGGGGCAGTGCAGTAGAGTGTGAGCGCATGTAATCTGTTCTAGAGAACAGAATCCTCATATCTCCTGTCTGGAATATAATTTTTCCAAGTAACTTGGTATCTGAAAAGCCAAAATGAGTCATCACGCTGTTACTCGTGGAGTTAAGAGAAAAATAAAAGGTAAGGAGTGGAACTAGTCATGAGAGAGACATCTATCTGAGTCATGATAACCCACCTTGATCCACCGCAAATTTTACCTCCATGTAAAGTTGGCGAATACGTGATTATGCACCACCTCTTCCCAAATCCTGGCAGTGTCTCTAGTCAACAAGTGCATGCTTTCTGAGTGAGCCTGGAAGGATCTTTACAGTCATTCCCAATATCCTATGCCAGACACTGTGCCTCGACAGGTTACTCAGGAAGAAAATCTGTTTTCCAATACAGGCCAACAAAAATGGAACTGTTCATATCCATGAAATTCAGCATTTCTCCCTCAGTACAACTCTGGGTACAAACGACTATATTTTTTTCCTCCAAATCCCAGTTTTCTATACTCTCACTCCTTTTTGTAGCTACAATTTATATTTATGTGAATTAAAATCACTGATTATGGTAAAAGCAAGTTGGCATGCTAGTAGTTTCTGGTGGGTGCTGGAAATTTTCACCCATTAGTGTTGAACTAATGAGTTTAACTCTGATAAAGTGATCTTAATTTTACATTCTGGAATGATAACACATTGTCAGCACCCTGCTCTGACTGCATCTTAACGATCAAAATGGACTTAAGTTTGCGATTAACTCTGAATCAAGGAATTGATTCTCCCCTCCTTAATTCCGGAAACTCAAAACCCTGAGAAAAATGAATTAACTTTGTCAAAACTCTGTGAGAATCAGAATCTAACTACCATTGTTTATAATAAGAAGCATAATAACTATATAGACTTTTAGTTTGTCAGTCCATTTTCTTCACATTTGAGAGCCTCCCTTAGGAATTTAAGGGAAGACTGTAAGACCACTTAGAAAGAATTTGAAACAATTGATGCAACTAACTAGTATTATCTAGTCCAAACTAACCAGATGAGATCTTTGGCTGGTCTCTGTTTTGTTTTGTTTTGTTTTGTTTTGTTTTGTTTGTTTGTTTACAGTACTGTAATACAAAATTCTTCAAGTTGCCATCTCACATCTTTTGTTTTCTGAGTAGGATCTTAAACTCTTCAAAAAAAGAGCTTCTATAGATAGTAATCTCGAACACATCTTGACTTCAGAAGCATCTGCCTAACACAAGCATTGGGACAATCCAAGTAGGGCAACCTGAAAACAAAAATACCTTGAATACACCTGAAATGATGATTCTTCTATTCCTCAAAGACTAAACATGCCCATAAATTCTTTGCAAACACTACTTGTATTAAATCCATGCTGCTGGAACTACAAAGTTTATGTGCTGTTATCACTGTTTACATGACATAGTTGTGCAAAAACAAGTAGGAATTTTTTCAGTTTTATTAAAATTAAATTTTAGCTCAGTCTTTTATTGAACTTAGCTAGTTAATTTTCTCCATTTTAAAAGTAATTACTTAACCAAAGAAATCGACCACATGTTATTGTCTTATACACAAACAAAAATGAAAATATGTTCATCATCTGAAATAGCATCACCATAGATAGTCACAGCATTTTGGTTTATATCAGAGGTTGGCAAACACTTCCTGTAAATGGTCAGATAGTAAAAATTTTAGACTTTGCAGTCCATACAATTTCTATCTCAACAAGTTAACTCTGTCATTGTAGCACAAAAGCAACTGAAGATGATAAGAAGCAAATTGCTATAGCTGTGTTCCAAAAAAATTTTATTTGCAAACAAGTGTTGGTCTGGATTAATACATATATCACATTTTCTTTATTCATTCAACCATGAATGAGCACATTTTGATTCCATATCTTGGCCATTGAAACAAAAAAGAATATGAGAGTGCAGATATCACTTCAAGATAATGATTTTGTTTCCTTTGGATATATACCCAGAAGTGGACTTGCTGGATCATATGGTAATTTGATTTTTTTTTTTCATTTTTTTTTTTTAAGGATTCTCCATACTATTTCCCCTAGTGGCTGCACTAACTTGCATTCCCACCAATAGGGTACAAAGATTTCCTTTCTCTACATTCTTGCCAGCACAAGCTATCTTTTGCCTTTTTGATAACAGACAGCTTAACAGCTGTGAAGTGATAATCTCATTGTGGTTTTGAGTTGCATTTCTCTGATGATTAATAACATTGAGCATCTTCTTATTTATATGTTGGCTATTTGTATATTTTCTTTTGAGAAATATCTATTCAGGTGCTTTGTTCATTTTTTTATTCAAGTCATTTTTTTTTCTTTATTGAGTTGTTTGAGTTCTTTATCAGTTTTAGATATTAACCTCTTATCAGATGCATGGTTTGCAAATATTTTATCTCATACCATAGATTGTCTCTTTATTGATTGTTTCCTTTGCTTTGCAGAAGCTTTTTCAGTTAGATGCAACTCGTTTGTCTTTTTTTGCTTTTGTTGCCTGTGCTTTTGGGGACAGATTTAAAAAAATTATTGCCAAGATAAATGTCAAGGAGCTTTTTACCTATATGTTCTTCTAGGAATTGTATGTTTTCAGGCCTTACATTAAATCTTTAATCAATTTTGAGTTGATTTTTGTATGTGGAATGAGATAAGTGTTCAATTTCATTCTTCTGCATGTGGATAAACAGTTTTCTCAGCGCCATTTAGTAAAGAAACTATTCTTTCCCCATTGTGTGTTCTTGGCATCTCTGTCAAAGATCAACTGACCATAAATACATAGATTTATTTCTACACTCTCTATTCTGTTGCATTGGTCTATACATAGTTTTTTTGTTTTCCATTATGCCAATATCATGCATTTTTTTTATTATAATAGCTTTATAGTATATTTTGAAATCAGATAATGTAATGCTTCCAGCTTTGTTCTCTTTGCTAATGATTGCTTCAGCTATTCACAGTGCTTTTTTGGTTCCATGTACATTTTAATATTTTTTTTTCTGTTTACATGAAAAATACCATTGGAATTTTGATAGAGATTGCATTGGGTAGATCACTTTGGGTAACAGGGATATTTTAACAATATTAATTCTTCCAATCCATGAACACACAGTATCTTTCTATTTATTTATGTCTTTTTCAATTTGAGATTGTATGTTTCTTAAATCTATACATCCCAGGCTATGAGCCCACAGTTTTCTCTAAACCTGCAGTGTTCTTCAATCTTTTTCATATTATGCTATGCATAGAAATCACCATACTCATAGCATACTGGGATAAAATATGAGACCTTTTACCTCCAGCTACTCCATACTCTGGCCAGTGTCTTGGATGATCAATATATCAGGCCACCATAAATCAATTATGATGCTCCAGAGCTCCATAGTATACTATAGAGTTAGGGAATTGTGCTCTAGGGATATGGTAGGGATTAGGAGAGAAATTATTACAACTATTAGAATAAAATATGAACTCTCTGATTATCAAATGTTGAACAAATACTTTTCTAGAATTGTGATATGTCTAGCTTTACTTTGTATATTACATCTGTTCCCCAGTGGAAATGTTTATATTCATGTTGAAAACCTATTAGTCTTTCACTTTGTAGATTAGAAGCTAAAGATCTTTAGTTATTCATTTAAATATATTCTGTTTGTCTTTATTATATATTTAAATACATAGTAAATTTCAAACATGTTTAGAGACAATAGAAAGAATAGGATTTAATTGTGTTTTTCTCAGAAAATACCAAGGCAACAATCTGTCACCATTTATTGAATAATTCATTCTTTTGCCACTAATTTTACATGGCGTCTCCTTTATAAAGTTTAATTTTATTTTTCTGTATTTTTATTTTCAATTCAGACTCAATGATCCACTTATTTGCTTTGGCACCAAAACATTCCTATACATTTACTGTGGCTTTATAACATATCTTGATATCTTCTAAAGCTAATCTACACCCATTTTGATTGTTTTTTGCAAATATTTTCTGACAAATTATGCATTTATAAATGTAAGTATTCTTATAGTGATTTGGGGTAAATTCCTTAAAATTAATGTGCTTTTTATAACAAAATATAAATTACTTAAGAAAGACTAACATCTTTTCTATACTGAGCAATCCCATAAAAATATGTGAATCATCTCTCCGTTTACACAATTCTTATTTTATGTCTCTCAGTAGTGTTGTGGTTTTGGTAAAGTATTATGGTTGGGCTCATCAATTAAGTTTATTGCTAAATATTTTGTATTTTGATAGATTATCTAGCTTCAGACACAGATGATATTGATGTGGCTTTATACTGTCAGTCTAAGTGCTATGCTATCTCTTATGAAAGAATTTGGGCAAGTTCTTTCTTTCTATATTTTGTGTTTTATTTTCAATGGAATATGAATTATTTTCCCCATGAAATATATTGCTCTGGCACTTTGAGGAGTGGGAGATTAGTTATTTGGCACTTTCTTAATTACTGTCATAATTATTGGCTGCTGCAGTGTTTTTATTAAAAATTATTTCTATACTATTAGAAAACATTCATGTTGTAGATTTTAGAAAATGTTAGCCTAATTATAAAATGCATGTTTAGATAGTTATTTACTTCATCGTTATTTGTTATTATAATTCCTTACTAATTTTGTGGTTTTCTGTGTATTTTCACTCCATAATACACATTTGAAAAAAATTTTTAAGTTAGAATATTTGGCAGCATATGTCCTTCATTGGTCTGTCCAAGTATTTTAACTTAAGATTCACTTATTTTTCATTTTTAAATTTGTAGGACTAATTTCTCTTTCTCTTTTATTTTCTTCTTGTTTTACACAGTTTTTATTTTCTTTTTGTATAATCTCTTGAATCAATACTATAATTTATTTACATTCATTGTCTTTTAATAGGAAAACTTTTATACTTATAAATTTTCCCCTACATAGAGCTTGGCCACTGTCTTTAAGTTTTCATAAGTATTGTGAACATTACCATCATTTTCTAAATATTCTGAAATCATTGAGATGATTTAAGATTTAATTCAAAAATTGTTTAGGGTTTTCAAGTAGTTGAAGTTTTAGTCTTTATTTTTAGAATTTGATTGAATTCAGGTCAGAGAGCATGGCTTATACAATTACTTCCTGTGAGACAATTTTTTTGTGAATTAATGCTTAGTAGATTTTTATAAATATCTCATGGAAGTTGATAAAGTTTATTTTCTGTTATAGATGCCAAATGCCCTTCAATTGCAGAGAGATTCATGTGAGGTCAGAATATTATTTTGTAGCATTTGATGGCCCCTTTTTCTTCTCACAACACACACTAGCTGGATATGCCTACATCAAAGCTATGACAAAAAAGAAAAGATTCAAAAATGAAAAATAAATAGAGAAAGTTTAGCAAAGTGCTAGAAAGGCTCTCGTGCATGATTGCAGAATTTGTTTCTCAATTCCAGAAATTAGATAAAATATCTGTTTTGTATACTCAGTGATTTGTTCCAAAAAGGAGCATGTCAATTTGCAAAATCCTATCCTTAAACTACTAAATAGGCAGTTTCTATCACCTTAAAAAGAGAACTCTAATGAAAAACAGTCACCATCACACTTTCTTGTCTTGGGTACTGGAAAGCCATTCAGATATCTATTTTTATTCTATAAACCCCAGTCAATGTGGTCAACGTTAGCTGAAAATGAGCTAATGCCATCTGCTTCCTTCATATTAGACCTGATCAACTCAGCTGACCCATGAACAAGTTTTCTTTTAGATTTTTTTTCCCTTGGTGCTTGATATTTACTTTAAATTAAACCAAATTCTCAAGATCTCTTTTCTGGATGATTGCAACCACTTCTTAACTGATTTCCTGGCTTCTACCCTTGCCTTCTCACATTCCCTTGTTAATAGAACTATAATGGTCCTTTTGTCCAGAGGATTTGCATTTTTAAAAGTCTCATGCCTATCTTTCAGTCTTTGTACTTTTTACTAGATTTGCCTAAAATGTTTTCTCCTCATGTGACCATGAGACTAACTTCCTCACTTCTCTCATGTCTTTGATCAATTTCCTCTTTTCAGTGAAGCCTACTCTGAGCATTTTAATATTACACGCTGCTCCCTGATGCCAGCCTTTTCAATCTCCCTTACAGTGTAGTACCCTACTTGTTTTTCTATAGCAGTATTCCCTTCTGACATATTGTACTTATGATTTATTTGCTCACTCTCAATGCTTGAATGTAAGCAGTAGGCCAGGGATCTTCATTTGTTTTATTCACTGCGGTGTCCCAAGCACTAGACCACTTCCTTCTACACAGCGTGCGCTCAATAGATATTTGTCAAATTATTGAATAATGTGAGATTTTTCAACTTATCTGGAAAACCACAAATATTTAAACATGCAAAAAAAAAAACCCTCTAAAAAAGCTCTAGTTCAACGATGACACTATGAAACATGTCACACTTTTTTCCCCACGGAGTATAAGTGGCAAGGATGCTTCTGAGTTCTCTCTGGCATTGTGTTGAGCATGGAGAAGCCCCAGCAGAGTGCTGTACTCAATTGCACAATTTTACATGATGAAGCATTCATGGCTCTGCATTTAGAACAAATAAACATATAAAAACACAACAGAGCTACACATTTCCTAATAAAGGGCTCAATTCAGATTTATATACAGAGATTGCAAGAAAACTTTTGTTCTGGGGTGTTCATAAAACCGAGTTCTCCCAGCCACACTGGTAATCAGATTGGTTAACTCTAATATGTCAAAATAATAGCAAATGATACATATGAGTATGTTTATTTTAAAATTACAGACTGTCAAAATTATTTTAAAAGAATGTGAATCAAATAATTACAAAAGGTGTTGGTTTTTTTTTTTCCCCAAATTGCCTGATACAATACCAGACTTAATGATACCTGCTGTCAGTACAATCTGATGGGATTTTTAAGAATTCCTTCCACACTCATATCCTCAAAAGCAGATTTGAAATCCCAGGCAGTACACGTTCCGCTCTGTAACTGGTGTTTGTGTACTTGGGGCCCAATAGCCAGAAGCTGCAGATGCCCAGCAGTGCCTACATTGCCTTCAGATTTCCTGTGCTCTGGCCAAGTTCCAGGCCAAGGTCTACATCTCACTGCTTGGAGGTTTTTAGGTTTTTTCTTTCTTTCTTTCTTTTCTTTTTCTGTATCTTAGGAAGTCTCCTTTGCCTTCAGGGGCAGATTACAACCAGTAACTCTCTCAGGAAGCTAAATATCCAATTTCTTTCATCCTTGCAGTGATTCGAATACATATATCTTACACATTTCCCAGAGTTTTCCCACAGGATTAAGCTCCTTCTTGACTTAAAGTAACACACCCTGTAGGTCGGCCTTACCTTCTAAGTATCACTTATTCATTCTCCCCTAAGTGTTTCCTGAACAGCTCAAAAAAAGTGCTTTCACTAAAATCCTCAAGTAGCCAAATAATTAAGCTATAGCCAGAATAAAATATCAGCAGTGGTCGACTATGATACATGGAATAGCTCCAAAACTATTTTTCTGTACAAAAGTGACACCTTATAATGACATTATTTAAATTTTATTAATATAAATGTGCTGGATATCTTCACTTCTCCTCTAGATGTATTTCCACTTGTTTACATCTTGGTCTATTCTGCTCCCACAGATTGCATCAACAGGCTCCCTTGACCTCTGGCTTCTGCGCAGTTAGTCAATGGGAGGAACCTGCAAGATATCAAGAGTGAAAGGAGAATGGAGTCAGGATATTTATTCCCCTGGTATTTTCTTCGCTTCCACATCACTGTGAATTGGCTACATTTCTCTCCCACAGGCTACCCTCCTGCCTTATCTATATAGCTAATCTTTCCTGTTCAGGTAACCACTTTCTCTCATTCTCCTTTAGACTTATGAGGTATAATGGCTCCCTACTGTTACTAAGCCAGAGTACAACACTTCCATGATTCATAGATTACTCAGTTTGGATATGCCTTCATTTTATGACAGTACTCAGACTGTTACAGTAAAAAATAAATGCACATAAAAAATATATATGTATACACATCCAAAACAAATAGAAAGGTACAAAATTCTTCTGTTCCTTTCTCCAAACATCTTCAACTGTTTCTCTCTAAATAGTGTATTTTTATTTCTATATTTTGTGTTAGTCAATGCCTAATAAAAGGGAAGGGAAGGTGTAAGAGGATGGATGAAAAAGAAGGGGAATATAGTCAATAATATCATGGTAAGTTTGCATGGTGGCAGATGATTACTAAAATTAGTAGGGTGGTCACATTATAAGGTATAAAAATGTGGAATCATTATAATGTACACTTAAAATTAATATAACCAATATAAGATTGTATATCTACTATAATTTTAAAATAAATTTAAAAAAACTTAAAAATGAAAAATAAAATCTATTGATTCTTTGCTTTGAAATACAAAAATCTAGCTTATCCACATTACTTATACTTTTCCTGGCTGTGCTCGATCAGTCTTGGCAAGTTGTATTATTATATTCAGATCACCTTCTATTTTTAGGATATCGAGTGATATAATCTAACTTCTCTTTTAATGAACCTTCAACTTTAGAAAGTATGTCTCCTCTCTTCACCTTCATAGATGAGAAAATTAGTGGCTCTGCATTTCTCTACTCCCCTTAACTTTCTCCTCCACTTCTCAATTTCTGTTAGCTCTACCATGAGTTTATATGGTAAGGTTTATACAATTTACATATTTTTCAGAATTCTGACCACCAATTAATCAGCTTTTACAATGCTTTTTTTTCCCCTTCTTAAAAAAAATACTTTGCCTTTACCTTATCACTAAGTTTATCCAGTTTTAACCATATACTTTGTTAAAGTGAATACAATTTTACTTTGTAATTTTACTAATTGCTATCTAAGCGTACTGCACATCTTATCTTCCAAGATTTCTTTTCATTGTCCTCTTCTTGTACTTATATATTGTTGTTCTTCCTTCTTAGATTCTATTTTAATATTCCTAAGATATATCCTCAATTATTTTTTCAGTAAAAAAAATGCACAAAAATAAACTTTCTGAGATCTTTTATGCAGAAATGTCTTTATTTTGTCTTCCTAATTAATTGTTACTTAGACTGGATATATAATGCTAGTTCAAGATAATTTCTTGAAAAACTTTGAAGATATTGCTTTCTACTGTTATGATTTAGTGTTGCAGAAGTGAAAATGTTGCCTTTTTTCTTTCTGGCAGATTTTTTAATTTTTATTGAATTTGTTTAGTATTCCATTGATTTTTCTTCCTTTGATAATCACATATTTCTAATTTCTAAGAATTTTCTTTTGTTCTCATATTGTCCCCTTTTCTCTAGCAGTTCATGATTTTTTAATGGCATATCTTCTTATATAGCTCTGAAGACATTAAGTAGATTTTTTTAAAGTATCTTTTAAATTGCGATTTACCCATTTCTCCAGAGTCTACATTGTGCTTGCTTATATCAGGTCTTCTCTATTTTGATATTTCTTTTCCTTGAGTAGTTACTGCTTGTTGAGTAGCTGTGAATGAAGAACTAGAATGTTTAAATTATAGCAGGATTCCTCTTTTCCTATGTAAGAGTGCTTTCCAACAGTCTTTTTCAAATCACAAGTATCAATCTCAATTGGCATGTCATATGGAGGGTTCAATGTACACTTGCTTGATATGTCATATGTAGTTTCCTATGTACATTACTGAGTATATCACGTAATAGAGTTCTCCATGCAGTGCTTAGTCTTCTTGTATGGTGGGGTTCTATGTACACTCATTGAGCATGTCATGTGGTAACCGTTTGGATATATTATATGGATATGTTCCCCTACTGAGAATGTCATATGGGAACTTCCAGGTATACTGGTTAGGTATATCATATAGAGGTTTCCAAATACACTGGTTGGGCATGTCTATTTACAGGTCTCTATTGGGTAGAATTAAATAGATTAGCCAAAACTGAGGAAAGATCTATTCTGTTGTGTTGATGCTCAAACCTAAAGTCTTAGATCTTCTTAGACAGATCATTAAATTTCTTAAAAATAATAGTACCCAGATTTAGCCTGAGAGATTAAATATTATTTCTGACAGTCACTCTTTCTGTGAAAATGGTTGAAGGGGACACACAACTAAATACAAATCTTTTAAATATCTATCAATGTGAACCTTGGAACCTCTTGGAGACACAGCTTCCATCTCTGCCACTGTTGTCCCCTGTGCATCTTCTGAGCCACTGTTTCCTTCATTTAGTTTTCTTCATTTAGATGCTAAAATTCTATTCACTTTTTGTCTTCTTTTCAAAATATCTTGCCTACTGATGATCCTCCATTTAATTTTCAGCATGGTAACGGATTTATTTCCTTTTTTTGGAGTGATACAATGACATAGTAGTTAAGAATATGGGTTGAAATTTAAACTCAGGCTGCCATTTATTCCTGTGTGACATCAGGAAAATTACTTGATTTTCATACCTCAGTTTTCTCACTTGTACATGGTTTTTGACATTTATCAAAATAGAAATACTAGTAATATCTATTTCATAGAAATAGATATTAAAATTAATATAACCAATATAAGATTGTATATCTACTATAATTTTAAAATAAATTTAAAAAAAGCATACTTATCTTAGTGATTTAATACTTATTAAATACTTAAAATATTCCCTGACACATAGTAGAAATTGGATAAATGTTGACTATTGTTATTCTATATTATTTAAATTATGTAATTTAAATGAATTTTGAGAAGAAGAAGAAGAAGGAAGAGGAAGAGGAGGAGGAGGAGGAAGAGGAGGAGAAGGAAGTTTAGTGGCCATATTACTAGCTTAAACCACAAGATAGTAAGGTTAAATATTAGGTTCGAAAATATTAATTTAAATAGATATTGGGAAAAAATCATAATTTGAACTTGACTATAAAACATAAGTACTTATTGGTGCCTGCTCTTATTTTTACCAAACACAACTGAATATTAAGTTGCTTCCTAGAGTCATCCACCTTTTTATACCATAGCTGATGTAAAGAAATTCTAAGATTGTATAATGAAATTCGAAGAGGATTATTTAACAGGCTCTGGTCATTATCAGATCAAGATGTCACTAATTTCCCAGTTCTGAAAATGAGCCTTAAAGTTGAGATTCAAGGTAGCTCTGAACAAAGAGCTCTAACTTTTCTTTTTTATTTGTATTAAGTTGGTTAAATTTTTGCATTTGATGGCAAATTCTAAACTCTTTTTTATTTGTCACTTGTAGCATACAGTAAGATTTTATTGTTCAAGCCCTATAGCCTGGGAACATTATACCGGCATATGTTTCTTTTCTGAAATATTCATAAAGGTATCAACTTTTATTTTTCCTACTAAATATATTTAAATATAATTAGGCCACAGATGAATAAAGTTTAATATATGTTCTTATTGATGTTTTTACAAATACATATTTAAATATTTTTCTCTCATTCCACAACATGTAAAATGTTATTTTAAAGGCATGTCAGTTTTCAGGTAACATAAATTTATACTTACTATATTTTAAATAAAAGCGATGATTTTCATAGTCCTAGTGGTGTTTTAATTCAACGAACCTATAGTAACCATTGCCCTTCTTCAAATAACATCATTACTAACTAAAACACATTTTGCCCTAAAAAATAATAATAAAACAAAAAACAAAAAAAGTCACTATCTTTTTCAGTAGAAGCTGATACTTTAGAGAAAAATTGTTCAACATGTTTATATAATTTAGTTTAAATCTATGATTCTGATACTACAATGAAAATTACCATAATATTTAGAAAGCCAAAAGCAGCTGTGTTTGAATAAAATCAAAGAGAAGAGAGAAATGAAAGAAATGAGCAAAACACTGTGCTATCCTTAGCCCAGGTTTTTAAAGAACAGTCTCATAGCATCCATCCTCTCTAAACAGCAGCAGAACCAGCAGCAATGCAGCCATTCAACTAAGCATGAAATGAGTATGATTTCCAGGTGGCCTCTATCAATGGAAATGCATTCAGTGATGATTTAAATTTGCCAGAAAGGAAACATTCCTCAAATAAGAAATCTATACAATTGAAATTTTGACAAGGAACTAAGAAGTAAAGATTTCAAGCTGATGCCTACTTAGAGTGCCTTCATCATCAAGCATTCCAACATTTTTTAAATGTGCAAACAATAATAATGAAACTAATTTGGCTGAATCATCCTGGGAAAGGAAGATTTTTCTATAAATTTTTGTTATTAACAGCTAGGAGATTCTGAAACTATTTACCATTAAGAGATAAGCATAAGGAGACAGGGTAGGTTTTAATATATAGCACAGAATGTGGAAATAAAACTACTAACATAACAGAATCTCAGTATAATAGCATTTGCAATAGTCAACTTTATAGTTAAGGTTACAACTCAATTTCATATCCCTGTTTTACTTGCTCATAAAAACTCGGTAGAAAGTTCTTCACCATTAAAACTTTTCATACTTGGTCTCCAAGTAAATATGAATGATAAACATGAATTTGTTTTTCAATTTTAATAAAAGATTTTTCCTTTCTCTAAGGACAATTCTCCAAAATAGACACTCAAACAGAGTGAACGATGAAGAATTTAAAATGCATGAATCTCTCAACTAAATTTCAAGCATCTATAGATTGATTAAACAACACCTAAGTTCAGAGAATTTAAATTTTTTCTGGCAAGACAGTGGTCCTCCAAAATGAACTATCTAGGTTCTAAAAACCACTATAATCACCTGAAACTTATTCATACCTTAATTAGAGAGGAACTGAGTGTGATTATGGGAAGTTTAACAAACTCAGGTCGTAGTCCAGGTTCTACTAAAATCATATTAGTTTTTCTAATGGACCTGCCCCAGAATTTTCCCCTTCTGTTCAGATTTCACTCAGTGCCTCCTTAGCAGGAAAACATTGTTAAGTCTTACCAGTAAATCAGATCCTTAATATTTGACATTACTAGTTTCTTTCTATCCCCTTCCAACAGCTGACCGCTTTCAAAATTGACCTAATATTCCAGGAAATATCTAGCTCTGCTCCCATCGATGATATAAGAATATCTTCAAAAAACTGTTAGACCTTCCTTAACTTTAAGTATTGCTTAACCTGTCCAGTGGCACTAACTAAAAGTCAAACCCATCCACTCAAGGGAGTTTTGGGGATGTATAGAGATCGTAACTTGCGGAGTAAGGTAGAGAGGGCATAGGTTGCTTTTAGTGAGTAGGAATCGAGGATGCTAATTATTGCAAGATTCTGCAGCCACACAAAAATGAATTATATTGTCCACAAAGTCAATAACACCTCCTTGAGAAATAACAATCTACGTATTCTTTTACTTCAAGAAATTGGTAACCTAGGATGTTATTCCTCTTAGACCTGTACAGTCTTATGTGTCTTAGCAAACTAGAGGATTGGAAACATATTGCACAATCTGAAACTGAAAATAGCTCTATTGTTCTGGATCTTGAATAAATCTCAAGAAAATGTCCCCAAACTGAGTATGGAAACTTAGAAGTGGTTATTCAACTTTTGGGCATTCATAGATAATGAGGTCAGGAATATAAATACCCTCTCTCTAATTCGCCGCTGATGTGGAGATTAAAGGTGGTGGGGTAGAGGGGAGAAGGGATGTAAGTACTGTAATGGTCTGGAAAAAAAGAAAACAACATTACCGCCTAACAAAAATGATGGAGGTGGTAAGAGAATATTCTTTAAGAGTATGGACTTTGTTACCTGACATTCCCAAGTCCAAGTCCTCTGTTCTGTTGTTTAATATAAATGACATTAGGCAGCTTCTTCTAGAAGATGTCACTTGTAGTAGATACCGTACATGTGAAAACACAAAAAGAAAGAGACAAAAACCAGTTTGGGGTCCCACTTTCTGAGAAAAGTAGCAGCATTAGGAAGTAATAATAGCTAACATTTATTAAATGCTTATTCCGTGAGAAGTGCTAACACATTCATCATTTCATTTAATTCTCACAACTCTAAGAGGTTTTGTGAGACATTTTAGACACAGGAGTCATGAAGGGTAGAGAGGTAAAATAACTTGACCAAGGTCACAGTAGTTGGTATATGGCAGAGTTAAGGTTTGGACCCAGGTCTTCTTTACTTGAAATCAGAAGCTCTTAGCCACTACTCTAACCTTCCTTTTTGGAGATCATGATAGATTGTCACAAAAAGATACAACATTATGGGAGTAAAGCAACAAAGCAGGCCCAAATCTTAGAGAGAGTGCTTCTTGGGCCTCCTGGGGGGCGGGGGTAGGGAGAAAGCAACGTTTGAAAAGAGTAGAACTGCCTAGATTCATCTGATAACTATACTAGGCAGACTCTCAGCAGGAGAGTGACATCTTGTCATTGGCACAGCACAGAGAAGGAGCTTGGATAAAGTATCTGTGGCAGCCACAGAAATGTGCCACTCAGCTCTATTGTGTGTGAGCATAATTGACTGAAGGCCCCAGCTGCTGCCTTTCTGAATCAAACATTGCATTCACAGCCACGAACTATTCCCAACCAATGATCAGGTGCTACAGGAATACCAATGTAGGTCCATTTCTGTGAGACATGGGACCGCTCCAACTTTGGCTTGAGGACTCCTGATTGCCCTGGCCAAAACTTACTTAGAACTACGCTGCAGTTTGAGACTTCTCCCAGCCGTGCCTTCTTTTTGTTTCTCCTACAGTGGGGTCAGAACTGCATTGAGATTAAGGTTGGAAGGGTTTCTCCAGCTTCTTCAGCATTGTTCCATTTCTCCTTCACAAATATCTTTCCTAATAAATATTTTACATGTCTAATCCATCCGAGGGGGTTTCCCAGACGACATGAACTAACAGTCAGATTATCCATAACTTCTAGCTAGATGATTTCTCCAATCTCAGAGAAGAAACAGTGAAGACACGATTTCCTTTAACGAGATTATCAGCGGCTTTGCCTTCCCAAAAACTCATTTCCCTTGGGCATCTGGAGTGCTAATGCAATAGGACAACTATGAAAAGGAAATAAAATGGAGATCAATAAGGTAAGGATTACAAGGTAAGTCAAAGGACAATCAAAGAATTAAAATTAATGGTTTGATCAGCGAAGGGTATAATTGATGCCACAAAAGAGCTTTTATAATACGCAGAGCTATTGAAGAGTTCTCCCCAGGGAGTAGAGATGAAAATCATGAAAGAGTACATCATAATCATGAAGAAGAGAGACCAAAGAGCCAACATATCTGGTATGTGAAAAGACCAGAACTAATAAATAACGAAGATAAAATAGAGCAAAACATTCCTGAGTTGAGGAAAGAATTAATTGTACAGATGAAAGGGTTTCCCAAGCTTCAAGTAAAACTGATAAAAGAGCACCTCAACTGCTCTGCTTTTTCAGTCTAGTCCTTATCTTTCAAGCAACAGAATCTTTTCACATTTCTGGAGGCTTATCTCCATTCAATCACCCTTACATCTTTAAAGTGGGGGTTCAGACAGTTTTTGCCAAACTGTGAGTTATAGGGAAAGCAGCTTCCTAACTCTTTGTAGATTCATTCTTTGTCCATATTAGGAAAGGCAAACTGACGTTAATTACCAAACAGCTCTCTGCTTCCCACCAACTATCTCAAATGCCCTCCTTTTCAACCAGCTAACATAGTTCATTTAACCAAGTAGACCAATTGGTAACTGAAGATAATTGTAATAGTCAAACATTCGATATAGAAGTACTAGTTATTACTGAAGTTCTTCATGGGATATATATTTGCTCCCTGCTGACCACCTCCTACTCAAATCCTCCCAATTTTCCACACAGTTAGGACTGAAATATGCTTGGAAGAATTCGCATCAGTTTGAAATTTCAGTTGTGAAGTGTAGGTGGGAAGACAGAGGAAGAAACGCTGGAGAGAATGGAAATGAATGACTATTATGAGAGGGTTCTCCTCTGGTTTCATTTGTTTGTTTGCTTACTTGTTTTGTTTTGTTTTGCTTTTCTTGCTATTTAGGTAAACTGAAGTTATTTGCATCAGAGTGATCCTTTTAAACACCTTGGATCATACATTGCTGCTTTCAGAATTTCTCAGTGATTTCAGAACACAGTCTAACAGTATGAAGGCATGACATCCCCACTAAATCTCCCAATGCCATATCCGACCATATACTTTCTTGCTCTCTCTGACCCACCCAGTGTCCTCCTTCCTACAAACTAAGCACAGTTTTTCTTGTGGCTCTTTCTTTCCATTTGCTGTTTCTTCTGCCTAGAGCTCCTTACTCACAGATAGCCTGGTGGCTATTTCCCCTGCTTCCTTTAAGTCTTTCTTTGAATAGTACCTTAAGAGTAGGTCCTATTCAGACCAAATTATATAAGCTAATACTTTCCCTATCTCATCCAAGTACTTTTCAACTTTGAAATATATTTTTTAAAGTTGCATGTCGAAATATAAAATTTAAAGGTTTCAATAAAAAAATGTTAAGAAGAAGATAGGGAAGGTAATTTTCATGTAGAAATTCTACAAATATTAATTTTCTTCTATTTTATTTTTTGAAATAGCCTGGATTTTATTTTAAAAATTTTTGGTTATTATAAAAATAAAGATACATATATCTTCTTCAGACTCATCTCATTTCAGTAGTTACTTTCAAATAAATGGGGCTTGTGTCTGTGTTTGTATCTCACTATACGTAGACCTCCTCCTAGGAGAACAATTTTAATTTTACAAAGAATGTGTCTTAGCAGAGGGTTAGATGACATCTCCCTGCCAAAGTTAGTGGTATAATTAAAATGTGTATGAGGCAGATAGATGGCAATTGACTCCCCGTGGTTCCCTCTACTACAGACTCTCTAAATCACAGGCCCTGGTTATGACTACGGCAGTGTGTTGCCTTCTCTCTAACTACCTTCTTCACAATCACATGCAGGGGATGAATTTTGCCTTATTAGCTGCAAGAAAGCAAGATGCAGTACAAGGCCTGAGTGCTGTTTTGCATGTTTTCTGTAACTTGAGGATATATAATAAAATGAAAATTTCAAATTCATGAAAGAGGACAATAGTTCTCCATTTCTTATGAAATAAGTTTCAGAAAGTAAAATGATGGAGTCCTTCAAACAAGCTAAATGTACTCATTTATCAAGGCAAGTTGCTTTGGATATCACTGTCTAATGGAATGCTGCCCCAACTAAACTGTGTCATTGAGAGCTGTCAATTCTTAGAAGAAGACAGAATTGAATGCTAGTATTGAACATGTGAGCTATAAAGCCCAAATCACAAAGGCAGAACATTGAAGCTTAGGTCTTTAGAGAGGAGTGACCAAGAAGAATCAATGTATTTACAACGGTTGTACAAACACGTGGCACAAGACTGAGAATATCTACTCTCAAATGTATATGAACAATAGATATGCTGTTCAAAGCAACATTATTCACAATAACCAAAATAATGAAAACAACTTTATATGCATCCTCAGAAAAGAGAAATAGGGGTATATAGTGCAATAAAATTATATATAACAATTAAAATTCATGAATTAGAGCTACATACAACAAAATGAATGAATCTCATGAACATAATGGTAAGGAAAAGAAATCAGACACAAAAGAATCCCTATGTATGGATCCATTTAAGAAAATTGCAAAACAGATAAACAGGGAGAGTTAGTTTGTGACTATAGTCACTTTTGCCTGCTAGAGAACGAAAATTCCTCTCTAGGACAGCTATCTTATAGTTAAGAAAAAATTAGCTGTTTTGAAGGCAGAAAGTGAGGCCAACACTAGGCATGGTGTGGAAGGAAACAGCAAGAGTAAGCAGAATTGCTCTGCCTAGAAAAATATCAGGAATGGAGCAGGAAGAATTTAAAAGCTGGCAGTTGGGGCCTTTCTACCACATGAGAACCCTTACCTGACCAAGTTGGCTCCATGATCTTGGACTTCCAGCCTCCAGAAATATGAGGGATAAATTTCTGGTTTGTTTGTTTGTTTGTTTTTAATTTATTGGGGTAACATTGGTTAATACAATTATATAATTTTCAGGTGCACATTATCATTTGACATCTGTATATTCCATTGTGTGTTTACCACCCAAAGTCCAGTTTCCTATAGCTACTATACATTTGATCCCCTTTACCTATTTCGCCCTTCCCCTACCCCTACATTTGACCCCCTTTACCCCACCAACCTCCCCCCTCCTCCTCTACCCCCCTATCCACTGGTAACCACCAGTCTATAGTCCATGTCATTGAGTCTGTTTGTTTGTCCTCTTTGTTTGTTGCTTTTAGGATTAAATTCCACATATAAGTGATATCATGTGATTTTCAACTTTTTCTGTCTGGTTTATTTCGCTTAGGATGATCATTTCAAGGTCCATTCATATTGTTGCAAATAGCAGTATTTCATCTCTTCTTATGGCTGAGTAATATTCCATTGAATATATGTACCACCGCTTCTTTGGCCAATCATCTATTGTAGGACACTTCGGTTGCTTCCATGTTTTGACCACTGTGAATAATGCTGCTATGAACATCTGTGTGCAAATATCTTTATGGATATGAGTTTTCAAGTCTTTGGGGTAAATACCCAGTAGAGGGATTACTGGATCATATGGTAAATCAATTCTTAGTTTTTTGAGGAAACTCTATACTGTTTTCCATAGTGGCTGTACCAATTTGCAGTTCCACTAGCAGTGTATGAGGGTTCCTATTTCTCCACATCCTCTCCAACATTTGTTATTGCTTGTCCTGTTGATGATAACCATTCTAATAGGTGTGAGATGGTATCTCATTGTGGTTTTGATTTCCATTTCCCTGATAGCTAGCAATGTTGAGCATCTTTTCATATATTTGTTGGCCATTTGTATGTCCTCTGGGGAGAAGTGTCTGTTCAAGGCCTCTGCCCATTTTTTGATTGTATCATTTATTTTTTTGTTGTTATTGAGTCACATGAGTTCTTTATATATTTTGGATATTAGGCCCTTATTGGAGGCCTTATTTGCAAATATATTTTCCCATTCAGATGCTGTCTCTTTACCTTGTTGACAATTTCTTTTGCTGAGTAGATGCTTTTTAGTCTTATGTAGTCCCATTCATTTATTTTAGCTTTTACTTTCTTGCTTTTAAGGTCAAATTCATATAATCCTCTTTAAATCCAAGGTCCTTGAGTTTAGTTCCTATGTCTTCTTCTATGCATTTTATTGTTTCAGGTCTTATATTCAGGTCCTTAATCCATTTTGAGTTCATTTCAGTGTGTGGTGATAGACAACAGTCTAGTTTCATTCTTTTGCAGGTGGCTTTCCAGTTTTCCCAACACCATTTATGGAAGAGGCTTTCCTTTCTCCACTGCATGTTTTTAGCTTTTTTGTTGAAAATGATTTTCTCATATAAATATGGGTTTACTTCTGTACTCTTGATTCTATTCCATTGGTCCACATGTCTGTTTTGCTGCCAATACCATATTGTTTTGATTACAGTTGCTTTGTAGTATAATTTGAAGTCAGGTAGAGTGATGCCTCCAGACTTGTTCTTTTTTCTCAGAATGGCTTTGGCAATTCAGGTTCTTTTGTGCTTCCATACAAATCTGATGATTTTTTGTTCTATTTCTTTAAAAAATGCCAATGAAATTTTGATGAGGATTACATCAAAACTGTATAATGCTTTAGGTAATATGGTCATTTTAACTATGCTGATTCTTCCTACTCAAGAACACAGAATATCTTTCGATTTCTGTGTATCTTCTTCGATTTCTTTTAATAGGGTCTTGTAGTTTTCATTATATAGGTCTTTCTCATGTTTTGTTAAATTTATTCCCAGGTATTTTTTTCTTTCTGTTGCAATTGCAAAAGAAACTATTTTTTTCACATCTTTTTCTGACACTTCATTATTAGAGTATAAGAATGCTATGAATTTTTGAACATTGATTCTGTATCCAGGAACTTTACTGTATTTGCTTATTGTTTCTAGTAGTGTTCCTGTGGAGTCTCTAAGGTTTTCTATATAGAGAATCATGTCAACTGCAAATAGTGACAGTTTGGCTTCTTCATTTCCTATTTAGATGCCTTTTATATCTTTCTTTTGTCTGATTGCACTTGCTAGGACCTCCAATGTTATATTGAATAACAGTGGCGATAGTGGACAGCCTTGCCTTGTTCCTGATCTTAGAGGGAAGGTTTTTAGTTTTTCGCCATTAAGTATAATGTTGGCTGAGAATTTGTCATATATGTCCTTTATTAAGTTTTTTTCCTTTTATACCAATTTTGTTAAGTGTTTTGATACTAAATGAATGCTCTATCTTGTCAAAGTCTTTTTCTGCATCTATTGATATGATCATATGATTCTTATTTTTTAATAGGTTTATGCGGTATATCACATTAATCAATGTGCATATGTTGAACCATCCCTGGAATGAAGTCCACTTGATTGTGATGTATAATCTTTTTAATATGTTGTTGTATTTGGTTCTCTAGTATCTTATTTAAGATTATTGCATCTGTGTTCATGAGAGATATTGATCTGTAGTTTTCTTTTTTTGTGTTAACTTTACCAGGTTTTGATATCAGAGTAATATTGGCCTCATAAAATGAATTGGGAAGTATTGTCTCGTCTTTGATTTCTTGGAAGAGTTTGAGGAGAATAGATATTAAATCTTTTGAGTGTTCGGTAGAATTCACTGATGAAGCCCTCTGGTCCTGGACTTTTACTTTTTGGCAGGTCTTTGATGATTGTTTCAATTTCCATACTGTTGATCAGTCTATTTAGATTTTCCAGTTCTTGATTCAGTCCAAGAAGGTTGTAGTTTTCTAAGTACTGGTCCATTTCTTCTAGGTTATTAAATTTAGTGTTATATAATTTTTCATAATATTCTTCTATGATCCTTTGTATTCCTACGATGTCAGTCATAATTTCCCTTCTTTCATCCCTGATTTTGTTTGTTTGTGTCCTTTCTCTTTTTTTTTTTTTTTTTAGTGAGACCTACCGGGGCTTTGTCAATTTTATTAACCTTCTCAAAGAACCAGCTCTTCGTTGCATTTATTTTTTCTATTTTTTTGCTTTCAATTCCATTTTTTTCTGCTCTAATTTTGATTATTTCTTTCCTTCTGCTGACTTTAGGCCTCATTTGTTCTTCCTTTTCTAGTTTTTTAAGTTGAAATGTTAGGTTGTTTATTTGGGCTCGTTCTTGTTTTTGGAGATAGGCCTGTAATGATATGAATTTTCCTCATATGACTGCTTTTGCTGTGTCCCAAAAGTTTTGAAATGTTGTATTACCATTATCATTCATTTCTATGTATCTCTTTATCTCCCTTTTTATTTCTTCTCTGACCCAATTATTCTTCAGTAGCATGTTGTTTAATCTCCATGTATTTGTGGTTCTTCCTGCCTTTTTTTTTTTCAGTTGATTCTACTTTCAAAGCATTATGATCACAGAATATGGTTGGTATGATTTCAACCCTCTTATATTTGTTGAGACTATCTCTGTGTCCCAGTATGTGCTTGATTCTTGAGAATGTTCCATGTGCACTAGAAAAAAATGTATAAGCAGCTATATCGGGATGGAAGGTTCTGTAAAAGTCAATTATGTCCAGTTGGTCTAATGTGTCATTTAAGAATGTTATTTTCTTATTGATTTTCTGTTTAGATGAACTGTCCATATCCAACAGTGGGGTGTTTAGGTCCCCTACTATGATAATGTTTTGATCTGTTTCTCCCTTTAGTTCTGTTAGTAATTGTTTTACATATTTTGGGGCTCCCTGATTGGGAGCATAGATATTAATAAGTGTTATGTCTTCTTGGTGCACTTCCAGGCAGGGCTGTTTAGGTAAGTCACCGCTCCTTCACCCTCCCCCTCTTCCTCAGGGAGCTCTGGAGGCTACAAGAGGCAGCTTCTTTATTCCTCCCAATCCGCTGCCCAACCCCAGGGCTTCTGACCTGTGGTAGCTCTTATGCACAGATTCCACACTTAAACATTCTGGTGTGCAGTTTAGGTGTATTTTGTTGAGTTTTAGAAGTTCAGCTTATTGTTGTTTAAAGGGGAGAGATCTGAGGATGTCTCTCACTCTGCCATGTTTCCCTTTGATAAAAGCTGGCAGGTAGGAGAAGGAGGTGGAGGGAGAGACACACCCAAGGTCACTGTTTCTTCAGTAAAATATTATGCACACAACTTGAGCTGTTTCCATATAGTTTTAAATGGAGCAAAGAAATGGAAACAGCAACAAGAGATATGGAATAGTCTACACTAAAATGATAAAAAAGCACAAAGGGGAAATAATAGAGTGCAAAAAGTAACAAAGAGAAACATAAACTTTATCACAACAACAGCAACATCAAATAAAACCTTGCAACGCTAAGATAGAAGTGAGTGGCCTCTCGTATGTGAGACAGAGTTTGAGCCATTTTATTTAAATTTTATAAGAAGGTGATTCTAGCAAGCTGGAAGATTTAGGGACATCTGGGTTACATAAACATTTGCGTAATACCTCTGTTAACATAACACTTTCTACATTTCATCTTCATTAAAATCCTGTAAGGCTGTTATTAACCTTATTTTACACCTAGGGCTATTGAGATTCAGGCCAACTAAGAAAGCCTCCCTTGTCCATATTGCTAGTTTCTGATGGAGCCAGAGATCAAAATAACTATGTTCTTCCCACTGCCTTTCCTCACCTCAAGAAGACGAATAGTTTCCTAAGACTAACTTCATGTGAACTAAATTTAGTTACCTTTAATTTATAAATACTTTACCTTATTCTTTCACTGGATCCAGGTGTGCTACAAACTCTGTCTCATTCTAGCTTTTTTGATAATATCTTAAGTTTGATGTTTGGAAAACCCAGAAAATAATTTTCAAAAAGAAAATTCATTCATCATTCTCATCATTCAGAGATATTTTATAAATATATGGAGAGAGAGACTAAACTGTCTATCAATCTAGGTCTCAGCTTCCATAATATGGTTCTAATAAAGCAAGAAAGAAATTCCACTCTTTCACTAGATACTACTGCTAAAATTATACGTTAGCGAGGACATCAATCCCTCACTTTAAATGTTAAATTATTTAAGCATTCAGATCCCCTCGGAACTGGTAACAGATTCAGTGAGTAATCATGTTAGTAATGAAGGACTAAAGTCTTCATTAAGATCGTAGAATGGGATCCAGGCTTTGGAGCGAAATAGTCTTGGGTTAGAAGATTGGATAGAAGGCTAGCCCTGTCACTTACTGTGTAACTTCAGCAAGTTAATTTCCTAAGGCTTTGGTGCTTCTGTTCCTTAATTATAAAAGTATAATAATAATATTTACTTAGTAGAGTTGCCATGAAAGTTCAAGTTTATAGCATAGTGAAGCACCTTAACACAATACCTGGTATGTAAGAAGTGCTCATTAAATAGTACTTATAATTGAACAAAATTAAGATGGTACTAGGTTTCTCTAGCCAGGTGCTTGCAGAAGAAATCTGCCCAACTTCTGCTTTTGAAAAATTAAGTTTGATAAGAACACAACCAAATCCATTGTTTAGGTGTTGTGTATGGCTACTTTCACCGTACAGCAGCAGAGTTAAGTAGTTGTGACAGAAAACATGTGGGCCACAAAGCTGAAAATATTTATCTGGCTTCTCAGAAAAAAAAATTATTTCTAAGGTATAAAGCAAAAAAATTTTGGCAAGTGAGCCCTGAAAATATCAGTCGTTGATGTTAGCATTTTGCTTAGAGAAGATGCATTGCTATATGAAGGATAAATTTACATTTTCCTAATTTGAAAAAAATTATTGAGGTTAGAAATAATAATAATCGATCTATCTGGCCAGAGTTCTCGCAAATCTTTAGCTTTAGCATAATAACAGCCAGACATTACTTCGAATAATCAAGCAAAGTCATTATTATTATTGAAAAAGCCAAATGTACTGAACATGTAAAATAATAATACAGGGCATTCTTTCTATAAAAACCATGAACTTTGTGATTTGACTACATGATCATTATCAGCAAAGGATACATCATGAAAATAAAAATGATCTACCGTCTTTTATTAGCTTAAAACATTAAAAAATATAAAAGTTTTCTAGAATAAAATTTTATTTTTACTATTTAAAAGCAAAAATAATATTAACAATAAAAATTTATTAAGTGCTCACTATTTGCCAGTCTCAGAATTATCTAGTACAATAAGTCTTCCCTTAATGTTGAGGGGGACCGGAGTTTGCCACCACAAAATATGCCTTTTTTGGGATATTGATTATTTTCAGCTTTTTTTTTTTTTTTTTTTTTAAGAAACACAAGACTCAGAAAGAAACTTGGACCTCTTCCTTAACTGCCTAAAAGAATTTAGGTAGAGGACCTACTACAGAGAGGGAGATATTAATAACGATATTTTAATATGAACTAGATGTTATAGAGAGGAACCTAGCAAGGCCCCTTTGATCAAACTCCTCTTTGTGTCCCATTGTTAAAGATGGCCCAGCAATCATTGATTTACCAAACATTTGCTTTTTCATCTCCATGTGAATTACCTACCTCTTCTTTGAAGTCTTAACCCACTACCCACCTTTCTCCTTAGCTCAATATGGCATATAAGCCTCAACTGCCCCATTTGTCCTCAGGTCCCATAGTCTTATGGAACCTTCATTTTGTCACTTGTAATTAAATTTAGTTATTTTCTCCTGTTAATCTACCTCATGTCATTTAATTCTTAGGCCAGCCAGAAGACCTAAAAGGGGGGGAAAGGAAATAGTTTTCTTCCTCCACAGCATTATTGACAGGTTCTGTGACTAAGCAAAACATTGTATAAGAAAACTAATTTTACCATAGTCTAATTGATAAAAACGTTCCTGGGGCATCTCATCAGCATTATAACAAAGCGGCATTGGACAAAATGACATTATATGAGGATCTACTGTCATCTCTAATTCAATAGATTATTATTCTCTCTGATGGATGGAATACTATCTGATTTTTTTCATGTATTTATGTATTTCCTGAAATTTTTACAGTAGTCATTGATGTTTTATAATTAAAAACAAACCAAAGTACTTTCTGCAAGTGGAAAGGAAGACAAATCAGCTACCTAAAGTCATTTTACTTGTACCTGCCACTACCCTGGTCATTGAGATGTTTGGGGGGAAATGCTAAAGACAGTCAAAGGTAAAAATGAGGGAGAAAGGAGTTCAATAGTGGAGTTACCAGTGATAAAAGAGCAGGAGATAGGAACAAAAATAGCCTAAGGAGGCTGAAAATAATAAGTGAGATAGTAATATTAATAATAATAATTTAATAATAATAATAATAATAATAATGTTAAGAAGACTCCATGTGAGAAAAAGAAAGGATTGGAAGTTATAAACTATCTCAAGGACAATAACCAAGTAGGAAAAGGAAGGAACTGAAAACAGAATTCATCCAAATCACAGTGAATTTGAAGAAGAAAGCCATGAAAATATTTTTGGTTTCATCAATAGGTACAGCAAGAGGCTAAATGAAGGTAGAAGAAAAGATTGTCAGAAATCATTTTAGTAAGAACTTAACTGATACAATCAATTTGAAGTTGGAAGGTAAATATATTATTTTCCATATTTATATTTCAAAGAGGACTGTCATACGGCTAAAAGAATGGAATACAAGATGTGTAAAATATAATGGACAATAACTCTTATATTCACACATGTGAAAAAGGAATGAAAGGAAGTTGGACAACTTTCATATAACATCAATGCTTTTCCATTCTAAAAATATCTTGAGTGGTTTCCTGGAACTTGACAAAGAGGAGAAACAGGTTTTCACTAATCAAATGCTAAAGGGGAAAAAAAAATACCAGATTCACATTGATGAACCACGGAGAATGAAGTAAAAACTAACATGGGGAACATTCTCATAGCTTTAGCACTGAGACTCCCCTAAAACTCTCCTTCCTGGGCAAACCTTTGGTAGTCTGGCCCTGTTGGAGGAACTGACAAAGGACAGTAACTACTAATACCCTTATTCAGTCTTAGCAAAGAGATCCACTCAGCAAATAATCTGTCCATTTACAGAGAGCACTTACCCCACAAAGCCCCTTACCTAATGCCCAAACATGCATATCAAAAAATCTCTTTTCTGCACAAAGGTAGAAAGGCTAAAGGTCTAGGAGCATCTCCTGCCTACAGTAATCTGGATTAGAAAGGTAGGGTGATTGACAGAGAGAACCAGTGACTAAATCGGAAAAGATGTTCAGAAAGGGCTTTCCAAGCACCACGGAGAACATGTCCACTTCTTCTTTCCAGCCTTGGAGAGAAACACACACACACACACACACACACACACACACATACACTTTAAATTGAAGACGAATGGTGAAATGATTGGCCAAGGATCCACACACACCCTAAAAAGTTAAATGCTTTTACCTGAGACCTTTCCCAGTAATTTCAACTATTTTTTAGAAGACAACATAAGGTACTTTCTGTGACTTATTGCTAATTTCACATTTTGGCTTTTGTAAAATCATGAACTGAAGTTGTATCATGTTTTCATCTTTCTTTATAAAATACAGTTCTGAACTCAATGCACTCCTCCCTGTGATGGGGCAAAACTAGTAATAATTACTAGGGTTGTGCTATAGGTACTACCTTCTTTATTTCATTAATACAAACACACACACACGAAATGCAATCATTGTAATTATTTGTAGTTGACAGACTGAGACAGAGAGATTAAATAACTTGCTCTCTTTCACAGATGGTAGAATCAGAATCAGCATATGAACCACGTCTGCCTGGCTCCAAAATTAGGCATCCTTAATCACTCTGCTGTACTGTCAAAATAAACAACAACAAAAAATACTTTTCTTCTTTGAAAACAGTCCTTCTTGGATTTGACTACATGATGAGTTTTAAGGGAAAAAAATAATGAGCAAAGAACTTCTCGGAGGAGCCTTAGGCTTCTTTATAATGTATTAGTGTTATTGGTACTTAGAAATTTATTTTCTAAAGGATAAAATGAGAGACTTTCAATGTTTTTATTTTGTGAGCGGTAGAGCTCATTACTTGTCAGAGAATATGAAAAATACATTGTTGAAAAAATTAGAGGCTTTTAGGAAAGTAATGAGTTCTAATTCAATAGGATATGCCAGGCATATTCTATAGGGTTCATTCTATTTCCTTCATTCAGGAATGATTGAATACCTGACTAATGTTATATAAAAATCTATTTATGTTTTCAATGAAACACTTTTTAACCTACATTCTTTAGTGCTATATTTATCACAGTAGATAGATGCATACATGACATTTGTGTTTGGCTGGGAAAACCTCAAAACTTAGTCAGGAATACAGCATACTTGAATAAAACCTGAAGAGCAATTTAAAAATCAACGACATGCGAAATAAGACAATCAGAACGCATAATATAGTCAAAAAACTAATTGAAAAACATTCCCTTTGAAAATAATCATAGCATAGTTACCAGTATAATGTGAAATATTACAAGTATGATATTACACTGGTCACCCAGTCAATGACCTGCCACAAAATGTATGGAGAAGAAAATACTAATTTATGCTTTGGTTCAAGTATGACAAATCCCAGAACTCAACAGATATCATAAGGAAAATTAGTGATTTATATCCTAAAGAGGAAATCAATTTTATGTTTTCATGCAAAGCTTAACTGCTTACTTCACCATGTCCCAATAAAGCACTCATCTTATCTCACCTCCAACTCTTGATAATCACACTGTGTTTGTGCATCATTCACTTCAACAGATTTCCTTAAATGGTTAAAGTATTTCCCTGAGAAGGCTTGACTCCCTAAAGCTTACTAAAGCTCATTCTAACTTTTTCATTACTAGAACTTTGAGAGGTGTAATGAGGATTCTGAGTAAAATCAATCGTGTGCTAGATGTGCAATTATTGGGATCTTTAGCATATATGCAGTAAGTAAATAAGCACTGAAGAGTCTAGCTGGGAAGGGAGTCAAAATTAAATAAATGATGGAACCACAATTGAGGAAGCAGATTATTTCTCACCAGGTGTTTTGGAAATATGGAAGCACACTGTAGTTTTTTTCTTTTTTACTGCTTATTCTCTGAAACAATTTGAAAATGCCCCAGGAAAGACATTAAGACAAATAATTTATGCCAGACAAATCATTAAACCATAAGCAACTTCATTAAGTACTTTCCCATTGGTAGCCTGAACTAAAACAGCTAGCCTGACGGTCGGATATGAAGAAAAAAATGAAATTCCTTTTGCAATCAAAACCCCCTCTCTCAGATTTATAATGAGTTCCTTTATTTAAAGTGACCTGAGGAAAACAAATCAGCCTAATTAATGCTGACAAGTGAGGTCTGAGAAAAAGCCAATGAGACGTTTGCTTTAAAAAGACGGATGCTTTATGGTAATAACAATTAGTATTTACTGAGCACTAGTATTTACTGAGTGCTTACTAAGTGCCAAACAATATTCTCAATGTTTTATTTCTATTAACTAATCTAATCTTCACAAAAACCCTATAAATACTATCAGGGCTGGCTACATAATTTGTGAAGCCCAGTGCAAAATGGAAATTCAGAGCCCTTTGTTGAAGAAGCATACAAAAATATATTTTCTTTCTTCAGTGGTCTCTCTCGACTCGTCATGAAGTTTCCTATTTGCTATTTAATGTTGTGTTCCCTTGTGCATGGAGAGCCGACCCTGAATATTATCCTCCTCTTAAAGAATGGTAACAACTACATTTCTATCAATAAATACCTTAAATGGAAAAGAATTAAGTGCTCCAACCAAAAGATAGAGTGGCTGAAAAGATAAAAAAACAAGACCCCTACATATGCTACCTAGAAAAGACTCAATTCAGATTAAAGGACACACACAGACTAAAAGAAAGGGGATGGAAAAAGATACTGGTTTGTTGGACCTAGAAGGTATTTAAGTCAGAGAAAGATAAATACCATATGATTTCACCTATATGCGGAATCTAAGGAATAAAAAGAACAAACTAATCAAAAACAGACTCACAAATATAGTGGACAATTTGGTGTCGAACAGAGGGGAGGAGGATTTGGGAGGCTGGGAGAAAGGAGTGAAGGGCTAAGGAAGTACACATTAGTAGCTGATGGATGGTCACAGGGATGGGGAGCACGGCATTAGGAATGCAGTTAGCACTAATATGTTGGCTAGATGGAGGGTCAGGGGAGGGAGGGAGTAATTTGGGGGATCGTTTTATGAACTATATAGATGTCTAACCAATATATACTTGAAACTAAACAAAAAATTAAATAAATAAATAAAATGAAAATGAAAAAGAAAGATGAGGCAACTAAGGACAAGAAATACAAAACATTCATATGGACACAATGACTGGTTCAGAGAGAGGGAGTCAGAGCTAAAGAAACATGATAAGGTGGTTGGGAATCTGGGGAGAAGACTCACTTTTCTCATTGGACTTAAACGGAGGCAAGGTGGCCTAGAGCTGATGCCTCTGTCACCCTTCCTTGAGGCTGAGTCTAAAAATGATGAAGTGAGAGACAGAACAAAAACTGGACCTGTAAGATATTTTGAATTCCTGCTCAAGATAAACTTTTCTTTGGATTTCTCAGTTATATTAGCCCAGAAATTCCATTAGTGGTTGATCCTGGCTTCAGCTGAGTCTTAGGTCTGGTGTAGGCAAAAAAAAGCTCCCCACCCTCTTAAAAAAAATGTTCCGGTTCTAATCTCCAGAACCTGTGGATATGTTATTGTAGATGGCAAAGAGACTTTGCAGATGTGATTAAGATAAGGATCTTAAAATCAGGAGATTATCCTGAATTTTCTGGTGAGCCCGATGTAGTCATGAGGGTCCTTATAAGAGGGAGGCTCGAAGATCAAACTCAGAGAAGGAAAAGTAATGACTGAAATAGGCTGCAGTGATGTGGCACCATGAGCCAGAGAACTCCAGCATCCTCCAGAAACTGGAAAAGGCAGAGTAGATTTTACCCTAATGCCTCCAGAAGGAACCCTGTTATTCCATTTCAGACTTCTGACCTCCAAAACTCTAAAATAATAAATTTTTGTTGTTTCGAGCCATTAAGTTTGTAGTAATTTGTTTCAGCAATAATAGGAAACTAATATAACATCTCTGGCAGAAAGAATCTTGACACATAATTATATCAGCATACAGGCTAGGAGATCATGATTTATTTAAATATTAAAAAAAAAGAAAGGAGAACACTCTGTCAGCAATACAAACGTAACTGTGTTTTCTATTTGCTATGTCCTTCTACCAAAATAAACTTCCAGGAAAGTGGATATTCTTTATTGCCATTTTACTATTAGTATTTGATTATAAATTTGCTACTACTCAAGCTTTTTTCTGTTCCGAAGAATTTATTGTGATATTTAATGATGAAGTCACTTTGAAAGATTCTAAAGTTTCAACAACAGACTCATTAGAACAAATATTCTCAATCTTTCTTCTGCTCCCTATGCCCTTGAGAGACATTGCACACACTAGAAACAGTAAAGTTTAATCACATGAGCCTGCTCCCTTCCTGCCCCATTGTGAATCTCATCATTAGTAATAACTGCTTTATGTGGTCTTTGCATCAACATGAGGGTAGAGAGGTGTAGAGCCTTGTCTCTGTTGACCTGGCTACAGAAAAAAATAATTAGGATATGTATATACTTGGATTCTTGAGTATTAACCAAATCCATGCTGGTAATATCTGAAGGATCGTTGCTGGAATCTCTACTAGGAATATATTTGCATGAAGGATGCAGAAGACTCCTAATAAAAAAGTCATACTCATGAAATAGTTCCCTATGAGTTTCTTGAGGAGAAAGGTAATTATGATGACAGCATGGAATGTGTCACTCAGATTTATACTCTGGTCCAGCCCCATGGGCTAGGATCCGGTTCTGTAAAGAAAAAAGCTACAACTCCAAAAAGAATGAATTAATATAGAGTATCTTCAGAGGAAATAAGCATGAGGAAGTACTAATATAAACTGGTACACTGGCACTGGGGATTCAGTCTTCTGCAGGGAGCCTTGTGGTTCTCGGCTTTGATACACTGATGGTTGAAGTGCCTCAGCTCCAGCCAGGATGGAACCCAGCTTCTGGGAGAAAAGAAATGGCGGCCACACTGGGATGCCTAGTACACATAGATTCGACAACAGCAGGAGTCAAGATAAGACAAAGAAAGCAAAGAAGCTAAGTTGTCTCTTAGAGAGGACTGGAGGATATCTTTGAAGGTTTCAGCAGTATTTGATGGGGAAAAGAGCCAGAAAAATATAGCTTGGTACTGTACCTGTGGTTTGATTTCTACTTCTAAGGACCGAATAAAGGATAAATAAGAGGAAAGACAAAAACACAAATCAGTAACTGATTTGTGTTTTTGTCTTTCCTCTTATTTATCCTTTAGTATGCATACAAGCAGCCCAAGCCTGCTCTCTCTCACGCGCTCCCTCTCTCCCTCTCTCTCTCTCTCATGCACATGCATAGACACACTTTGATTTCAATTCTTAAATTTTTGCCATTCATACTTGTTTATTATTTCAAAGACTGCTTACAAACAGTAGCAGCAGCATAAGAATGAATTGTGATTACCAAATAAGAGAACTGCTCTGTTAGCTCCAAGGTAAAACGTCGATACCAAGGTAGGAGAATTTGTCCAGATTGAATTAGAGACACTCTGTACTTTTCAAGACAGAGGGAGGAAGTGGCAATGCGTAAGTGTGTGTTGCTTAAGGCTGGTTGGTGGTAGTGAGAAAAGAAGAGCGGAAAAAGACTGCTTTATAATTTTTCTTATGTAAAACAAATTTATTATGCTTAGTTATAGTGAGTTAACACATTTGCTCAGTCACAGGTCCCATAGTAGCACAACATGGCATCTCGAAGGCCATGTCTACTGGAAACAAAGATATATCTTACTAGGCAATGAAAGAGAATGGAAAGTCAAAAGCCAACACTATCTGAAGACCCAACATGGTGCCCATTCTTCTCCGGTTTATTAATAAAATTTCCCTTTCTTACATAATAGGTATTTTAAATAGTTTTCCAATTCAAAAAAAATTTAAAGAGAGAAGGAAAGGAAGGGAGGGAGGGAAGAAAGGAGGGAGGAAGGAAGGAAGGAAAGAAAGAAGGAAGTAAACCAAGATGACCTTAAAGTTCCTCTCAGCTTGACTAAACTTCAGGCTCTTCCTGACTATGGGCCCATGACCTCCCTTTTCTTAGAGCATTTACTTTAGAAAACTTATAAATACTTTATCTTGCCTCTTTGAGATATATATCTCCTACAATCCAGGTAATGTTTTTCTCGAGATTTTGGTAGGCATTTTTTCGAAATAACTATAATTATCAAGAAGGACAGGGCCCCTACCTCCCATTTTATGAAGGAGGGCGGGAGCTGAACTTTGATGAGGGACAATTAACAAACACAGACGGCCTAATAATGTTGACCAACCTCCCCATTTATGTCCTTCAGTACTTTTCCATTAGCTTGTCCCAGCATTTAAAAATCCTCCCACCTTTTTGTTTCAGCAGCACTGTGTTAAATCTTTCTCCCCTACTGAAATAGTCTTGACCCCTATTAGTCTAGAACAGTTGTCCTTGCTTTTTTAACTGATCTGGTGTGAAGGAAGGAAGTATTCTAATTTATAATTTGGAGGTCTGGGGTCACACTTTCCATAACTTTGACTGTGTCCTTAGCTCCCTGTATTTAGTCTGCCCTTATCTAATTGAAATGTTGTCTGGGTTTAGTCCTATCTGTTTCTCTTAGATGCTAAGAGAGCTGCATCTTTAGAGTGGTTGTAAGAAGTAGAATTAGACTCAGGCAACATTTCAACCAGACAGAGCCCTCCAGTGGCTTTTTTGTTTTGCCTTTTCTCAGATTATCTGCTTGGGCATCAACCTCCTTACATTCATTTCTTCAGCAGGTAATAACTGAGCACTGTTTTACACTGTGCTATAAGAAGCCTCAGGTATTGTCTACCAAATCCTAAGTAAATTCATACTAAATTGCATACTTTTCAAGATTAAGACATTTCATAACTTCTCAGAGAGAGCTATGTTTTTTACAAAAGCAACAAATTCCTTTTTAAATTTGCTTTATGGGTGTATGATTGACTTGAAAAAGCTATACATATCTCATGGATACAACTCAATGAATTTGAGAATATATATACACCCATGAAACCACCACCACCACCATCAAGGCCATAAACATACCCATCCATCATCTCAAAAAGTTTCCTCCCACTCTCTTAATTATTATTCCCATTGATTTTTGTGTGTGCAGTTAGAGCAATCAATGCAATATATATCTCCTTAACAAATTTTACCAATATAACACAGTAGTGTTAGCAACCTATACTATGACATACAGTAGATCTTCAGAACTTATTTACCTTACATAACTGAAACTTTATACCCTTAACCATCCCCTCCTTCTAGTCCATGGCAACAACCATTATGTTCTCTGCTTTTGAGTTTGACTATTTTAGATTCCACAGATAAATAAGTTCATATAGTATATGTCTTTCTATTTGGGTTTTATTTCACTTAACATAATGTCCTCCAGAGCCACCCATGTTGTCACAAAGGGCAGGATATTCTTCTTTATTTAAGGCTGAATAATATCCCTTTGTAAATATATGCCACATTTTCTTTATCCATTCATCCCTCAATGGGATGATCATTTATGTTGCTTACATACCTTGGCTATTGTAAATAATACTGCAATGAACATGGGAGTGCATATCTTCAAAATCGTGATTTCAAATTCTAGAGTAATAAATTCTTAATCTAGAGAAATGACAATCTAGCTAGGTAATTAAATAAATCAAAGAGTGGGGGAATATTTGAGAAGGAGATTGCATAAAATAGCTACCTAGAAAACATGAACACAGCCATGTGCTCGATCCTCGCCACCAATTGGAGATACTATTATACATTATTAAAGATGTCAACATTCCCAAAAAAAGGATCTCGAATCATTTTTTTATAATGTCTCACTTTTTTGAATGTATTCCTCTTATTTTATATGACAAGGAAATGAGAGTAGTTATTAACTTGGCATTTTGTTGATTAAATCAAGTTTCCACAGCAATGCAAGTCAAAAATATTTTTCCCCAAAGAAAACCTTTAATAGCCTATCATTCATGTTTAAGGAGAGAAATAAAGAAGAGAAAAAAATAAAACTGCATTTTGTAAGAGGAAGATAAAATTCCATTGTGTTCAAGTATTTCAAGCATAAAACCTTCTGAAATCCGCTGTCATCTAATCTCTCTGCTCTATAGGAGTAAGCGCTTCTCTGTTTGAAAACCAATTAACTCTTTCAGACCTCAAAGGAGAGGATGGTGTTATTTATCACTCATCTTCTGGATTAGGCTTGAGGTGTTTATGGCTATAATACATCCAATTATCCCTCTTTGGGGTTATTTTCTATCTTTAGAAGGACATTTTGATGTTTTATGACAACATTTTATCCAAGGAAAAGAAGAAAATAAATTGTAAATATTTGAGTGTTTCACACTGATAGTATCTCTGTGGTTTCAGCAAATGGCTTTGGCAAGCTTCCCCACATAATGACTGCACTATAACACAAATACTAAACCCACAGTACCAAGGGCAGCGGAGCAAGAACTTTCTAGTTATATAATGAGCCCCATCCACTGCTGAAACTCTTTTAGAGCCTAAATAAAACGATCATTTTAGCTTTTGTATGTCTTGTTATTATAAGCTATTGCAGCATCAATAATTAAGTAGATGATAAAGCAGTTAATAGTTAAGATCATGAGATTTAAAGTCATCCGTACCTGAGAACACATCTCAGTTTTATCATTTAATCCTTGTGTGACCTTGGGTAGGTGACACTCTAAGGTTGTTTTATCATCTACAAAAGACAGCTATTAAAACTTACCTCAAAGTACTAGTATTTGGGAAATTGGGATAACACCTAGTGCAGTGTAGGCCTTACATAATTATATGATTGACCAGTTATTATTATGTTGATCAGGTAAAGTTGATCTGAAGTTGTCATCCCGTCATAAGAGAAATACAAAACTGGAAAATAAGGCAGCCCATTTTCTTATTAGTAAAAGTACTGAACTTCACAAGAAAGCTATGTTGAGCTTTGGTTTTGTCAAATGAAGTCGAATGGGCTCAAGAGTTCAGGTTCCTCCTGACATCAGCTCTGTCATTGAGAAAATTAGGGAATCAATCAGTCTAATCTGATACTAACGAAAACATATGACTGATCTTGAAAAAAATATACTCACTTCAAGGTAATGTGAAACCTTACGACAGGATTGTTGACAGAAACAGCCATATGAGTTACAAGAGAAAAGAATTAAATCAATAATATTCAATTTATATAATGTTTTCTCTACCTTGGCACAATGCAAGTATAATGAGATTTTGGAGGACAGACTGAAAATGCAATAGATGGTTCAACAGAATAGCATAGCTGCATTTTGTGAGTAACAGATAAGGTGACCGTAAAAGTCAATCAGGTCTACTGTGGTCTCAAAAGCAAGTTTTTATTGCCACACCTCCACCCAAAGGACAGGAGCCCTTTAAGACCAAAAAAGTCTTGAGCCATTCTTTTATCAAAACATGTGTTAGTGAAACTCATCTCAGAAGTTTTAATTAAGAGAGTCTCAGGTAACAACAACACAGGCTCTGATACCAAACTCTCTTAGGTCTAGCCCTCACTCTGCCACTTACTGGTTACATGACTTTGGACAAGTTTCTATCCTGTCTCAGTTTCCTCATTTTTAAAAATGAGGAATATAAAAGAAGAAACACCAATCCCAAGTGGCCGTTTTGTATATTAAAGGAGTTCATATAAGAGAGCTCTTAGAACAGTACCTGACACATAGTAAATGCTTCTTTGAGTTTAGCTATTTTAACCTTTTGGGTTTTATTTCTTATTTTGGTCACTAGTCTCAGCATCTACATGGGTTTCCTGGCTATCAAGCACTCCCTGGTCACAGCACTCCCACTCTCGTTACTTGAAACAATGAACAAGTCACTGTCCTCCCAAGACTTCATAATTCTCAGAGAAGAAGTTCTTGACTTCACTCATGACCATATTTCTCTATTGTTTATGCCCTGCCCGTGCCCAGACTTATTTTCAAATTCTCAGGTGGAATTAGCCAATAGGCTAAACTAATCACCGATGAACTCAAACCACCTCTATCTCTCATCTTAGACTATCTGGTCTTCACCATGAGCCCATTTGATCAACCTGTCGTTAGCCTCTGCCCAGTGTAGTCTGAAAATACTCACTCATTTGATAAGCATTTATCAAACCAGGAACCAGGCTAGGTGCTGGGAACTCAGAGTAGAATGAGCCTGCAGATGCGGGCTAAGCAAGTAGGCAGCTGACGTTAGATGTATATACGAACAGATATTTGAACTGCATAGCTCAGCCTCAGAACACTTCTAGCACTACACGTCTAAACAAAGTGAAACTGCCTGGTTCAGAATTCCTGCTTCTTTAAGAGGTCATGCTTTGCAAGGCATGACTTTGGATTCTTGGGCACAAGTGATTGATCAGAGACTAGATTGGGCCCAAGGGCAGCCAATGCACAGTCTGATTTAAAATAAATAAATACATAAAATAAAACAAAGAAAAAGGAAAAAAATATGATGGTCTATGCAATGTAACAAAAAGGAATGATTTGGGCCAATCATGATGCCTTGTAAATCTGAGCCAAGAAATACTTGGGTCCATTAGCGATAGGAAGTTAAGTGAAAGATGCTGCGAATGAGAGTTTTGTGCCATGGCAAGCTGTGTTAATTGCATATTAATCACCTTAAGTGTTTGATTGCTGAAAGAACTCACTGGACCCAAGGGTTTATATTTACACAACAGCTTTATTACCGGCAAAAAGTACAGATTGGCAACAGCAAGTGAAGAATATACATTGAGAGGGGCCAGCAGAGCTCAGTCACAGGCTGCTTTGCCTTCTTTTGTTTGGATTGAGCCACACAGAACTCACTCTACTCTCATGTCCTAGATTATCACTTCATGCAAAGTACCTCAGCACCAAGAAGCTCAAAGTCAACTCATGGAACAGATCTCTAATAATGAGCTATCTGGACACACTTAACCACTGAAATGCCCCTGACCCAAATCATAAATCCAATTATTAGTACTAAACAAGGCTGACAGGCTGGCATATCCTTCTCATGGATACATGATCACAGAACATCAGATAGTTTTAGTTAAAACATTCCATAGTGTTGGCCGAGGATCAGTAGCTCTAGGGATAAGCATGTAATCAGTCAGACCAGCTGATGCTATGCACAAGCGTAAGTTACAATTGAGTAGAAAATATGAGTAAACATAGGAAGCTGTTCAATGAAAAGAGGAGCATAGAGAAGATAGAAACTAAAAGTGAAGAGTGAGCAAGAAGTGGGAAGAGAGACACGAGTTTTTAGGGCTTTCTCCATCTTTAATGATTTTCCAGATCTCATTCTATTTTCTCTTTTCTTTTCAAGTAAGCTCAGTAAGTACTTCTTCTTTATAAAACAAAGAAGACAAAAAACAATTTTCTAGGTAGACCTTTCTAAAAATGGCAATTGTAGCATCTCTGATCTGGGTTTCTGAGACAAATGTTAAAGTTTAATGGAAGCCAAATTAGTCACACCCCTCCCATTATAGATTCTTAAGTAATTGAGAAATTCACAGGAAGACATCAAAATATCAGCTTACTTTTTCTGTCTGACTTAATTCGCTTAGCATGATTATCTCAAGATCCATCCATGTTGTCACAAATGGCAGTATTTCATCTTTTCTGATGGCTGAGTAATATCCCATAGTATATATGTACCACATCTTCTTTATCCAATCATCTGATTTCATTCATATGTAGTATATAAAACTGAAAGCAACAAACAAACATGACGAGCAGAGACTCATGGACACAGAACATGGATTAGTGGTTACCGGAGGGAAGGGGGGAGTGGGGAGGTAGATGTGGATAGAAGGGGTCAAATATTTGGTGACAGAAGGAAATTTAACTTTGGGTGGTGAACACACATATATATATATATATATATATATATATATATATATATATATACACACACACACGCATATATATATGATGTATTGTTGAGTTGTATACTTGAAACTTATTGATTTTATTAACCAATGTCACCCCAATAATTTTAATAAAAAATATATTAGTTTGCTATAAGCAACAGTTCCAAAAAAATAAAAAATACAGAAACATTTGAGTTAAGCCTGTCAGTTCCATTTGTCAGGCTCAGCAATCAAAGAAATCAATCCTACTTCCTTGGGAAAACATGAGTTAGGAATAAAAAAAAAAGAGACTCAAAGCCTTGTTGTAACATATGTCCTCTCACAGATATATGAGAACAGGAGACTGAGGTTTCCATAAAAAAGGAATATAATTGACCTGATAGACTATATTTGTGACCTGTTAAAGTATCACAGACAGAACCTTTACCTTTAACAATTCTCTTTGTTTCTCTCTTCCCTGAGAACTGGCCCCTGGAGTCTCCTCAAATTCATTCACATATAATAATCTACCCTCATAGAAGGACAAAGAGCACTACAATCCACCTTGAGTTATTTACCTTGTTTCCAGAGCAAAACACTGAAAGTGAAATCCTGGATAATGAGGGTGGCACCATATTCTTTGTGGCAGCTAAAGTTCCTTGAGTTTAGATAGAAGCAAACATTTGCTTGTGGAAATCAGCTTGCCACTTTGTACTTTTGTAGCAAATGAAATACTAGTCCCAAACTCAATTTGCTGAACGTTCGAAAATAAATCAGCTTCCCTTTACATTACCCTCCTATATATATCTGTGATTCCCACATTCTTTCGGACACCACAATTAGGGAAGCTGAAATACTGAAATAAAAGCATTCGCGATAGTCATTTCTCTCCAGTTAGGAGAACAAATTATTAGGGGAAATCTAGAAGACTTCCAGCAATGATGTTTTCCAACCTCTTTCCAAAGACTACTCTTGGTGTGCCCAGTCCTATACCATACCAGAATTTTCAGGTTAAGAAATGAAAAAATAAAGGTGTGCTTTCATAAGTGAATACAAATGTTAAAGAATATCCACAAAAGAAAATTCATGCAATGTAAAAACTAATCATTTAAGAGCATTGATCTAATATTAAATTCCCAAGTTAACAAGTATCTGGAATCAAGATAGACAGTTAAAGAAATAGGAGAGTGCTAAAGTCCTCATTGTAAACAAATGGAATTCAAAAGATACGATTGCACTCTCGCATATGATAATGTTAGAAAAATAGTTTAAATTTGTTTATTTAAATATAATCATAATTTAACTTTAAAATAAAATACATAGCTTTCTAAAATTTATGAAGGCAAACAAAATGTATTCTATGCAGCAAACTAAAGAAAAAGAAAAACCACTTCTTTGTGATGGTGGCTGGAGTTTAGGTGACAAGGAATGAAAGACCTCCATTTCCACATGAACACACTCTTCATTCCCATGCGGAAGCCAGCCTGGCAAAGGACGCTTCCGTGAGCCTAACTGCAGTGTGCTTAGCCCTTGAACAGTAAAGGAACTTAAGGTCTGAAGTTCCCATATCCCAGTGCTATAAACTTTCAACTTGTTTTTCTCATCTATAGTAATCATTTTTTAATTTTCTGTCCTGACTTAGAAAAACTTAACCGTGCTAGGTACTTTGCAGCTTATTATAGTTCGATTCTCCTAAAGCCTGTAGTCAAGGGCGGCCAGTGGTTTTATCAGTTTTTCTGTAAACCAGCTATAATCTATCTCATTAGCCCAAAGCTCATGTGATTCCCATAATCACCTATTTTACCCTCTGTTAGGCCAGCCCAGTAACTTTATATTCACTTAACTTTTTTTCTAGGAAATTTGAACATGTTAACATATTGCACAAATGAGCATCCTTTGTCTCGTTGGGTCATTAATTCTATTAAATTATGGCATCGCTAATGTTGATTTTTTTTCCCTCTCCACATGTCTGTTCCCATTCTTTCAGATATACTGTGCTTATTGATGTTATACATAAATAATAATTGCTATGACAAGTGCAAATCTCCTGTCAACACTTTCAGTAATTTCTCAATTCTTGGACATTTTTGTCCTATTCATTTGTCTTGCAGGTTGTCTAGATATGTACAGTAGAACATATGCTCAAATAGAAATAGACACAAGTGGCCTAAAAACAAACTATTGATTTTGAGATAAAAAATAGGTAGAACATACATAGATAAGCATGAGAAACAGACTGAAAATAACTCATTTAAACATTACCTGTGTTGATAGTTTGGTTGTAAGATTACCAATTCTTTCTTAATTCTTGTTCCTAGGATTGTAATAGTTCCATATTTTCTATAGGTATTATTATTTCTATAATATAAAATAGTGCATAATAGCTAGATATAATATGTAAATTTTTACAATATTTAAATAAATACAAAATGTAAATGAATATACTTTTAATAAGTCCTGAAATAGGTTGTTATAAAAATCTGATATAAAATTTATTTTATTATAGCAGAAATGAGTGAATACATTCTCTAGAATGATCCAGACACTTAGAGCTTTATAACTTCCAACAAAGTCATTCCTATGATTTGTCTTTGAACATTTCTTTTTCCTTCCTATCAAAGTTCACAGAAGAATAAATTACACAGACTTGTTTTCTTCTCTGCCAAAATGTTAGTATATAAAATCTTAAATTTTATGACTATCATGAAGCACGCACAAAAAAAAAAAAGCACATCCTAAGAATGATCTTAACCAAAAAGACTTTTGAGATGTGGCAATGTTATTAACTGATGTTCCACAACAAAATCCTGAGTTATTGGCTACCCTCAAGACTAAAACAAGGCATTCCACATTGTGATTTATAATTTTAAGTAGACTAAGCAATCATCCCTCCCAGGAGAGTTGAAATCAAATCCATCATAGACAATTGAGGTAACCAATCAATGCTCCTAAGAAAAATACAATTCTCCCAAAAGTAAGTCGAAACAGCTTAAGGACACACAGAAATGAAATATGTTCCTACTTTTCTCTCTCTTTGTGGAGACAAAAATTTGAATTATCATTGTCACAAAATATTTTATCATCTAAATGCAAAGGATAAGCAATCTGTAAAAACCAATTCAGGAGTATTCTGTTGTGTTTTAATAAAGAGCATTAAAAGTAAGATCTGGGTTCCACATGTCAGCTTTTTTGATGCGAAAGATAAATTACTATTCCAAAGGAACAACAACTCTAACTTTCTTAATTAATGAAGAATGAAAATAAAGAAAAATAACAGTTATAAGAGACATTATTTATATATGTGGAAGTAATGTTCAAGTTGAGATTTCATGACATTTCTTTAGGCAATAAGAACAAGTTGCATGGAGTTAAAAAGAAATAGTTAAACTGAAATATTTTCCAAACCCAAGTCTTTTCTTGCCCCTAGCCCAGTCTTGTTAATGAATTTGAGGCTCTTTGCTCCCCCAAAATTTGGTCCACATTCCTCTCATTCACCCTGCTTCATCTATTAAAATCTTAGTCATCTTTCAAGACAAAGGTTAAGACTCATCTCTTCCCTAAAGCTGTTTCCTACCACAATTATCTACAGAGATCTCTGCCCTCTCTGTCCCCTTATGTTCCTCTCATCAGAGCCCAGCAGTCTGTGCAGATGAAGAGATCTTCGGTTTATATGTGTAGATCTTGCTTTGGAAGCTCTGTGAGCTTCTCAAAGGCAAACACTTTTTTGTATTTCTTTGAATCCCATGTTACCCAATAGACTGTTTCTGACCATGTAATAGTTTCTAGCTATAGTTATTCCTTCCTCCCTATTCATCTGTTATCATTCAAACTTTCAATTATTACCAACTGGCCACAATGTCTTAGTGTCCAAGTATGATTGGGAAACACATTTCTGGAGGAGGACCTAATTAGTGCTGGGAAACAAGGAAGGCTTTCTGGCGGAAATTTTATAATTTTTTCCCCAGGAAACAGGAAGAAGATGAGGAGAAAAGAGTGTTCAAAGGAAATGTCAAAAGATATATTGAGATGAGAGAAGTCTGCAGCTCTGTGCAGGGAACTGAAAGAAATTCACCATTTTTCACATATGAAATGCAAGAAGGGAAATGGCAAGAAACAATTCTTGGACAGGTCCCTGGTGTCAGGTCATGAAAGCCTTTACATGCTCTTAAGGATTTTGAACTTTATCCTAAAGAAATGTAAAAGCCTCATTCTAGCCACTTTATGGAAAATGCACTAAAGAGAAGTAAGGGACAACTTAAAGAAAGTTAAAAGAAATAACTCAAGAAGTGTACACTGGTTGGCAACAGAAGAGTATCTTGGGAAGAGCCATCAAGAATAACACCAGTAATTAAAGATAGGGGAGGAAAATAAGGTTCCAAAAAGAGATTCAGAAAGAAACAGAGAGGCAAGAGAAAAGAGGGAACATTTGTTGTCACAAAAACTAAGAGAATGGTGTTTTATACAAATAAGTGCAGAGCAACCTAGAGCCTAGATCTTGTTAAACACACACACGCACGCATGCACACACACACGCGTGTGCACACACACACACACATTGATGAGAGCATGTCAAAGGTATACAGGAAGAAATTGAAAGATCTCTCAATGGCCAAGCTGGAAAAATTTAAGTAAGAAAATAAATAAAGTAGATTTGGATTATAACCTAAAATATAAAACTAATATCCATGATTTCATAGCAATATAAATAAATGATTTAATAGTTAAATAAATGGCAGAAAATAGAAAAGTCCCTATGCAGATTTCTAAATCATTTATGTAGATACCCTACCCTCAAGGAAGCAAAGCTTAACTCCCCACTCTTTAGATATGAGTGTCTCCTTTCCAAAGAGTACAGTAGGAGAAGGGAGAAAATAGAGTTAACTTACAGTAGAGAAACCTTACAAACAGTGCCCAGCCAGATAATTAAGGTCAACATGAACAGTGATAAGTCATATCGTTAGTATGTATCTTGATGTGATAGGATGAAATAGAACTTTACCTCCAGGATCTTTCTTCCAAAGACTCATAACCCCACTCTAATCATGAGAAATCACAACTGATAGACATTCTACAAAACATCTGACATAAAGTCTTCAAAACTGTCAAAGTCCTCAAAAACAAGGAAAGTCTAAGAAACTGTCACAGCCAAGAAGAGTCTAAGGAGACATGATGACTAAATAAAATGTTATATCCTGGTTGTGTTCCTAGAACAGAAAAAAGACATTAAGAAAAAACTGAAAAAAAAAATCTGAATAAAGTATGGACTTTGGTTAATAATAATGCATCAGTATTTATCTGTTAATTACAACAAATATTTCATAGTAATGTAAAATAATAACAGAAAAATTGGTGTGAACCGTACACTAGCTTCACAGTGAATCTAAAATTCTTCTAAATAAAAGTTTATTTTAAAAGATAGGGCATATTCAATCATATCAAATGCAGCCAAAATAAAAAAAAGATACAGACTGATAAACATCCTCTGTCTTTCCAAGCCTTTCTAATCTTGCAAAAAGTTGTTCCAAAGTAATGGAGGAGTAAAAGTAAGATTACAGTACAAAATAAGGAATACTTCTAGAAGCATATAAAAAATTATTTTAATATGCCTGACTCTGAAGGAATGAGAGAAGAGAGTAGAAGCAGAAGGAAGTGAGACTAAGAGAAAATAACTTTAAGGAGACAGTAGAGAAACAGGTCCTTAAAATGCTGAACTGGAAAAAAAAAAGTGTATAAACCTGAGGAGTAACTTCCCAAGATGCTTTTGATGTTGGTACTGTTGCACCTCACGATTGATATCAGCTATTTTTCTCTTTTATATGTTGTTTACTTGGACCATGGACTGTTCCCCAGGCAAAAGACTCTGAGCCTGAGAATAGCATGTAGGAAATTTGAATTCATGATCAGTCCATGCAAGGAAGGCAGAGGGAGAAGTTAGTTAGGTTATGGTGAAGGTACAACAAGGACTTGACCAACCATGCACAGAGCTCTGAAATTCAGATGAAGCACCAAAGATATCCCACATTGCAGTACGGGAGTCAGGCCTTTATACTCCCCCATCTACCGGTCACTGAATGCCAGTTAACCCAGGAAGGGGTATGACCAACCTAGGGTGAAGCAGCCAACTCTGATCAAGGACTGTCCATGGAGGACTGATGGCAGAGAGCAGTCTCTCAGGAGCTGGGGCAGACAGGATCTTCTGTCCTGAAGAGGGATTTCTGCAGCATATCACAGCATCTACTATACTTGGCATTCTTGCTACACCTGTTTCATCTTTTCTGAATTTGCCTGATCTTCCTTATATATTGATGTTCATGGTTGCAGATGCCACCTAGTTTGTTTATTTAAATTTAAATTTTCATTTATGCTTCCCATTCTCCTTTTAGCTTTCAGATGATTTCTCAGGGGAACAATAATCAGGACTTTGTGGTCATGAGCTATGTATTTCTACCAAAGTGGTGCAAATGTGAGCGATTGCTGAGGACGACCTGAGGACCTCAGTGAAAGGGTGCAGTCCTACATTATCTTGAAAAGAGTCTACCCAAAAGAATTTCATTCAGCAATCAGAAAGGAATTGGACTGTAATTTCAAATATCAAAACTGATAGTAGGGTGGGGGGGCGGGCATTTGGGAGGGAAAGAAATTGAGCAGCCGAAAGGGCTCGATACTTATGCCAGAGCACGGTAGGCATAAGTCCCCAGTCACCTTACTGTAATAAATAATCTGGCTTTAATAGACACAGAAACATTAGAAGTTATTACCACCACCCCTTACACAGGCCAAATTCCTCTAGAAAATACTTCTTCCATATAAACTATTAACTCTATGTCTATAGGGACACAATGTGCTGAGTGAAAGCACTTAAGACAACGGCTTCAGGTCCGCTCATGGGCACCATGGGCTCTATTAGTTGTACTGAAATAGTAATTTTCTAAAAGATACCACAGAGGCTTTTGGAAGTCTATTGACCTTCAAAATATGAGCCTTCTCTCTCCATTCACTTGCAGATCAGATATAATGTAACATATTTGGGCTTATGTTTCAAGAATAACAACAGATCTACACTTAAGTAGCTTAAATGAGTAAACAGATATTTAAAAATAAAAAGAAATTAAAAATAAAGATGAAAGCTAAGTACTAGATAACACACTGTGGAAAAATATTTTTTTTAATCTTATCAAATTGATACACAGTCAATATCTCATGCAAAATTGGAGCATCAGTCAATGCTCAAGTGAAAAAAGGATTTAAGGCTAAACTAGCAATACAGGCAATGGGCTCAGGTTAATGAAAGGCCAGTAGCACATGAACCAGAAAGTGCATGAAGTTTAAGCTTTAGGCTCCTCACTGCCATCTCACCCAGGTCTCTCCCAAGGCCCTGAATTACTTTCAACATTTTGTATTCTTTTTCACAAAGAGGGCCCCTAAGGGTGTATTGACCAGACCTCCAAACCTGAATACCACTCCTGCTAGGGGCATACAGATATAAAAATATCTAATATTACATGAAAAGGTAAGAGATATTTGTGACTCATAGTAATGTCCACCCTTCATTCTATTGTAGTTACCTTTTTGATGTCCTGAAATAAATGTCACAAAATACATATCTGTGTTATGAAATATCTAACTAGACACTTAGAAATGTCGTCATGGCAGGCAAGTTTGATATGCAGGTTAAAAATTTAAAATATGTGAAGATATTTTAAGAAAAGAAAAAAGTAATTATTAAACTATTATTTTTTGTTTGTTTGTTTGTTTAACTAATATTTAATCAAGTACCTTTTATAGGCCAGGAACAGTATTAGGCCTTCAGCAAATAGACTTCAAACAGGGCTCAAATGAAAAGAAGAATTTTTATGTTTGAAATATGAATAGCCAACAGGAATACAGCTTCAATAGTCAAATCTATAGTCTTTGTGAATATGAAGGGAATAAAGATAAGATTTCTAAAGAACTATCTAAATGTCATTGGCTTTGCTCACTATGTAATCATAGAAGTTTAGGGCTCCATAACAGCAGTTCTTATACCTTCTAGCTGTTTGGCCTTACATATTTATCAGTTGCACTCCCCACTGAGGGTTAATTACCTTCAAGATTCTATTCTGCATGGAGAAAGTACCAAAAGCAATGGAAAGCAGGTGGAGTAATAACAAGCAAAACATTCATTCGTTCAACAAATACATATTGAATACAGTGTTCAGGCTAAGATCAGTGCACCAGCAAGGCCAGATTCTGGTGAAAGCCTTCTTCTGGATTGCAGGCTGCTGCATTCTTGCTGTGCCCTCACAAGACGGAAGAGGCCAGGGATCTCTCTAAAGCCTCTTTTATAAGACACTAATCTCATTCATGATGGTTCCACAGTTAAAATCTAAGCATCTCCCAAAGGCCTCACCTTCCAATACCATCATATTCAGGAGTTAGGATTTCAAAGTATGAATTTGGGGGGAGCACAAACATTTAACCGTAGCAATGTTGAACATACACCCAATAGGAAAGCATAGCCCCTGCCCTCACGGTCATATTCCAAGAGCATGTGAGAGGAGGATGGAACCCAGGTTTAACAGAGTGTATGTTCAGGGAAGACTCAGAAATAGCATCTAATATGGACACTAAAAAGGTGAAAGAGAGCTAAAATGTTTCCAGGAATTAGAAAATAATCAAAATATTCAGAACATGGAATGAGGTGGGAATGGGTAGAGTGGAATAAAAATACAAGGCAGGTCAGCAAAGCCTAGCCTTGCCATTTTAAAGGGTTCGAAATGGACCTAGGACAAGAAGAAGAAAGATACCACGCTAGGTATTTGAAAGCTGCCCTGACTTTACATTATATCTCTAATAAAAATTAGGTGATGTGAGCTGCAGCATATTATTTAACTTGTCAGAGACTTGGTTTTTCATCTGTAATGAATGAATAATAAGTTATTAAACAATGTTGTGTGAAGCAAATAAAATAATCGATGGGAAAGCACTGTGGGAAAAATGTATAGACATGTTCTACGAGTATAAGGTGCCATTATAGCATGAATAATTGCGAACTGCGCTTAGGAAATGACATCAGAACTGAAGACAAAGTGCAGTGATATCCAAAGGCTATTCAACCAAGAGGATCTATGCTTTCTTCAGCGCAGTTGATGTATGGTCGAGAATGAAGTCTGACAGCATAGCCAGTGCAGTCAGCACTTTGTACTGCGTCTCAGCATGCAGCATGGCAATGCAACTGGGGCTCTTTCCAATTCCCAAAAGGCCCAGGGATATGCAGAAGGACTCTGAGTGCTGAATCCACACATTTTGCATTGCATTCAAGCATGCTGGAAAGATTCTAAGTGCAACTGTGAAGGTTACTTTTCTGAATCAAAAGGATAACTCCGATGGTTATGTTAGAAAACAATAAGCATAAGCATAATAGCAGATTGAGGACTCCTCATTTTGAGGGCTTTCTATGCATTAGAACCTTGGAATCACACACATACACACACACACACACACACACACACACACACACACACACACAGAGTGATCCTATAAGTTTATAATGAATATTAGCTTCATTTGAGGAAACTGAGGGTTAGATGAGATAAGTAACTTGCCCAAAGCATACCATCAATAAGTGTTAGATGTGATATTTGAACCCATTATTCATCTGACTCCTGTATTTTGCAGAACTTTATATAATAAGATACCACACCACAAAAAATATACAGACTTGTACATCTGGGTCAAAATAGTGTCACCAAAGCAACTGCTCCCAAATGATCACTATAAAGTCAATGAGGACAAGAAAAAAATTCACAATATTACTAAAAATTAAGATGTGTAGATACCATAGGGCTAGAATCTAGGAAGAATATCCATTCAATACAAGATACTATAGATCCTGATTTGGAAAAAATGACCCAAGCTATGCCTGGTGGCATATAATGACTTAAACTCATGAAATTGAGTTTGAATCAATCCAAGTTCAACCAGGCCTTACTGCCACAGGCCTCTTTTGAGGTCTAAAAAATGCACCACAAAGCTATATTTTATTTTCAAAGATAATAGGATTGATAAAATAATTCTGTAAACATAGAGCATTAGAATTTTAGCCAAACATTAGACAGGCCCTTTATTTTAGCCTTGGGGGCAAGTTGAAGGAACATGAGGTGGTATCTTTAGTTTAAATTGTAAATAATTCAACCATACACTCAGTGGTAAATATTTAATGGATCGATAGCCATATATACTGCTAGTATGAACTACAGTGGCTAGTTTGTATTAATATCCTGGAAAAGAAAATGTTTGCCAAATTATAAAATGGCATCTAGTAAGGAATAAGAGATCGCTGGTTTAATTGCAGAATCAGTGTTTTCCAAGTACTAAATAATATAAAATGTTCACGGGGACAAATAAAAGTTTTTGCTCTGAGAACTAAAAACTAAGCCTAACAGTATTGGAGTGAGAATCACTGACAGTCAATTATTCTTATCAAGGGATCCACTTCAGAGAACACAGCTGACAGGAAGCTAAAGGCCTCTGCAGGCCATGGAGTGGAGATATCAAAGTCAACAATGAAAATTCAGTTGCTTCAACAGAATGACAGTGTCTATGACCTGGAAACAAGGAGCTCACTCTCACATGCAAGAGTGTGCATTGATCAGTGTTTCACTTCTAATGACACCATTGAAAAATTAGTAATAAGAGAACAGTTTGATCAAGGACTGAAGACCAAGTACGAGATTAGAACATCAAGAAATTCTAGTAAGGAGGTAAAAATCTTTAACACTGTAAACACGAGGCGATTCTTCTGCTTCTTTTGATAATAAATATATCTTCCTATTGTGGCTAAAGAGTTTTAGGTGATGTTGGAGTGCTGGCAGAAATTGGAAGGGCTTGAAGAAGGTATTGTAATAATGAGTGAACACTTCTGTAAAATCCCTGAAATTTCTCCTCTGAGCAAGGTTTGAGACATCACACTAATTGTTTTCATGAGGCTCATAGGCTCCAATGATTCAATAAAAGCTTCCAAGTTATACAAATGTTTCTGCCTTTTCTACATTACCTAGAAACCCTAAAAGATCTTGCACATAAGACAAAGCCCCTCTTACTGGAAACAAAAGGCATTTAATAAATATCTGATGACTAAATGAATGAAAGTTATTAATTCTGCAAGGGAAGAGGGGCAGAAACATTCTTACAAAGGCTATCTTAAAATTAAATGAAGACCGTAAGATTCTAACTAAATATAATAAAAATGAATTTGATGTAATAGAATAAGGATTAAATTAGAATAACTTTCTATCCTGTGATTCTTGAACATTACAAATTTTCCTTATGACTGTGACAGAAGTTCTGAGGAACAACATACACACACATGCACACGCACAACTGAGCCGATTATAACTATAGGGGAGCTTCGGAATAGCTCTCCATTTGCCATAAAACCTCCCCATTACACAAAATATTGGCCCAAGTCTCTAGACTCCCCCTCATGATTTTCATCTTTTCCCTATTTCCAATTTTGAAACTAGTCAAATATTAAGATAACCTTCAGTGCAAGGGATTTCCCTTTGAAATGTATTTAAAGTTTGGATGCCTTAGGGAATGTATTAATCAGAGTTCTCCAGAGAAACAAAACTAATGAGGTGTGTGTGTGTGTGTGTGTGTGTGTGTGTGTGTGTGTGTGTGAGAGAAGAGAGATTTATTATAAGAAATTGGTTCCTATGATTATGGAGGCTGACAAGTGACAACTTACAAGATTTGCAGTCAGTTGGTAAGCTGGGGAACTGGAGAACTGATGGTGTACTTCTAGTCCATTTGTGAAGGCTTCAGAACCATGAGAGCTGATGTAAGTTCTAAACCTAGAGCCAGCAGATTTGAGACCCAGTAGAGCCAATATTTCAATCAGCGTCCATAGGCAAGAAAAAAATGATGTCCCAGTTCAAAGGCAGTCAAGCAGACAAGAAGCATTCCGTCTTACTTGAGGAAGGGCCGGCCTTTTGTTCTATTCAGGCTTTCAACTGATTGGACCAGGCCCACCCAGATTAGAGAGGGTAATCTGCTCAGGGATGTTGTCTTCTATGATTCCGCCCTTATTCTTTGCAGAGTCCAGTATTCTCCCATTGAAAATATACCCTCCAGAAAGAAAATGCATTATTATTGACAACTCACTTTGATTTGCAGTCTTTGGTTTTCCTCAGTCTTAGGTAGACAAATGTTAATGTCCTATTTTCCTTGTAAAAAAGATGGGGGTGGGGGACATTGCCTGTAAAGATATTTCAAACATTAGCCTATTAGAATGTGTTTTATGAGGGAAAGATTCTTTTTCTTCATCCTCTCAGCAAGGCCTAATACCCATGCTACCTGTTAGAGCCTGTCTGTGGATAATTTAGTAGCTTCAAATTGTATACTATATAAAAAACTCCCATCAATCTCTTATATTCTATGGCTAACACTATTTTATTATTTTCTTTTGTGTCATAAACTTGGCAGCAGAATGGAAACCCAAACTGACATTTGATACTGAACATATTGGCTAAACCTTTCCCCTAGGTTACCAGATCAGAAGAATAGTCAGCCTCAAAAAAATTCAAAGCCACTTCTGCAAAAGCTTCCCAACCTTAAGGGCTTTCTTTCAATCTAGTTCCAGAGGGATTTATGCCTGCAAGTTTTATCTCTCTGAATAAAATAACTGCAAAGTAAGCAGTATCTAAACAGGGTATACAAAATTGAAAGAAAAAAAAACACAGAAATTAGGAGAACTAAGAGATGAGACTTTCAGGGGAAAAGCTAAGCTTATATGTTATTCAAAAGAAAGAAGTCAGTGTGCCTCAAAAAAAAACCTCTTTGGGAACATGAAAGAAATGCCTAGAGCAGTATGCCACATCAAGAGGAGAAAAATATAGTCCCTGATGCTTATTAAAGTAAATATTATCTCTTTTGTTCAATTTCAAGAGGGAATTTTTTTAATTTTAAATACTTTTTTAAAATTCAATTTAATGACACACATTTAAATTTACATAATATAAAATGCTATTATGACACTATATTTGGCTTATTATCAATAATGTTCCCAAACATCATTTACTACTTAAAGGTGGATTTCCTAAGCAATTAGGCAATGGAGCATTCTAATTAAAAATTAAATCAGTGTTCAAATAGGCATCATCAAATAATAACTATAATCCTCTGAAACACATTAACAGCTAGAAGAGTATCTGGTTTTATCACATTGCTTTTTTTTTTTAATTTCATCATATCTACTGTAAAACTACTCTGAAAATACACTCATAAATCTCCTGTTGGGAGGCTGAGTAATACTTTGAATCAAAGTAGGTGTGCATGTGCCTTCATTTTCTTCTTAATGGAAGGTAGAAATTACCATAGTGATAAATCCAGCGTGTGAATGAGGGACACCTAGGAGTGCTCTTGGGGTTGGGGTAGGGCTGAAGAAGAGGCTTTCTTTCTAAAGTCCCTTGAAGTCTTTGAAGCACAGTGATTTTAAGAGCTCCAAAAGAGTTCTTAATTTATTCCATCGAAATTACCAGGTCGAAGGTGTGTTAGTGAAACAGGGTAGAAAAATCATTGACAACGCAGCAGACTCTGGAGCCAGAATGCCGGGGTTCAAGACCTGATTCCACCATTTATTAGCTGTATGACTTTAGATAAGCCATTTATCCTTTCTGTAACTCAGTTACCTTATGGGTAAAACGGGAATCATGACATCAATACTTTAAGAGTTATTGTAGGGATATGGGAGCTAATGTATGCAAAGCCCTAGAATGGTAACTGCCACATGGTAAGTGATCAACAGGTCTAAGTTAATTATATGGGAAGCTAGCACATAGCAGAAGACTGAGAAGGGTCAGAGTGACAATCCTGGGTCTGCTGCTTAATCAACTGTGTGACTTTGGGCATGTTATTTAACCTCTCTGAGCCCTTATCTTCTCATTTTCAAATAAGGGTAACTCCAGTAACCATACAGGTTGCTAAGAGGATTAAATGAGATCGTGAGGGCTGAATTCACCACTAAGAGGTGAGGTTAAGTGTGAGCTCCCCCAGGAAGGGATAGAAACACCCCAACTGCTGCATGAGGCCGTGGTCCTCTCTGCTTTCCATTTAACAAAGATCGTTAATTATGTACTGCCTTTTTGCCCCTATGTTTATTGGAAATGTTCAAGGAAATTTTCTTCACCCTTTTTTTATCTTTCACATAAAAGTAAAAGCAAAAGGCAGTGATACGTGCTGGTTTGTCAAGTACTGCAGCTTCTAGCCAATTATACTCAGACACCAAAGGAAAGGGGCCACGTGTATCCACCTCCTTTTCTTGGCTGGGTGAATTTCGAGTTGACAAGATGTAGTCAAATGCAGTGAATTCATTGCCTACACCTCATGGAAAAGAAATGGAAAAAAGATTTTGCCACTTCTGCTGACCCCCTCACACTACACTCCTTAAAAAGATGACATCACTTGGAACCAGATGCACCTTCTACCAGCTGTGGAATGTGGCCCTGAATGAAATGGCATTTTATCAGAGTTCTAAAGACCAGATGTGTCTTAAATCAGACTGACCCAGAAAAGAAGGAAGAGGAGCTCTAACCTGGGTGCACAGTGAGGCTTGGTTTGTCTGATCTGACTGCTAATGAGCATAATTCTGAGTCATCTCTGTCATTTGGACAATTTCTCTGCAGAGGAAACACAGCCAGGCCTTTCCCCGGAGGCCAAACATCGGTCAGGGGGAAAGGGTTTCAACCGCTGCTGACTCAAGCAAGATTCCAAACAGGAAACCCAGTGCTGGACTTGGAAGAGACCCCCAATCTCTGCAGTCTCCCTTAGGGTTTCCTCAATCTCCGGCTCCCTTTGATGTTTCCAGGTCACTTAAGCAGTTGAAGGGAGGAGAGAGTTCTATTGTGAGGATGTAGGTATTAGCTAGCCATGGCAGAGAGCAGGATTTGGCAAATTCTGCTTTCCTTGTTTGCAAATGTGAAGGCAGTGACTTCTGCGTCTGCCTCTGCCTGAATCATTGTCCCTTTACCTGACTAAAGTCTATCATTCTCCTTTAAAGAGGCCTCTATCCACTCCCACCCTCCAATTTAGTTAGACCTTATGTCTATATACTATTCCCTGTGGAAGACAGAATTCTAAGATGTCCTCCAAGAGTCTCACCCTATTGTATGTGTCACGTATAATCCCGGGGATCTTTGAATATGATGAGGTAGTCTCTTCTGTGATGAGCTTCTTCTGTTCTATGGCACACTTTACTTTAAGAAAGGCAGGAGAGCCCTTAAAAGGTACAGGGCTTTTCCTGAAGAAAGAGATTCAAAGCATGTGAGAAACTCAACATGACAGATTATCCACTGCTGGCTCTGAAGATGGAGGAGCCTAAGTGACATGGAATGTGGGCCAAGAGTGGCCCCAGTTTACAGCCAGCAAAAAAATGAGGACCTTTCTCCCTTCAGCTGTAAGGCACTGAATCAACCACTTGAGATTGGAAAAGAATCTTGAATCCAGATGAGAACGCAGCCCAGTAATAAATCAATTTAGCATTGTGAGATCCTGAGCAGAAAACCTAGTCTTCCCACATCTGGATTTCTAACATACAGAACTATGACCTAGTAAATGGTTGTTTTAAGCTACCGGATTTGTAGTAATTATGAAGCAATACAGAATGAATACATCCCCATAAGACTTTATACTTTCCTTTCAGAAACTTATCTAAGCTGTATGAAGGCAGGGACTAAAACTTTTATTCTGTCTCCAGCACCCAACCAAGTTTCCAGAGTATAGTAAATGCTCAATAAATATTTGTTAATGAATAAGTACATATATTAATCCATCCTTTTAAATCACATTATTTTCAATTAGATTAATCAAAGTATTTCTATCATGAAGTTAGAGAGGGATGCTGTTTTCATTTACATTAAAATATATATTTCCATTTCCACCCCTGTTTCTTAATTTGATGTTTCATTGGTTTCTTTAATTAATTTAAACAAGCCCGATACTGCTCATATGCAGAGTCAAGAGGCATGACCATCATCTATGGAGTAGACTCTGCCTATTCCTTGTTTTCGCTCCAGCCCCTGAACTCTAAACTCAAGTGTTAGGCAGCAAAATGAGTGTATATGGGTGTTCCAGGTCACCTGAAGCAAAATAATGTATGTTTCTCTTGATGAAGCCTTGTTTTTTTCTCTTTCCTTCCCCTTTAGCATTCTTTCCTCATCTGCCCTGTGATTGTTAACTAAACCCCAGAAAGGCATATCTTGCTGAGTAGCCTCACCCCTGCCATTGCCCAAGCCTACCCTACATTGTTTTCGTTCATAAGATTGTCCTCTGTCCGTAGTGACCTTGGATATCATCACTGCATGAAAAATGTCATCTCATCCATCAAGACCCAAATTAAATGCTAACTCTACTTTGAAACTCTCCTAGGTCTTCCTTCATCATTATTTTGTATACAGCACTTTTGTTTCAGAGATGCCCATTCTGTAAGAGAGCTAAGTGTTTACGCACATACAAAATTCCCTGTGAATCATGAATCCCTTCAGGGTCAGAAACGAGCCCCCACACCTAACAAAGTGCCAGTTCCAATTAAGTGTTTATATATTCACTTATCGTTTTATCTTTGCTTATAGTTGAAATGATTTAAAGCTAGACCTTCAAAGAGCACTGATGTGTTAAATAGGAAACCTTGAAAGCAACAAGCCTTACTCTCTTTAAGGAAAAATCTGTTTGGTGACACTGAGACTCTGGCTAACCCACTTTTGAAGGAGGTAAGTGAATGGACATTACAGAGTCTTGTCTGACTTCATTCATGGGAACTTGAGTCCCCTCTGAACTTCTAACAAAAGTTTATCACCCCCTGAAATAGATTTTAAAAGTAAAAAAGAAAATCTTTTTCATGAGGATAGCAACATTGCAATATTACTATATTACCTAAGTGGTAGGGTTCGCACAACGAAATATAAAGACCAGCGAGATAAACATGACCTGTTAGAGACTAATGTTAATATATTTTGGCATACAATGTGGAAAAACAAAGGTCTAATTTTATGTTTTTCTAAATAGACCAAAGCAATTTTATGAAATAACAAAAATATCTTAATAAATTCTTTATTAAGAACTTATTTTGTGTCAAATGCTTTACGAGCTTAATTTAATTTAATTTTCATGGCACCTCAGAGATAGGTAAATAATGTTACTTCTGTTTTATAGAGTAAGCCAGTGAAGCTTGGAAAGTTATACTTAGTCCAGGGTCACTGTCAGAGCTGGTACTCAGATCCAGGCATGACTATACTCATGAAAGGTAAAAAAGCGTGATTCTACACTGATACAGTGGGGCTTCACTGAGCATCTGAAATATCCAGTAAAAGACAAAGGGTAACAGAATTCAACTGGAGTGCCATCTCACAGAATCAAATGCTGAAAAACTCTCCCCCTTACCTGCTGAAGAGAACAGGACTAGCCACTTTGGGCTAAAAATTGTCAGAGAATGAATATCTCATCGTCTTTCCATTGTCCTAGTTCAGGGTTTCTCAGCTTTGGCATTGTTTACATTTTATTGTAGGAAACTGTCCTGTTGCATTCTTTATACTGCTGTTTAGCAGTATCTGCTGCCTCTACTCACTGGAAGACGGTAGCACCTCCCAACCAGTTAGTTGTGACAACCAAAATGCCTCCAGATATTCCCTGGCAGAGGTAGGACAGAGGTGGCAAAATCACCTGAGGTTGAGAACCACTGTTCTAGTAGATCAAGTACTGAGACAGGAATCAAAAGATCAGGTTCAGGTTCTGCAAATCACATAATCTTTCCAAACTTTGGTCTCCTTACCTGAGAAAATATTGGTATATGTTCTAACTAGATCCTAAGACTCTTATAAGAGCAAAACCATAAAATTTCAATGAGATCAATGTCTATTAAAACAGCAGCAGTAGGAAAGGTAGTAATTTAGCTCCCTCTATGAATTATACAGAGTTTAGATAGAGTTGTAATGTAGGAAAAGCACTGGAATGAATATTGAAAAAGCTGAGTCCTATTCCTGGCTCTGCCTCTGGCTACCTGTGTTTCTTTGAACAGATCACCAGGTCATGCACAGGAAATTTGTATTTTTATTGTTGTTGTTGTTGTTGTTATTATTATTATTAATTTGCATTGAAACTTTCCTGCTCCACTCAGCAATGCTTAATTTCTTTTGGAAAATAATCTTTCCTTCACTGGTATAGTCTTATGGGAGGTAAACACAGGTGTCACCTCCTCCCATAGAACCCAACAGGCAAATCCCTCCTCTCATCATCTCTGCACGGCCTCTGCACAGCCAACATATGACCCAAGCTCAGCCTGTGAGCAACTGTAGCCCAGAACTTTGACTGCTGATCAAGGTAGACATAGATGGAAGTGTTGCCTGAATACCCACTTCACCCTTCCTAGGGGAGACTTCCTGTGGTTTTTTTCTTCGAGTCTGCCTTTTCATGCCTGGGTCTCTAGTTTTCCTCTCACTTCTGTGAACTTCTCATATTTTTTTTGTATAAGAGCCTGCTTATTATCCCCAATTATATCTTCTCTCCTTCTTTCATAGTAACAGTACGCAATTTTTTGTTTATCACATTGCCATACAAAATAAAACATATTTCTCAGGTTCTTTAGGTGGCTGATGGGGCTGTACAATGAAGCTCTGACCGGTGAGGCATAAGCAGTAGTTGTATATGCGAATTCCAAAAAGTGTCCACAAGAGGGAAGGCCATATCATCTTTTTTCTTTCCTTTTCCTCCTGATTAGAAAGTAGACATAATGGCTGGAGCTCCAACAATCATCTTGAACCAGAAAGTAATCTTGGAAATGTAAAAGTTTTGCATGGTAGAAGGTCTTGGTTCTCTGTTCAGACACTGTGCCAGATCTGGACTGATTATTTCTAAAATTCTAGAATTGAGAGGAAGAATAAACGTCTGTCTTGGTTACCAGGGTTGGTGTTTCTGTTCTTTGTACTGATCCTAATGAATTCACCCTTTTGTTTCGGTTAGCCCTGCTTACTATTTATTGCTAATGCTTCTTTCGGGTGAAAGTGATAGAAAATTCAATTCAAACTGGCTTAAACAATAAGAAAAAATATATTGGCTTACAAAACTGCAAAGTCCTGAGGTAGTCCAGACTCCAGGCAAAATTCAATCAACATTTCAAACAATTTCAATCACCAGAGATCAAGTTTCTCTCTTATCCTGCCTTCCACAATTTCAACTTCACTTTCAATTTTCATATGTTGATTTTCTTGCAGCTCCAACAATTCTTAATGAACTGCTGAGAATGGCTGAAATAGTTTAAGACTTCACATTTCATTTTAACTCTTGGGGAAAGAGAAAGGGTCTCCTGCAGTAGGTTCCAAAGAAAGAGGATGCTTGCCTGCCTTTCTCTCTCTCTGTGTGTCTCTCTCTCTGTCTCTCTATCTGTCTGTCTCTCTCTCTCTCTGTCTGTCTCTGCTCTCTATCTGCTCTGCTCTCTCTCTCTCTCTCCCTCTTTACCAAAAAAAAAAACAACAGAAGCAAAAACCCTCAGGAACTATATCCTTACATTTTATTGGCTCTCACTAGCTTACAAACCTGTCCCTGATCCAGTCACTGTGGACAAAAGATTAGAGCTATTGATTGGCTTCTATTAATCAGGCTCCATTCCTGAGACTAGAAAGTGGGTCATTCCCACACAAACCTTATAGCTCAGAATAGGTGAGGTGTTTCTCCAAAGCAAAAGGTCGATGGATGTATTTACCTATGCAGCAGGAATAGCAATACTTATCCTGACTACCTGAAAAGGTTGCTATGATGATTAAATTCAATAGTTCAAGTGACGGTGTTTTGAAAATTATGAATTACTACATAACTATGAAATAGTATTATGGGTACTATAATGCATTTCTCTCTTGTCCTTTTCCCCATAGGATTTTCTTAGCGTTTGTGGCACTATTCTAAGAGTAATAGCAATCTACGATTTTATGGACTTCCTCACTTTTTGAAGGCAAACATTTATGATATTATAATTTAATCCTTTCAACTACAAATGAAAATATCTCCTCCACTTCCTCCTATGGTAAGTTTGTAACTACAGTGATGGCTTGGTCTTTTTATCTCCCTTTAAGGTTTTGGATGTTCTTCACTAAGTCAAACTTTTAGAGATAAGGATGTAACCCGGGAATAAGAGTGAAAATGTACTGCTCTCTCCTCTTTTTTCTTTTTTCAGCTTAATATAATTATAACCATATTACACATGGAATTAAAATTCCTCAATGACTTTCCAATACTGTGGGGTAAATACAAGCATGGCTTATGCGGCCCTGTGTTTTGGGGCCCTGGCTATCCCTCCGCATCCAATCTCCTGCTTTTTCCCCCTTTCTTCTGAAGTCCTATTGAACTCCTCTAGGCTCCTCATTGTGCCATAGGCTCTCTTGAGCCAGAGCTTAATGTTCCCTTTGCCTGTGATACCCATGCCAACCCCAGAGCACTTGCTAGTACCACCAACAGTTCCACCAATTTATGACTCCTCATACTTTCAGACTCAGCTTAGATATTATTTTCTTAGGGTAGCCTTACCTCTGAAATTGAGAGACCTAGGTGAGTCCCCCATTATCTGGCTCATTAGCATGGTATGCATACAATTTCACAACCCTGATAGTCATTTGTTTAATGCCTGTGTTTCCTGTTATTTCCCAAAAATGCAGAGTTCAGGGACTATGTCTTTCTCAGTTCTGTATCCTCAAATCTTAGCACAATATCTGCAACATAATGGTATTAAATAAATAATAGTATTCAGTTAATCAATGAATTAACCAAAGCCCACAGAGTTTTTTTCCAGAAATGAAAATGGTAGAGTACTACATAAGAAAATGTATTATCACCTAGTAACAGAAAAATGAACAGTCACTTTGATAAAGGTTTCAGAGTACGAAGAAAATTTGAGCATTAAGTTATATTTCTGACATCTTCAGTTTGATGTGCTGTGCTTACATCTGTGACCCTCATCTTTCACATTTAGAACGTGTTACGATTTGTTTGATTTCATAATGGTCTCATCTTTAAAAGTGGTTTTTTTCTAATACAAAGGATTAAGGATTATTTCTTCTTTTGATAACATTTATCAGTATTTCTTGAGATAAATGATAACTCCCAGGGCTCGAAAGCTCAGTGCTGCAATTCACTTGAGGAAATTTTAGGATATGTATAATCCAGCAAACCAAATCCAGCCCTGGGAGGTATGGATCTATGTCTTGGTTTTCTTGTCTCAGGTCTCGATGGGGGAGCACAGCAAGAAGATAAAGCTGGGAGGGTAGGAACAAGCAGTCCAGAACAGATCATAAAAGAAGTCTGAGTGTTAACAGATCTTGAGGTTGTCATGAATTTCAGTTCAAAATAAGACACTTTTTCTTTGTCAGAGTTCTGCCTCTAAAATGAGGCATAAGAGGTTTCTAATCCTAAGACAGGAATTCAACCATGATGGATGAATGTTCTTGAAAAACCATAAAAAGACAATGTGAATAGTAAAGTTGACTCTGAGGCTGATCTTTCAGGAGTCTCTTGTGACCCTTTAAATCTACTTTATAAGAGGAGTATTGTAAGTTGATTTAGTGAGATGGCTAAAACTTAATTAGTTATCAAATAATTACCTAATGGACCCTTCTTAAGATATTAAGGTTGAGCCAGCTCTAGCTGCAATGCAATTAATTTTAAATTTTACAAGCCATAAAAGGTAATAAAATTCTTACAAATCAACTAAGGTAGGAAAATAATATTTAGATGCTGCACTGACACCAAGACACCAAAAGCAGGTTAATTGGGTGGCAATTAGTAGAAAGTGTTAATTATCATACTAGTCTTATACTATACAAATGAAATTAAATTTCAATTAACAGTTAAGAAATCAAATAATTCAAAATGTATGGGCAATAATAGCAATTGGCATTTTTCACAGAAGCCAAAGAAATACTCTCCTCCATGAGAGTTGGATCTTGTTCTTAATTCAGGAAGGTTGTGATCACTTTCTCATTTCTGTGCATAAATTTAGAAGTGTAGCTCAATATTTTAGAGTAGAAACCTGCCATACCAATGGTAATTTTTAACAGTATATGTTAGATTATATGTGAAAGAAGAAACGGATGGTTCGTTTAGTTCTTTCTCTCCTTTAGTACAGGAGGAAACTAAGATTAAGAAAATGTAAACAACTTGGTTACATACAAATGGTGAATTAGGAAAAAAAAATCTGGATTAAGATTTCAGAGTACTGATACCAGGACATTTTCTACTATAGAATTGCCAACAGTAAAACATTATTTACAATCAATAGAAGAGTACACATTCTAAGACTTTGGTATTTGAAGTCATACCCATTTGTGTCTTTCACTTGCTTGCTGTGTGACTTTGGGCAAGTTATTTAACATCTCTAAGCTTAAATTACCTAATCTGTAAAATGAGGATAAAAGTACCCACCTTATCCTTCTAGTGGAGGTATTTCTTGAAATAACTATTTAGATTTTGGTTCAATGAGTAGCATATAGTAAGCACTCTCAAACCATTAACTATTGTTATTAGCTCTGGTTGTATAAGAAAATAAGTTTGCGTAATTTGAGAGGCTCAGAAAAATAATCTCTTTCTCTCTCAGAGAGTCATATCACTTAAAATCTTCTTATTAGGGATCCTTTATTTTTTATCATTGGCTAAATGCAAATGCCACCAGAAGCAATAATACTTTCCCTTATTTTCGGCTAACAACTTAACAGGAATTAAAGTTAAAATGGTAACCAAAGGCAGAGGGTCCAGTGATGTCAGACTTCTGGGATAGAATGCATGAGTGACTTAGAAGTAAAGAAAAAATGGGGCATAATGATATTGAAAAGAGAAATAGAAGGACACAACGTAAATGTTACTGTCATTATGATTTTGCCAAGGTTGTCCTACTGGGAAAATCTAGGTTGAAAGCTTGCCTCTAAGGGTATAACCATTGACATAAGAATTACTGGGTTTGGTGTTTTATTTTCAAGCTGTGTAAATATACACAAAGATAAATAGTGATTTTGGTTATTTTGACCAAAAATAACCAGTTGAGGCAAAGAGAATTAGGTTGGTCAAGCTTCTGTTTTTGCCTGAATTACCAGTGTAAATACAGTTTCCACTGCTGACAGGATTCTAATGCATTATAAAGAACTTTACCCATAAACGAAAGTGACAGAGGAGAAATGAGCAGCTGAGGCTTTGTAGTGTTTTCTCTGCACATGTAGGAAACCAACCATTTAAAAATCTTGTAAAAACCGTGACATAAATGATTGTAACAATGGATTAGGTTCGGGAAGGGAAAGAGCGAGGTTGGCACAAGCACTCCTTAAAGAGAGCAGCACATTTGAACAAATGCATGTATAACTGCACTTTCACTTGACATTTAGATTGCTCAAGGCTAAATCAAACTGGAAGTTTTAAAAAAATGTGGTATTAATAGGAGTGGCTTGTGATTACTTTTTTCACTTTATTTCACTTTTTCAGTTTTCTTCAAATCCCACCTCTCATCCTCAGATATTCTGAAGATTCTTCAGGTGTTTCGCATGCCAACTTCCTCTCTAGAAGTATCAGATTCTCTGAAAAACTTCCCTGATCGAAATGACTAAAAAGATGTTATGGTGACCCCCATGATCCTGCTTCCTGATGCTTATACCCTTGTGTAATCCCCTCATCTTTAGTGTGGACAGGATCTGTGATTTGCTTCTCATCAATAGAATACGGTAAAAATCACTTCTGTGATTATGGTACATAAGACTGTAACATTCATTTTTCTAGGAAACTCTTACCCTTGCTGGCTTTGATCAAGTAAGGAAGCATGTTGGGGTGATCCATGAGGCAAGGAACTGAAGGCAATCTCCAGGCAACAACTAGCAAAGAAGTCAATGCTACCTCCATGGGCAACTAGCAAGAAACTGAGGTCCTCAGGTTGATATTACTTAAGGACCTGAATCCTGCTACTGAATACGAAAGCAAGAAGTAGATTCTTCCCCATTTGAGCCTTCAGATGAGAACTGGCTCTGGTTGACACTTTGACTTCAGCTAAGCTAAGTTTCTCATGACCTATAGAACTGTGTGATATTGTGTGTTGTTTCAGTCCACAAAGTTTGTGATAATATTGTTAGATAGCCATAGATAACTAATACAGTGATATTGAGTAAATTATTATAAATATTATATTTTTATGTGCATTACTGAGCTGCCACAAAACTAAGGAACCTACAGACCTAAAACAAAGTAAAAATAAGAACCATAGAAGCTAAACTAGCCTTAAAGGCAGAATTTCATCATGAGGATTTATTATATACCCTGGAAATGTTGGGTTTTGTTTTGACTGTTACATGGGGCACTGGTGGGGGTGAGGGAGGCAAAGTCTAAGCTTTGTCACATAGGGAAATATAATAGAATATCTTTGAAAAAAGATAGCTACATCTTCTATGTAAGGAATGATAAAAAATAAACAGAAAAAAAAGAGTACAATAAGGAAAATTGCTTTTCTCAAATTTGGCACTTAGTGGAATAAAAATAAAAAAAATTCTCCTTAAAATTCATAAATGCAAGCCAGTATCTTGTAGAGTTTTGGTACAAATTTATTTTACTTATACAGTCTAAAAAGTCTCAACTGGACAATTTAATTTATCAAAAAAGGTAGTGAGCCGGGAGATTGTCAGAGTAAATGTTAATCCTAGTAAGTGATTATGAATTTGAACCTAGGCATTAAAGAATTCTAATAGATAAAATTCCAAGGAAAATAACCAGTACACAGTTTAACGATTATAAAAATACACAAGGTAATAAATGTGATGAGAACAGCAGAAACAACAGCAGTGTAAATAGAAACACAAAAACTTCAGATACAAATATTTTCGGTTATAGAATATTAAATAGAGATGTCTAACATATTTTTAAAAGATAATATAAAACCTTGAAATTATAATCAGAGAACAAAAAAAAAAACAAAAGTAAGCAATCATTTGAGAAAGAACTAAATAGATTTTCTAAAAACAAATCATATTAAACACACTAGATGAGAGAATTAGCAAACTAGAAAATTGATCTGAACAAATATTCACAATGCAACCCGGAGAAGAGAAGAAAAAAATAGAGGCATAGAGAATAGAGTGAGTCTAACATATTATCATATTATAAAATAAAAATAGTGATATGCAATTAAAGCAGTACTTTAGAAAAATATATGGTCTTAGTCTTAAGTTAGAAAAAAGTATTTCAAAATTTATGAACTGAGCATCTATTATATGAAGTTATAAAAATTACCTCAAATAAATCCAAAGAAAGTAGAAGGAAAGTATGATGTCAAAAATTAATGATAAAAAATATATAATAGAAAAGATCGATAAATTCAAAGTAGATTCTTTTTTAAGAGATAATAAGCTTGTTGAAATTGATCCAAAAAAGTAGTAATAATAAGTAAGGGCACATAACTATAGATGTTGCCAGTGTTAAACATTTAAAGAATATGTGATTCCCACATTTTTCCAGATAATAGAAATAGAGGAAATGCTTCTTTGTTCACTGTATGAGGCTAGAATAATTTTTACACCAAAACCAAACAAGAGCAGAAAAAAGAAAATTTCAAGCCAGTCTCACTCATGAACAAAGTTGGAAAATTCCTTTGAAAAATATTGAAGCATTGCAGATAATATACCATTACCATTTGGGTTAATTTCAGGAATCCAGGGATGACTGAATATACAGAAAATGTAAAAAGCTAATTTGACATATTAATAAATATGCAATAATTTTAGATGGTAAGAAAAAAGAAACAACATAAGATTCAACATCCATTTGTGGCAAAATTATTAAAAATGAGAGGGAAGAGCATTTGCTTGATCAGATGAAGAACATTTACAAGAATAAGCACACAAAGAGAGCTACAGGAAACAGTGTAAGTAATGCCCACTGTACCTCTTCTAATTAACATTATACTAGATATCCTACCAATACAGTAAGAAAAAAGAAAAACAAGAACTAAAAGAAAAGATATTGAAATGAGAAAACCAAAACAATTGTTGTTTGAAAATGATTTGATTGTCTTCATAGAAAATCCAAAATAATCCAGAGATAAAGTATGAAAATTTATAAATGAATTTTCTAAAATACTACTTTTGTGGTTAATAGATAAAATAATTATTGCATTTCTACATACCAGCAGTAGTCAGTTGTATTATATATATAATATATATGTGGCATGTGTATATGTATGAATATGTGTGATATATATACACATATATATCATAGATGTAAATCAAACAAAAATATTTCAGTTTTTACATAAAAAGATAAAACTTAAATAAAACTTTAAAGACCTAAGTAAGTACATATATGTAGATTGATGTCCATGTATAATGATATCAGTTAAACTGATAGAGGGCAAAGGCATTCCACGGAAAGGAAAATATATGTGGTACATAAATATGTGAAAATTTTTAACCTCATTTAAAAAAAGAATAGTCATTCATAGCAAAAAATGGGATTCATTTTAAACCCAACTTACTGGCAAAGATTATAAAATCAATAATCCGAGTATCTGCAAAGATGTGAGGAAATGAGAAGTAGCCTACTGATAAATGTTAAAATTACTATAACCATTCTAGAAAACATTTTGACATTATCCACTGATGTTGAGTACATTTGTGCTCTAAAAGCCAGTAATTCCACTTAGATAAAATACTGCATCTTATAAGTATGTATGTTAAGAAAAAAATCTTACATATATGAATCATGTGACATGTACAAGAATTTCCATAGCATCAGTGTCCATAGAAACAAAAAACGAAATAATTAAAGTGATCATCAACAGTATAGTGAACAAATAGCTTGAGTATTTCTTCCATGGAAGAAAAATGAATAGACTGCTAGGACTTGCAGCAACCTGGTTTAACCTTAAAAACATGTTCATATATATATTGTAAACAATATTGAAAAAAAGAAGCACATCTCGGAATAATGCATATAGTAAGAGATTGTAAAACAAGAAAAATAAAGCAAAACCAGACAATGTATTGTATAGGAAAGCCTACACAAGTGTTAAATCCTGTGAGAAAGATTGTGAAAACGATTAAGAATTCAGGTAAGTCTGGGCAATGGGGTGGGAGAGATACACAAGAAACTATGAGATACAAAAAAATGTTCTCTATCTTATTCTGGATAGTTAGAACCAGATGGTCACTTTATAATTGGTTTTGAAATAATAAAGACATATGTTAAACTTCTTTTGAAGTTTAGCATATTTAAAAATTTTAGAAAGTTGTTCTAAAGTTTTATCCACTACCACTTATGGCAGGGTACAGTCTTCCTTTCCTGATCCTGCTTCTTGAATTATGTTTACTTCTAATTGCTCAACTCTCTGAGAATGTAAGTGGAGAGAAGCTTTGACAGGATTCCAGATTCTTCAGTGAGCTGCCTATATCTGGGCATGGCTGCTGATGTACTGTGGTGGATGAGCACCAGAGCTGCCCTGTGGTCTGGATTCTCCCTTGCCCCACAACAGTGATATGCTCTGAACGAAATTCAGAGAATGTCTTCCCCCAACCCAGACACTTACTCACACTCAGCGCAACAGTGTTGCTTTGCCCAAGGCCTCAATGGTTTTGGAGAAAATAGCCCCTGTGTTTTATGCTAACATTCCTTCCGTAGGGTCCAACCTAGAATCCATGGGATGCACCAGAGGAAATATTTGAATCCAGAGAATTGAACTTATTCTACTTCCCCTGAATATTTATCCAAAATATTTGTCTTTAACTGGACCAAGAGCTCTGCGTAATTTCCTTTTTTCCTTGAACACATATTCTTTTAGGAAATTTCAGTTTCCCCTAAAAAATACTCTCTACTTTCATCAAAAATGTCCAGTTTTCTAAATGTTGGAGGAGAACAAGTGTTTTGTTAAAAATAGAAACTTGAAATATATGCAAAATATCTTTATTCATTGTTTTAAGTAATATAACACCAAAAATGTACCAAACTTCAAAGAACAAGGAAGTAGTCTAATTAGTTATGGTATATACACATAATAGAACTTTTCCACATTAAGGCAAGAGAATTTAAATAAATTAAAAGTTACCAATCATACTGATTTAAGTGTAAATACAAATTATACAGTACGAAATTCTGTTTGTAAGTCTGTGTGGGTGTGTGTGTGCGTGTGTGTGTGTGTGTGTGTTTGGAAGAATGTACACAAAGATATTAAAAGTAGTTATTTCTGGGTAGTGAGATTATCAGTGACATTTACTTTATATTAAAGAATAACATATAATTACTTATTTGATTTTTATTTTACCTTGTAACATTAACATTTCTTTAAGATATTTAAAAGTCAGCTTCCAATTCCTACAATCTGATTTATATATTTGGCTTTAATAAACACTTAAAAATTAATGGTGGTTTATTTAAGTATAGTTCTGACCATTTCTATTAACTAAATGAATGAAAATAGTTGAAAGAAAAATTGATAACATAAAATTCTAAACTGCCAATCATATTCACCCAAAGGCTTAAAAGAACATCTAATTTTCATGTTGCTCAACATAAGAAAGTTATTTTTACTATTTAATTAAAACACAAAAGAAAATCCCAGTAAAAACAGTGAGATTAAAATGACAGCATCATTTTTATTTTTTCTATTTTAAAAAGAATAGTTATTCACAGCACAAAAGCATTTTATTGCTTGTGTTAACACTGATAATCAGGTGTTTTTACTATTATCAAATATACAATTAAAAAAAGAGCAGCAAATTAGAATTAAGCAAACCTCCTAGATATCAACCTTACCTAAACAAGGCAATTTATATTATTATTGGTTTTTGTTTTTTCTTTATTTCCCTCTTATTTTTTTGTTTTATTCCAGCAAAAGCTTAATCAAGTCAGATATAGGAAACAAAAGATACTAGAACAACTAATAAAATATGGTATGCCAATTACAATAAGAAAACAAAAAAAAATTATTTAAAAAAATTTTTTAAAAGATGCTAAAGCAAAAAAAAAAAAAGACAATTGCAAGCTCACATCCAGTTATATCATTCTCAGGTTGAGTGGATCCAAGGAGAAACTGAAAAGTTGAAGCCATGCAGGGACACATTTTTTGCCATTGAGCAAGAATAGAATGTTCCATGTTAAAATAGAAAGAGAGGGGGAAAAAATCCTGAAATTCTAAAGCTTTGCTCATTGATGTGCATTCAAGTAAATATCTGCATTTTGCAGTAGTATATTAGTTGTTTGAGCCAAGCAGGTGACATGTGTCCCATGATGCAGGGTAGGCCTTGCCAGAATTTCCTATTAAACTGTCAGTTACCATGTACTAGGTGTCAAAAAGGACAAAGCTCCACATTTTGTTTCCTAATTTATTATTCCCCCAAATCACAGCACACAATGTACCCCCAAACACGAGTGTCTGGTAATCATAATAAAAAGTGGCCTAATTTTTCAATATATGGGTAAACATATCAGAGAAACATGTACAATTAGGGAAACAAAACTTGCTCCATTGATACATAAGTATTAAAATATAAAATAATGAAAATAAAGAATACTGTCCTCTGTGTCTCCTGACTGCTATAGACCATAAACTAAAGTTAATTTAGATATAAGATATGACCTGTTTTAATGACCTGTTTTAATGACCTGTTTTTAGGAAAGATGTTTTTAAAGAATAAGCTGTAAGATGTTCAATTTGGATTATAGTCAATACTTGTACAGAGAAGCCATTCCATATTTACTAAGCTACTCAACAAAGTCTTCTTGTTGTCAAGCACTATTCTATATATTAGCTCTATAATGGTGAGAAAAATTGAGAGGGTCCTTGCCCTCAAGTGTAATGAGGAAGGCAGACTAATTTCAAATAAACAGATTGAAATCTGTAGTAAGTATATAGCAGGATGGGATCTTTTTCTTTCACACTTGACTCTTTCCTGTCTTTCACAAGGCCTACCCTGTCTCCACTGCTCCCCACTCAGTCATTTTTGATTTGTGAAAGAGTATATTGAAAAGATAGAAAAAGAACATAGAGACAAACTTATGAGATAAATTGTGGCCAACATGAGAGAGAGAAACATTATTTCTCTTACAAATGAGCCCCTCTGAGAAATCTGGAAGAATCAGCACCTCCTACATCAAAATCAAAAAGCTGCTGCTGTCTTACCTCCCCAGGGACAGGAGCACAAAGCAGAGCAGGGGTGTATAAAAGTGGTGTTTTCATGGGATGGCAGCAAAAGAAGGGAGACCTTAGAATGGGACTCAGAGATACCCATCTAAGGTATGGGCAACATAGCAAATAATCTCTTGGTGCATCCTCTGGTTTCCATGCAACAATTTATACAACAATAAATTGTTGTATTATACAATAATACAACAATTATTATACAATAATACAACAATTTCCTTGGTTTTGGATCAAACGTTGTAGGCATACCTAAGACATCAAATGCCTAAATAGAAAGTAAATAGTCAAGACTGAAATTAATGGGGAATATCCAAAGAAGTCAGGAAATGCCCTCTGAGAACACTGTTTCAGCAGAGATCTGAAAGATGAGAAGATTTTATTCAGCAAATAGCATAGAATGTTCTTTTGCAAAAGCTAGAAGTGGCATAGAGAAAGACAAGTTCAGGAGCTAAAAATGCTTGGACTTAGGGAAACAGGAAAAAGATGAAGTCACTGAGTCAGGCAGGGGCAAGAAGACTACATTAAGGACTTTATTCTTCACTGTGGAAACAATGGGAAGCTTTTAGATTGTATGAAGGGATGTGACAAAATCATTGAGACAATATATCAACATGATCATTCTATTACAGATGGAGAGCACTACAGAAGGGGTGATAAGTATAGGCAGATTAGCAAAGTAGAAAGCTAAAGTGTTGTCCAAGAGAGGTAATGGCCACTTATACTAAATATATTAGCAGTAGAGATGAAGAAAGATAGACTCAAGAGGTATTTGGAGGTTACTTTGACCTGAATGGGTAATGAATTGGGGAAATGGAGTGTAAGAGAAAGAAAGAGCATGAAGATGATGCATCACTCCTACCATGTGTATTTGGATGAATGCTGGTGCCAGTAGGCAAGTTGAAGAAAATGAGAGGTCAGAATAGGTTTAACAGGGAGATTTTTCAGGATGAACTTGGATACGACGAGTTGTGATGCCTTTGACATAAAATATCCAAATAGAAATATTGACTCTGTAAGAGAATATTCAGGTCAAGAGTTTGGGGTACAAGTCGAGAATGAAAGTAGTTAAACTGGGAAAAGTTTGAGATCTGGGACATTAGTCACTTAACAAAGCAAATGTTTATTTATTATTAATACTACATCTCCAACATGAGCATTCAGGGAAGCTCTTCTCGTTGTTATCACTCGGAGACCCAGGCTGGTAGAGGTTGCATCTTGACATGGGCTTCAAATCTCTCAGAAAGGTAATAAGAAGTGGGAAATCATGTACGGGCTTTTAAAACACCTACCTAGGACAGAAAAACATCCCTAGAAATTCTGATCACATTCATCAGCTAAAACCAGTTATACAGACACATCTAAGTTTAAGGGGATGGGGAAGTAGGAGAACTGAGATATTTGTCACTATTCCTATAGCCTACCAAATTGGATTCTCTATATACTCTATATACTCTCATAATAGTTTCTCCCATTGCTAGACCACCCACAACTGAAGAAGATGGTGATTCCGATGCAGAGTATTTCCTTCTCTTGTTTCCTTCTGTTGAACTCACATCCAGTCACAACTCTTAAACAGAGGAATCTCAGAGAATTATCACCTGATTGAGTAAAACCGGAGCTCAGGAACATTCTTTACAAAAGAAAAAAGGACTCCAACTCTAAGCATAATACTGAATATCAATTCAAGGACAAGAAAAAAGGTAGGAATAGAAGTAAAAATGAATGTATTAAAATACAGAAAACAGTAACCAATGCATATAAAAGGTATTTCTCATTGCCAGTGATGAGATACATTTTATTGTTGTCATGGTTATTGAATGTAAAGGAGTTCATTTAAAAGAAGAAAATCAGTCTGGTTGATAGCAAACTTTATGAGGGAAAGTCTGTATTCTACCATATCACTTTTCTATACTTTTGAAATCAGAAATAGCTGAAGAGTCAAACTCATTGTTTTGAGTGCACAAGGATGAGAGCTTAACTGAACATTAGGGCCTGTCAGTCCTTCTAACATCTATTATCAAGAGGTCAGCAAGTGAACAGCCATGAGATAATATAAACGCTACTTTGCAACTAAGAAAAAAGTTGAATAAGATTGAGCAATATCCTGGATAAATTTTGATGCAAAAATCCTAAACAAAATACTAGCAAACCAAATTCAATAGCACATTAAAAGGATCAGATGCTGTAACTAAGTGGGATTTGTGCACAAAATACAAGGACAATTCAACATATGAAAATAATTCAATGTAACATGCTACATTAACAAAGTGAAGAGGAAAAAAAGCTACGCGATCATCTCAATTGATGGAGAAAAAATATTTGACAAAATTCAAATTCCTTTCAACTCTCAACAAACTGAGTATAGAGGGAGTAAACCTCAACATAATAAAGGCCATATTTGACAAACCCACAGCTCACATCATACTCAACTATAAAATGTAAAAGCTTTTCTTCTAAGATAAGGGACAAGACAAAGATGCACACTATCACCATGTCTATTCAACATAGTACAAGAAGTCCTAGCCAGAACAATTAGATAGGAAAAAAATAAATAAAAGACATCCAAATTAGAAAAGATCTCTATTCATAGATGACATAATATTATATATAGAAAGTCCTAAAGATTACACACACACACACATACACACACACACACACACAGTTATAACTAATAAACAATTTCAGCAAAGTTTCAGGATGCAAAATCAATGCACAAAAATCAGTTCTGTTTCTATATACTAACAATGATGACATTGAAAAGAAAATTAAGCTATTTACTTTGGTATCAAAAGGATAAAATGATTAGGAATAAATTTCACCAAAGAGGAGAACTACTTGTACACTGAGAACTACAGGACATTACTACAAGAAATCAAAGAAGATACAAATAAATGGAAAGACATCCGATGCTTGTAGATAAGAAGGTATAATATTGTTAAAATGTCTGTTTTACCCAAAGTAATCTACAGATTTGATGGAATTCCTATCAAAATCCCAATGGCAGTTTTTACAAAAACAGAAAAAACATCCTAACATTTCTGTATAAACCCCAGGGATCCCAGAATAGACAAAATAATATTTAAAAAGAACAAAGTTGGAAGCATCACACTTCCTGACTTCAAAGCATACTACAATGCAACAATAATTTACATGATGTGGTCCTGACACAAAGATAATACACACACACACACACACACACACACACACATATATATACACACACATGTATGTATGTAGGTACATATGTATGTATATGTATATGTATTATGTATATGTATACACACACACACATACATACTAATGAAACAGAGTCGAGAAATAAAGCCTCATGTATATGGTAAAATGATGTTCAACAAAGGTACCAGGATTACATAATTGGGAAAAGATAGTCTCTTTAACACCCGGTGTTGGAAAAACTGGATATCCACATGTTAAATAAAGAAGTTGGACACTTACATTACACTATATACAAAAATTAACTCAAAATGGATTGAAGACCTAAAACTAAGACCTAAAGCTAAAATTCCTAGAAGAAAACAGAGGGTAAAAGCCTCAGGACATTGGGTTTAGCAATGATTTCTTGGATCTGACACTAAAAGCACCGGCAACAATATTAAAAATACATAAATGGGACTATATCAAACTTTTAAAAGTCTACAAGCAACCAACTGAAAAGCAACATACAAATTGAGAGAAAATTAATGCGAATCTTATATATAATAAAGGGTCATTATCCAGAACTTACAAGGAACTTCTACAACTCAACAACAATAACAATAACCTGATTAAAAAGAGGCAGAGGACTGGAATAGATATTTTTTTTCCAAAGAACATAAACAAATTACCAATAAGCGCATGAGAAAATGTTTGACATCACTAACATTTAGGGAAATGTAATTAAAAACCACAGCAAGATGTTGCCTCCCATCCATCAGAGGACCACTATCAAAAGAACAGAAATCTTGGCAAGGATGTGAAGGAGTTGGATCTCTAGTGCACTGCTGATGGGATAGTAAAACGGTGCAGTCATTATGGAAAACAATATGGTAGTTCCTCAAAAATTAAAAATAAAATTACCATATGATTCAGAAATTTCATTTCTGGGTATTTATCCAAAATAATTGAAAGCAGGATCTTAAAGAGATATTTATACACACGTTTATTGCATTACTCACAATCACCAAAAGGTGTAAGCAACCCAAATGTCCATTGACAGAGGAATGGATTTAGAAAAGGTACTATATACATACAATGGAATATTATGTAGCCTTAAAAATGAACATTCTGATACATACTACAGCTTGGATGAAACTCGAAGGCATTAAGCTAAGTAAAATAAGCCATTTACGAAAGAATAAATACTTTGTGGTTTTACTCATATGAAATATTTAAAGTAGTCAAAATCATAAAAACAGAAAGTAGAAAGGATTGAAGGGAGGGGCAAATTAGTGTTTGGTTGGTGTAGAATTTCAGTGTTGCAAGATAAAATTGTTCTAAAGATCTGTTGCACAATAATGTGAATATGCTTAACGCTTCTGAGCTGCACACTTAAAAATGGTTAAGACGGTAAACTTAATATTATGTATTTTACCACAATAAAAAATGATGGCAGAAAAGGGATGAAAACATAAGAAAGACGTACTACATGAAATTCAACAAAAATAAATTTTCAAGAGATGATCAAAGATTATATTTTATGTATCTATATATACACACTAAATAAATATATGCATGTTTATATATACATATATAAAGTATTAAAATAGCTTCAAAAGAGCTAGATATTCTGAATTAATCAGTTACCTGGAAAGATACTGAAAAAGTTATCACTTAAAAAAGATTTAAAAGAAAATCCACTCCTAGAAAGGGCTGAAGACACAGATAATAAAATGAGCAATTGCTTTTAAATAGTCATGGACCAAAGAATTCCCATTATCCATAAATTTATCCAGAGCACAAAAGGAAATAAAGCTTTTCAATTTATTTACTCAAGTTAGGTTAATAAACCTGTTACAAAACAGAACAACAACAATGAAAACTGTACACAAATGTAGAAATTCTATTTAATACACCAGTAAATCGAATCTACAATACTAATAGAAAAATATACATTACTAAATCCAAAGAACTGATTTTTTAAAAGAATATTTTAGTACAAGGAAATATGTTGATATAATTCACACAGTTTAGTGTGATTTTAGATCTTCAAATCTAGACTTGACAGATGAGGCTTCAAACAGCAGCTCCACCAATTACTGACTTTGTGACTTTAGGGAAATTACCTAATCATTTTGTGCTCTGTTTTCTCACAAACAAATGGAGATAAAATATTGCATGTCTCACAGGTTTGTTGTGAAGATTTAATGAGATAATGTATGTAAAGTATCTAGCTTGGAAAATCATCGATAATTAGCTATCACTAGGCAGAAAATAAAAAGATATTTGATAAAATTTAACATCTATTCCTGATTTTTTAAAGTAACAAACTAGTTATAAAAGAACAGTATCAGAACATGATAAAGACTACATGTATCTAAAATTATAAGAATTATATTTAACAATAAAACACCAAAAAATTTCTAATACACTCCAGAATAAAACAAAGGCGACCTTTATTACCCAGAGTTTGCCAAATTGCAGTGTTAAAGGCATAGTTTCCCCAGACTGATGTCTGCCTAAGACTTCTAACACCAACTGCAAGCAGTTTGGATCCAGCTGTAGAGTTTTCAGGAAGAGTCCATATATGATCACTGTCACTTCTGATGCTAACTGCAAGTTCAGAAGGCTTTCAAAACTACCCTTAGTTTTTATAATTTGTTTGAAGGAGTCACAGTACTCACTGAAAGCTATTATATACATAGTTATGGTTAATTAAAGGGAGAATAAGCAAATTAAAATCATCCAAAGGAAGAAATGCATAGGGCAGAGTTTGGAGAGTTCTAAGTGGGAAGTTTTTGTAATCCTCAGGATGTGTTAACCCTTTCCTCATCAATGTGTGATGATACACATGGAATACAGGCAACCTGGGAAGCTCATCTAAGCTTTGTGTCCAGAGTTTTTTGTTTTGTTTTGTTTTTTAAATTGAGGCTTCATTATCCAGGCATGTTTGATTAGTTGACCATGTTGTTGAACTCAGTCTTTGCCATCCACCAATCCTGAATTTCAGGCTGATATATAGACATCAAGGGGCCTACCATGACACTCTCATCACTCAGGAAATTCTAAAGATTTAAAAATTGCCTCCCAGGAATCAGGGACAAAAGCCAGATCTCCCTTTAGGCAAGACCACATTCTTTACTACACATTTATTTTTACCATTAAATTTGTTCTAGACATTCCAATAAATACAATTGTTGAGATATAGTTTAAAATATCCATTGTCAAAAAAAAACCAGATAAATTTATTACCCATACATGACATCATTTTCTACCTTGAAGCCCGAATAGAATCAATAGTAAAATTCGATGTGTTTTTCAGATTCAGTTCCAGAAAGAAGTTATCATAAGTAAACTGTTTCAAAACAAACAAAAGACACCTTAAGACCAAAGAAAAAAGCAAACGAACAAAGACACCTTAGGGTTATTAAATCATGCTCAATAAACATATATATTAAATAAGGGAGAGTTGAGAATCTTCATCTTCATATCCGTGTTCTCTGTCACTTTTCTTCCTCGGTTATCATAAACTTGGTATTTTTATCATGTCCAGGGACTATTTCTCTTTTAGTTTACAAAGTATTTTATGAAAAATAGATGCTAGGATTTTTAATAATATATTTTTGGTGACTATTGAAATAATTATTTTCATTTGTCATGATAAATTTTGTTAATAAATTTGCCAAGTATAATTTACCTTTAGATTTCTTGGGAGAAGAGAAACTTTCATAGTCACAATGTACACTCGTTTTTGCCCTCTGCTTTGAAGATATTCTCTTTAGACATCATTTTAAGTAATTTGTTATGATGTGACTTGGAGTAGCTTTATTAATGTTTCTTATACTTGGAGTTCATTAAGTATCTTGGGTATTTAGGTTTTCAGCTGTTCTTTTGAAAATTTTCAACCATTATTTATTCAAATATTTCTTCTGTCCCCTCTTTTTTCCTTCATAAATGTCAACCACATGTATATTACATTGTCTGACATTGTCTTGGAGCTAACTGATGCTTTGCTCATTTCTTTTCCAGTATTTTTCTTAGTTTGTTTCATTTTGAATAGTTTCCATTTCATGTCTTCAAGTTCACTAATCATTTCTTCTGAAGCATATAATCTGATGTTCATTGCAGACATAATTTTCACCTATAGAAGATCAATTTTGGCCTGTTTTATATCTTCTAGTTCTCCAGTAAATATGTTCAATTTTGTTTCTACCTTTGTGAATATATTTTTCATACATTTTGTCCACTGTACTTGTGTCAGACAGGAGACAAAATGCAGGCCTTGTTACTACATCTTTTCCAGGAGCAGATGTCCTGTATAATCAATTTTTATGTTTTCTATAAAGAATTTTAGATCTCCATTAGAAATATAATTGTGCTATAACTTTTTGCTTTTTATGTTCATGTTAATATCATAAAATCAATTTGAAAACTTCACATATTTTAATGTTCTGGAACAGTGAGGAACAATATTAGCAGAACATAAGTTCTCCTTAAATCAAAATGTCGCTAAGTTATAGGGTGGTACTAGAGGAAAATTTAACAAAATTATCCTAAAATATATTTGGAAAAAAATACATAATATATAAAGAAATATTGAAAACAAAAAGAGAAATAATAGAGTTTACCACTACCACCCCAAATTGAAGATCAGTGAAAGCCTGGAAACAATTCTAGTAAGGCAATAATTTAAGACAAGCATAACATGTCATAAAAACATAAAAAATGGATTATTTCATTAATGACACTGAAATAGTTAACAAGAATAAAATTATTATTGCTCTACCACATATCACTAATCAAAATAAATTCCAGAATAAATTATGTAGTTATATTAAAAAGTAAAATTAAAGAAACTGATAGAAAATTCAAGTGAATGTTAGTTATGGTGGGGAATAAATCTCTAACTGTAAACTCAAACATGCAAATAATAAAGAAAAATGTTAATAGGTTAGAAAATATTAAATATTATTTTCTCCACTTGGAAGAAAACATAAGTAAGATTAGAAGACAAACTGAAAAAAAGTTATATTAAAAAAAAGCATTAATTCCTATAATAAAAGAGAGTTCTTATAAATCATTAATAAAATTATCAAAAACTACAAAAATCAATGTGTATTTTTAACAATGCATAGAAGAATGAAAAATAATTAATAAATATATAAATATATTTATTGTACAAGTAATGCAAAATGAAAACTATAAATGTACGTTATCACCTCAAAATCTGTAAAGCTTAAGAAAAAATTACCAGAGTGGGAAAAGGCATTTCTATGCTGCTGATGAAGGTAATATTTTTAAATTTTGAGGTAGTAACTTGGCAATGTATTTATTAAGAACTTTAACAATGTTGTATCATTAAGCAAATTAAAATCATGTTCTTAAAGCCCATTTAAGGATATAGAACACACTCATAATATAGTTTAAATGAGAGAATTAAAAATGCATGTGCTATCCAATATATCAATTTAATAAGAAAATATATCAAAACATAGACTGCGGCTCTCTCCAGATTATGGAAGTGTGGCTGATTTTTAGAAAACAATATTTCTTTTATCATTATAAAATGATTCAACACTTGTTACTCTTTAATCTATTATTTATTCTCATTACAAGATGGAGGCTTTTTTCTGTAAGAGACTGGAATAAGGCAACCGCCCCCCGGAATGCTAGCACCCATTCTCGAATGGAAAAAATCTCTAAAGAACTCTGAGGCCAAAAGAATTTCTCTTCCTCTCTCTAAGTCTGTGAAGTTTAATCCTTATGCTGATAGTCAGGCAATTTCAGTACTAACTTTTTAAAGCTGGACAGAGGTTGGAGATAGAAAGCTTTTCTCTGGACATATGTTCCTCCTTTTGTCAGTCTCTTTATAGCTACTGCTTCAGGGTGACCTTGAAAGGAAACACCCTGCAGAGCCAGAAGTTAGGTAGTGTTCACTAGAGAATAGTGTTGCAGTGTTCGGTGTGTAAGTTACTTTATTTCTCAGAGGTGTTACAGACACCATCTCTAAGCTTATAAAATAAGTAGAGATGCTTGTCTGTTTATAAACCTGTAAAGAAGTCCCATCACTGCAGAAAAGTGAATCAATTCATGTGGTTCCTGAAAGTATATAGGTTAAATACTTAAGAAACAACCACTAAATACACAATAAACAGCTGCTAAATGAATAAATGGAGAATGAATGAAGTACTGCAGTCTCCTTTGCTTGGTGTCTATGTCAGACTTTTTACCTTTATTTCCTTCAGCATCACTTTGGGAGATTTTTTTTTAAGAGTACAGTTTCCCACATTCACCCTAAGAGATATAACTGCATCTGGTCTGGAGAGGGACTTGACAGGGCCTCCACAGACAGTTGCATAGATATTCACTGAACAAGGGTGCTGAGGTATGGAGGTAAGTGGAGTCTGAAGTCCATCCTGAGGTTTGGGAACAGGCTAAGTCTGCCCAGAGGAAGGGAATCTTTTTTTCTAATTCACACAAAACCCAGGGCTGCATCTTCTCAGAGGTAATACCCATTTCTATTTATACAAAGATGCAGTATAGACTTCTAGGTCCAAGTATCAAGATTTTGTTTAAAGTTTCCTAGGTAAAACCAACACACAATTATGGTTAAAAACAAAGGATAACTTCAACGATTGCTAGAACTGAATTCAAATTCTTCTCTGTAGAATCTAGTTTCTGATTTTTACCCTGCTTTCAAGTATCCCTCAGTAATTTCTGAACTTCTTCCTCCAACTCTTACATACATCTCACCCCACCTTCTGCCTACATTCATTCTATGAACTATAGTTCTATAGTTTTTACAAAGTAATCTAACTGAGCATTCTGAATAACATATTACATAGTATAGCTTGCAGGACATTGGCCCACTAACCTGTGGAATATGTGTAAGTTCAGATCAGGAGGGGTGTGGCTTCTCTCCAGCCCCACACTTGTCACACAAGGATGCTAGTTAGACTGGGGAGGGAAATGAGTGAAGAATCTGCTGCCACACACTTTCAAAAAAGATCTCATATTTTCCCATAAAAATTAGATAATGCCATTCAGTTCAGTCCAACTAAATATAACATATTTTAACGGTCTTCCATGTGTTAGGAAATCTGAATAATAAAAATAGGGTCAGACACACCGTTGCCACAAAGACCCATATGATCTAGAGGTACTAAAGAGAAATTAAAGGGCAAGGGACACTCTCCTTTTGGAATTCCCCTCGGTTTCTCATCACAATACCTGGGAAGGCACCAAAAAAAAAAAAAAAGCAACTATCAAAAATTGAAAGAAATATGCACCAGATGTAAGGTAGATGTAAGAAGAAATCCTCACAGAAAACAATCCAGAAAGAAAGAGGAAAGATAGTACGGAAAATTGTCATTCAAATATCTCGACAGGTCAAGCCTGGAGGAAAAAAAACAGAAATAGGACGCATTAAGGTGGTTATATGTACTGAGTGCAGTAGATTGCCAAAACTCATTTTAATAAGAGTGAAGGAAAGTGAGAAAAGTAATGCCATTATCCTTTTACAAGTATGAGTATGCTAAAGGTGTTTCCTGAAACAGTGGAACTTGAGCTAAAGGCTGTGTACACCTATCTCGGGGTATAGATCTCTGAGGGAGATTGACATGTATCCATATATATGCCTGAAGATATCTTGTGTTTACTTGGATAACTTAGCAATTTGGTTTTCTGTTCAAGGAAAAGAGGTGAGCTAGAAGAACTTGTTTGTAAATACATGCTCACATTCTGGGATTTTGTTTGAAACCATGTGAAAAAAAAAACCTCCCAAGTTGAAAGTAAACAAAAGTAAGAACTGAACATAACACCTCTGAATTCAAGATGAGCATATGGAAGTTTAAAAATAAATCATAACAGGACAAAATCTAAATGTGAATATTAAAAAACAGTGTGAATCAGAGAAATAAAACATTAGCTATAGTCAAAAGGGAAAATAAGTTTGAATGTGTTTGATATAGGAAACAGAAGAAAAAACTACAACATTACACACTCATCATAACGGCTAAAATTAAAAAGACTGACAAAAAAGTATTGGTAAGAATATAGCACAACCAGAGCTCTTATGCATTATTAGGGGGACTGTTAACTGGTACAGCCACTTTGGCAAAAGATTTTGCAGTTTCTTATAATTTTGAACATACAATAGCCAATGACAGCAATGCTACTATAGTTTTTAATAATATTTTTTATTTTTCAATTATAGTTGGCATATACACCTACATTTTTTATCCAGATAAATGAGATCATATTTCTGCAAAAAGTTTTGCACAGATTGTTTATGACAGTTTCTTCATAATGGCCCCCAAATGAAAACAGCCCAGTATCTATCGACAGATTAACAGATTTTTTAAATTATGGTGTCGTTGTACAATGGAAAACTACTCAGCAGCACAAAGGAACAAACTGCGAAAAAACATAACTAGTAGACGAATCTCACAAAAAGTACACTGAATGAAAAAAGTCTTACAAAAACAGCCTATGCTGTATGGCTTGATTTGCATTAATTTCTCAATTCACAAAACTAAGCCATGATGAAAAAAGTCAGAATAAAAGTTGTGTCTGGGATAGAGCTGAAATTGACTAGGAGGGAACTTTTCAGTTGATGATAAGGTTTTAATAAAATTCAATGAATGGCTTCTTTAAGATGTGTGCATTTCATTTTACGTAAGTTTAGTTTCAGAAAAATAGGAAACAAATTAAATTCTACTTAATTTTCCAGTTAGTTTTATGTATGCTGAAGTGTTTAAGGATGATATACTATATTAGCTATCTATTCCTCTGTAACAAATCACCCCAAAATGCAATGCCTTAAAATAACAAATATTTACTATCCTACATTTTTTATAGGTGGGGAATTATTTTAGAGCATCTTAGTCAGGTGGTTCTCACTCAGGTTCTCTCGGAAAGTTACAATCAAGATAATAGGAGAAGTAATAGTCACCTGAAGGCTTGACTGACATTGGAGAACCCTATCCCAAGTGCACTCCTATGGCTGTTGGCAGGACACCCCAATTCCTCATCAGGCGAGTCTCTCTATAGAGCTACTCATGACATTACAGCTGCCTCCCCCTAGAATAAACAATCCAAGAAAGATTTCAAAGAGGAGGGCTTGGTGCCTTTGATGATCTGGCATTGAAAGTCACACATCAACACTTCTGCTATATTATTTTCTATTGGTTACATTGGATTAGCCCTGATACAATGTAGGAGAGAACTATACAAAGGGAAGAATAACAGGAAGTGAGAATTATCTCAGGGGCTCGCTACCACAAGGGCAGTGATGCCTGCAATTCACTTTAAATCTCTATATACACCCAAAACTGATGGACTGATAGATGGATAGGTGAATAAATATATTGATAGATATAAGATAAAATATACGTAGTGAGATATTAGCAATTGTGGAATCTATGTGGAATCTAGGTGTATACATGTTTACTGTATAATTCTTTCAACTTTTCTATATGTTTGAAAATTTTCTTAATAAAGTAAAATTTGAGAAAAAAATCACTTAACTCTAGTGAGATATGAGAAGACCTCCTCTAAGTAGAAAAGGCCTCCTCTAAGTAGAAAAGGTAATCTATAAGAAGTGTTCAGTCTAATTTAAAGGCAGAGACGTAGAAGGGTGATGGTTGACATAAGCCATAGATGCTTTTCCACGGCCTGGATCGGAAGAAATGTTAGCTCTGAGTGATTGGCAGACAAGCCTGTCTCAAAGCGGACACCTCCATCTGGCCTCAGATCTCATGGGTGACAGCAAGATACTTCCTATGTGTGTAGGTTGACACAGATTGTAGCAGAATGGAAGCTACTTAGGTTTGGGATTCAAGGGAAAACAGCAATGGCCCATGTCACTGAAAACTGACATCTGAAGAACATATGGGAACAAGGACGTTTAGTAGATGCTGGGGAATATTAATAACAAACATAAACTAGATACAAATCCACACTCTCTCCTGGATTCAAGCACAATCCAGAGGAAGAAAGATTGAGTGATTTGGGGGAAGGAAGTGAAAAAGAATGGCTAAAGCACAGGAACTCATAATTAATGGATGGCTTGTGGTTTTCTCTGGGCATTGATGTCTTAAACTCTTTTATGTGTCTTTCAAACTTTCAAAAGTAATAGGAATTATTTTTGTATAACTGGCATTGACAATAACTTAGTTAATTTTTAAGGACATAATAGAAAAAATTCTACAGAGAAGGAAATATCGTCACTTGGAAATACTATCTGCATTATTACAAGTATAGGTCTTTATTTTAAGGTAATATGACTTTTCTTCAAAGAATTTTTTTAATAATAAAATTGTTCATATGTAAAACATAACAAACAATAAAGTACAATTCCAAGGTCTATATTTGACTCTGAGTGTTTATTATAAAAAAAAATAATAATGTGAATCATTTCATGTTATTAAATCACATATTAATAGAGACAAACAGAAGCTCAAATGTATGTGCACTCACACAGAGGCTCAGAGATTAAAATGGGAAGAAAGGCAAGCTCAGAACTGCTGAGAAATGAGAAGTGATAGACAAAAGCTAGATATAGTGCTTAGGCTTTTGTCTGGTTGTGTGTGCCCTGCCTTCATGGCCTCTCCACAGAGTCTGGAGAAGAGATCTTGGCAGCAGGCAGCAGACAAAGCCATGCAGACAGACAATTCAGAATGATACGTACAGGACAATGTGGACACTAGAACTGTCCCCTCCCCTCTAATTGTTAGCCTCTTAGATGAAACATCATGCATGGAGTGATGGTGGGTGAAGGAGGGAGAAGTGGAGCTCAGGCTACTTCTAAGAGGCCCAATCCAACTTCCAGAGGCCTATCTCTCACTCTTTGTGGGAGTCAGGAGGATTTGGTTACCTTGACCCAACGTACTTCTGGGAAAGTATACACCTTAATTAAAAGCGACCACCATTGAGTCTCCGTTAAGGCCATAGATCACTTCTTAATTTTTTAAAAAATATTTTATAAATCTCTTATAAAATATTTACTTCTCTTTCCACTGTCCCTTTTTTCTGTCAAGGGACCTGCATTATCTCCTACTGAGCATGCAATGGAGCTTCAGAGTTTATCACCTTCCTATATTACCCTTGATAAAGTGCTGAGCAAGCTGGAGAGAAGGTCAGCCTGTGCTAACAAGTGGGCAGTGCACACACGCAGCTGAGAGAAAATTCAGTGTCTGACAGGATTTGCTGTTCTGCTCACAGTCCATGACCCCAGAAGGAAGCATTCCCCAGGTGTCGCAGGAATTCCTGGAGCCCAGTGAGCATGTTCCTGGAATAACTGAGAGAAAAATATAACCTTACCAAGTAAATGATTCTATGAAAAAAAGAAAGACATGCACTATTTCAGAATTTTTTTTTTTTCTAAGTAGATTCTTTTTGTGACATAATTTGCACATTCTGACTTCCAGACACAAGGATTCCTCAAAGCAGGGCCAACTTGTATTTAATGATGCCTGTTGCTGTAGACAAATCCCACCTTCTCGCACCAAGACAAGAACAACATCTCCCAAGGAGCACCCCAGCTACCAGCTCCAGCATCTAAAGGAGCTGTTGTTTCAGGAGACGAGCAATAAAATATTCTACAAAGACACTTGGTTAAATTTCCAATTAAAATGATTTAGTGGCTTCATTTTTTAGGTTTTCCCAAGGTTTGCTGATGACTAAAATTATGTAATGAAGCTTTCAAGGTTTTAAATCTGCTAATTGATCTCTGCACCTTTACAATAACCCAGAGCAATAAAAGGCACAATGAAAAGGATCAGATTAATGTACGAGTGAATTAACTCTTAAAAGGTTGGTCTCTTCCAGCCTTGTCAGCCGGTGGTTAAAGTGGGTCAGCCTATCTCTTGGCCATGAGGGAGAGAGCATCGTCATGGAGAGCCTCTCCTATGGCAGCTGTGCCGGAGCCAAATCTACCGCTACTGCTGTCCCTCCTGTGATGTGTGCTGTGTGCCAAACGACCGTGAGTCAAAGTACCAGGCAAGTGGAGTTAGGAGGGAAAACAATCATGGCAGCACTGGAGAGTCCCAAAGGGTGAACTCTCAGAAACAGAGTTCAGGGAAGGACTTAAATGATTCTGAAAACTCAGAGGGAGAGTTCCTCCCCAGAACCCCCAGGCTGTGTGTTGAAGTCATGCGCAGGTGAAGTGGGAAGCTCGTTCATTGGCCAGACAGGTCTGAGGCATGACAGATATAATTTAAGGCAAAAGAACGTTCTGTATTTGTGAGACAAAGCCGAGTTGTACCCACAGGGAACGTTTATTCGCCCAGATAAGCATTAACAAGAAGCTCAATGTATTTGCTCTACTGTTACTCTTATTTACAACAGGTAACTGACTGTGCCCATTTCTTCTTATCTATTGGCTCTCAGCTTCAAGATCACCTTCTCTGCTGCTCTGAGATGCTGGGGTTGGAGCTGCAATCTGCATTTCTCAGATTCCCTGGCTGGAAACTACTGGCTTCTGTTTAGGTTCTGCTAACAGAAGGTAGGGACTGAAATGGGGGTGCAGAGGGAATCTTTTGCATTTTCTGGTTCCTGTCAGACTCGTTCAAGCAGTGGACATGAGCTATACATGTGGATTACTCCTCCTAAGAGACAGAGCTGGACTGAGACTCTGTTCTGCTTCACTACAAAGATGATATGCTTCCTCCAATCCTTCACTGCCTCTCTGTAGGGAAATTAGGAGAATGTAACATCAGAAAACACTGAGAAGGATGAGGAGAGTGGTCGGCAGTGATCCATGCCACAGAGAGAGTAAGAACTGAGAAAGAGCTGCTGGACTTGATGATTAGGGAGACAACAATGGCCCCTATGACAATAAATTAGGTAGAGTGATGGGGACTGTGGAAGGCAGAATTGTATGATTGCACTCATGATCATTGTCCCCTAGGGTTACAGCCTCGACAGCTATAATTTGCTTCTGGCCAGTAAAATGTGGCAAAGGTGAAGACTCTACAGATGTAATTAAGGTCTTGATCAGTTAAATTGGACTTAATGGAGAAGGAGGTCATCTGAGTGGGCCTGATCTAGTTAGGTGAGGCCTTCAGAAAAGAATAAAACATCAGAGATATTCTGTTGGCCTGGAGGACAGCAAACTTATACATTATGAACTGCCTATGGAGAGGTATGGCTTTTAGGTGCTGAGGATCTCAATACTACAAACCAAAGAACTGAATTCTGTCAATAACCATGTGAGTCAGAAATAGCTAAAATCCTCTAAAGAGATGGGAGCTCTGGACAACAAACACCTTGATTTCAGCCCAATGAAACCCTGAGCAGAGAACCCAGCTAACTTGGGCCTGAGCTCCTGACTCACAGAAACTGAGAGACAATGAATTTATGTTGGTTTAAGTCCCTAAGTTTATGGTACTTTATTATGCCGTGATAGAAAACTCATATAGGGACAGAAGCCAGACTACAAATTTCTGGTGATACTTCCCTGCTCCAGTCCCATGTTCTTATTGTTATAACATCATAAGTAAAAAAAGTAAGGCAATGTTGTCTGAATATTTTCACTGCTGTTATTTGTTATTTTACTAGAGCAAAAGAAGAAAGACTAAGGTGTTCTTTAATTTAATCATAGCATAAAGACTCTCACTAAATAATAATGAAATAAAATCTGTAAAAAGAAAGTTAGCAATAGCAATACGGAAATCCAAGGTCCCCATTATAATTTTGAGGTCTCAGGAATTGAAATGGAAATCAACGGTGTTCATAAAGCTTTCCTGCATGACTGGTTAGTTTCTTTTCTCCACTGGACAGGACTTCCCCATGTTAGGCATGATAGCATCCATGACAAATCTATAAAGGAATACATAGTTACGTGTATAATAGATGAGCCAAAGCAAAAACTAGTAGCATCATCATGTATAGCTGAGCTGAAATTCCTTAAGAAAGCAATCTGAATAACCTTGTCACATCCATTTTCCACACCTTCCCTTTGGCAAGTACTCTATGTCCCCGTGAAGCTTCATTTCCCTATTTATGGCCAAAGGCTACCATTTCATATCACACATCAAAGCGTGAGAAATATCAAAGTAATGAAAACTGACACCGTGGCAAAGAGAAGGTGAGCCATGGCCATTGTGGCGAAAGCAGGGTCAAGGTCCTTCTCAGCAGAGCTGTGCATCATCCTGGGTTTCCTGCAGCTGTGCTCGCCCAAGAGCTAGACTCTACAACGGGATTACACCTCTTGAATAGCAGCCACAGAACGCAACTTGAGATTCAAACTGAATTCAATGGCAAGATAGTTGAAATGGTTTCTATATTCAAAATCAAAATCACTCTTGACCTTGAAAAGTTTATTATGCATCCAAAATATCCTTGGCTTAACTTAATGAACTGACCATTGAGCCTTTATCCATACATCTGGCCAAATGTATTCAAATCTTCCTCAAAGAAAATTATATGTTAAATTATGAATTTGGCTCACTAGCCACCTCTTGCAGAAACAGAGCCATACAATTAAAGATTTTGGGAGTCTGAAGCCTTTGGTTCTTATACAGATCAAACACTGGGTCTTTGGCCAAGTCGTGGAATATCTCTCTTCAGTTTTCAATTTCAAAGAGTGAACTCTATTTCAGACCTTGAACTTCTTTCTAGCCTTACTGCCAGGGATTCTCTTTTGCAAAGAGAAATATTGGCTCTGAGTCCAAAACGGACATCAGGACAAGTGATGCAGTCGAGGTAATCAGAGATGGTCATTTGGAACTGACTGATTTCAAAAGTGAATTCACACACTGTTACAATGCTGCATAGGCACTCAGAGCCACTGATTAGTTACTTATGTTTGCTCAGAGGCAAAATCACCCTGAACAAAGAACAATTTTAGAGCTAAGAAGGTTAGTATTCTATCTAGAGTGAGGAATGCCTCCTGATTGAACATTTAGAGGTTTTATCTGGATAAAAGAACATGCAGTAACAGGGATGAGAATAGAAAACTAACCTGCCAAGGGGTATGTGCTTTTTAAAATTGAGTCTCAAGCCATCTTTTTCATTAGTCTTTTCTTGCAATGTTGTTGTTTGGTACTTTATCAGGATTGTAAATAGCACCAAACTTTCTGTCCTGATATATTCCCTTTTCCTATCTTGGGTTAAGTTGAAATCCACATCCTTTTACTGAATGTGCAACAAGACACTGAAAAGTACTCCATCCCATGTCATCTAAACCAATTTGCCATTCCTCAGTTCCCAACACATGTGTGGTCTGACTTCAGAGTGCCATACAGACAAGCTCATCCCATCCCATCCAGTTCTGAATGAGTCCCTCTCATCAAACACCAAGTTCTTTGTTTTTAAGTAATTTTCTTAGAGCAGTTTTAGGTTCACAACAAAATACAGAGAAAGAAACAGAGATTTCCTATATACTCTGTGCCACCAGACATGTGTGGACATAAGTTTTATAATCCTTTGAGTAAATACCAGGAAGCGCAATTGCTGGATCTTATTGTAAGAGTATGTTTAGTTTTGTAAGAAACTGCCAAACTGTTTTCCAAAGTAGCTATATGATTTTATCCTCACCAGCAGTGGATGAGATATTTTGTTGCTCCACATCCCTGCCAGCATTTGGTGTAGTCAGTGTTCTGAATTTTGACCATTCTAATAAATATGTAGTAGTAACACGTTGTTGTTTTCATTTGCATTTCTCTAATGTTATATGATGTCAAGCATCTCTTCATATGCTTATTTGTCACCCATATATCTTTGTTGAGGTATCTGTTAAGATCTTAGGCCCGTTTTTAAATCAAATTTTTTTTTTCTTAATGTTGGGTTTTAAGTGTTCTTTGTATATTTTGAATAACAGTTCCTTATCAGATGTATCTTTTGCCAAGTATTTCCTCCCAGCCTATGGTTTGCCTTTTCTTCCTCTTAACATTATTATTCACAGAGCAGAAGTTTTTAATTTTAATGAAATCTAGCTTATTGATTATTTCTAAGAAGGTCATGGCTTTGATGTCATGTCTAAAAAGCCATACTGAACCCAAAGACATCTAGATTTTCTTCAATGTCCTCGTCTAGGAGTTCTTACAGTCTTGTGCTTTACATTTAGGTTTCTGATCCATTTTCATTTATTTTTGCGAAGGGTGTAAGGTCTGTGTCTAGATTCTTTGTTTTTTTGTTTTTGTTTTGGGGGCTTTTTGTTTGTTTGTTTGTTTGTTTTGCACGTGGATGTCTAGTTGTTCCAGGACTATTTATTGAAAAGACTATCTTTGCTCCATTGTATTGCCTGTGTTCCTTTGTCAAAGGTCAGCTGACTATATTTATATGGGTCTATTTCTGGGCTTTCTATTCTGTTCCATTGACCTCTTCATCTATTCTTTTGCCAATACCATACTATCTTTATTACTGTAGCTTTATAGCAAGCCTTGAAGTTGGATAGTGTCAGCCTCCAACTTTGTTCTTCTACAATATCATGTTGGCTACTCTTGGTCTTTTCCCTCTCTATCTAAATTTTATAATCAATTTGTCAATTTCCACAAAATAACTTGCTGGGATTTTAATTGAGATTCCATATATATATATACATACACACACATATATATCTCAAATTGAGAAGAACTGACATCTTGATAATTGAGTCTTTTTATCCACAAACATGGAATCTCTCTCTATTTATTTAGTTCTTATTTGAGTTAATTCACCAGACTTTTGTAGTTTTTCTCATATAAATCTTATATACATTTTGTTAAATTAATACTTAAGTATTTCATTTTGGAATGCTAATGTAAATGGTGCTGTTTAATTTCAGATTCTTTTTTTATTGCTGTTATTTGGAAAATGATTGGTTTTTATATATTAACTTTGTATCCTGTACTTTGCTATTATCACTTATTACTTCCAGGAAATTTTTACCAATTCTTTCACACTTTCTACATAGAGAACCATGTCATCTGCAAACAAAAATAGTTTTATTTCTTCCTTCCCAATTAGTATAACTTTCATTTCCTTTTATTTTTTTTTCATTGTTATTAAGTTTACTGGGGTAACATTATTACTACAATGATATAATTTTCGGGTTTTCATTTTCTTTTCATGTTTTACTGCATTAGCTAGTACTTCCAGTACAAATGCTGAAGAGTCACGGTTAGAGAGGGCACGAAGGAATCTTGATCAAATAAGCAGGTATTCTACCATAACTAACAGAAGTTAGTACTCTGATCCATTTGGCTCATGAGTGTGCTCACTTCTTGGGTTCTGAAGCATTCCATTTGCATTTGCCAGTGTTGTTGATTCTCCAAGGCCATGACCATACCACTCCACTACTGAACGTCTCCTCTCCCTATCATCCACAGCAACTTCCCTGCTGCCCAAACCACTATACCTTTTACATCAGTCCACTGTTTGCTCTTTTATATCTTGGTTCACTGAACTTCTTTGTGTCTCACCTACATGATAATAAGAGATTTCTGGTACTTTTTATTTCACATTGGCCTGAAAAAATGATCACTCTAAACATTTATTCTTTAAAGGAAGCCCAAGTAGGTAATCTTAGGTGCTCACCTAAATGGTAGAACAGTAAGTTGAAGATAAAATGGAGAAATCAAGAACAATACCAGGGACAAGTGTTTTCACAAGGTATATATGAATGATTACTACCCAACTAACCTATTTAAAGAGTGGAAGCCACACAAATTGAAGGAAATGAGAGAGCAGCCTGGGGGCCAAAGCAAACCAGAAAATGCATAAACTAAGCTGCCAATGACCACCTTGGCTAAAATTCTCTACTAGAGAGTACTTTATCCCAACCAAGGTGATTATAATGTGTAGCTGGGATTGGTAACTACTGTTGAAAATTCTCCTTAAGGGAAGATTAAGTGTATGTGTAGAAAAAGACAAAAGAAACTATCTGGAGATGAGTCATAAGAAACAGCTCTTGATAGCTGACTCCTTTTTTGCTCTCATTATTTTATAAATTTTATTAAAATGTAACTTCCACAGCAGGTGACATGAAACTTTGGATATCTGACCATTACAAATATTTGAGGAGGTCCTTTCTGTGTGTGTGTGTGTGTGTGTGTAACTTGTGCAAATTGATCCAAAAATCTTGAATTGTTTTGATTTTTATGTGTTCACAACAAAAATGTACATATCAGCAGAGAGGAATATGGCCATAAGCATTAAAAACAAACAAACAAACAAACTTGTGGTGATCCCAAACATGAATAGACCCTCATATGAGGGGTACACTTAGAGCAACTGGGTAAGTCATGGTGATAGTTGGGTTTATTTGGTTTGAGCTTTTCTTGGTAAAAACTGAAGAGAATCTTATAACTTATTAATTTATTTGAGAAAAACTGAGCTTATATAACAGAATAAACCATGTGTCAACAATTAATTTAGGGATAAATAATTTTAACGATAAGATGAAGCTATTTTGGACTCTATGCAGTAGTTATCTAGAGATAGTCCTTCAGTGTCTAATAAACGTTTCTCATTGTTCTCCTAGACTCCTGCCATTCTTTATCAAACCCATTTTACTTACTTACTTGTAGATCCTATATAATGTCAATGTTATAATCCAGAGGTTGATAAACTATAGCTGGCAAGCCAAATATGAGCCATGGTCTATGTTTGTAAATAAAGTTTTATTAAGACACAGCCACGCTCATTTATATATTATTTGTGGCTACTTTCATATTACAAGGGCAGAGTTTAGTAGCTGTGACAGAAAGCTTATGGCCCACAAAACCTAAAATATTTATTACCTGTCCCTTTACAGAAAAAAATTGCCATTCACTGTTGTAATCCATTCATTCTAGACATGCAACTATCACTAGTAATAGAAATTATTCACTGAAGCTCAAGCTTTTCTACATACATTAGAATGTCACAGAATGTCAAGGAAAGGTAAATGGAAGAGATCTCCCTCAAATAAGGGATCTCCCTCTCTCTCTCTATATATATATGTATATATCTGGGACTGAACCCATCTTTGCATTCTTTGCAATTATCCCATGGCTCTAAAGCCATGGCTATCAAAAGAGAATGCTCTGGTATCAGCAATAAAGTAATTACAGAGATTAACAAATTAATGTAATAATCTAAAGTTACAACTGAAATGTATATCTAATTCTTCCATGAAAACCATCTTCCAGAATTTTAATAGCCATCAAACAAAACAAGTCAGATAAACATCTGATAGATAATTATCAAATATGACCCAAAAATGACAAATTTGAATATCGATATATTTATTCAAGAAACTTAAATTGTAACTAAGATATCCTCAGATTTACAAAACTCAGAAAACAATGTTTGGCCCATATGACTTTTTCTGGTGAATTCTGAATACATTTAAAGAAGAAATAATAATGATAGTATGTTAACTTTACCAGAAAATATACAAGGAAAGACTACTTTACAACTAATTTAGTAAAGTTAACATTATCTGGATACTAAAATCAGATAGACATAAATAAAAAGAAAATATGATTGACAATCTCTCATGAATATATATACATACTCAGAAATTCTTAACAAAGATACTAGTAATTAGACTTTAGCAATATGTAAAAAGGATATTTGAAAATTGTCAATTTAATTTATCATATAAAAAAATAAATAGAAAGACCATATTAGCCTTTTAATAGATACAGAAATAACATCTAAAAAATACAATATACATTCATAATAAAAGCTCTCAGCAAAATAGGGAAAAAATAGTACTTCAATAGGTAAAGGGGATTTACCAAAAAACTATAGCTAACAGAATACTTAATAGTAAAAGACTGAAGGAAAAAAAAAGTAGAAGAAGGAGGAAAGGATACTTGTTCTCATTATTCTATTTAACACAGAATTAAAAACAAGTACACTAAAAACTATGAAACATTACTGATATAAATTAAAGATCTAAATAAAAACATGGATACACAATTGTTCATGAACTGGCAGACTTATTATTTTTAAGATTTCGATTCTCCCTGAGTTGATTTAACAAAATATATTTAACAAAATCTGAACCCATATTTCAGCAGGCCACTGTAGAAATTGATGAGCTAAAATTTATTTGAAAATGAAAATGACCTAAAATAGGCAAAACAATTTTGAAAAAGAGAACAAAATTGGAAGATTTACACTACCAAATTTCAAAACTTACTGTAAAACTATAGTAATCAAGACAGTTTGGCAAAGGTATGAGTCCAGAAATAGAACCACATATATATGATCAAATGTATTTTAACAAAGGTGTTAAAACCATTCAATTGATAAATGATAATCTTACCTAATGATGCTGTATAAATTAGGGGAAAGATGTTTTGATCCTTCTATACACCACACACAAAACTTACCTCAAAATGGATCAGAGGACCACCTGTTTGGGCTAAAACTATAAAAGGTCTAGAAAAATATATTGAAGAAATCTTTCACTTTCTTAGGGTAAAGAAGTACTTAGAATTCATTCAAAAAGCTTGAATAGTTTAAAAATACCTTGAAAATTCTGAGTTTATAAAAATTATAAACTTTGATCCTCAAAAAATATGATTAAGAAATAGATAATTTAGAAAAATATTAGCTATACAATTGTTGACAAAGAATCTACAAATTATCTGAGAATAAACAAGAGAATATACGAAGAGCTGTTTTAACTCTATAATAAGAAGATTCATAACCCAGATTTAAGAAACAGGCAAAACATTTCAGCAAACATGTTAAGGATGTGTTTAACATCCTCTATTACTGTGCACATGAAAATTAAAAACATAATGAGAGACCTCTACAAACTCACTAAAATAGAGTAATTTAAAAAACATTATTGATATCAAGTGTTGGCAAAGATGTGGTGAAATTAGAATTCTCATATATTACACCATTTCATAAATGGTGGACGTGTAAAGAAGTACACTTCGAAAAATAGCTTAGCAATTTCTTATAAATATGCACTTAACATGTGATTCAGCAATCTCATTTCAAGGTATTTACCCAGGAGAAGTGAAATACAGATCAACACAAACACTTGAATACTTTATTTTTATCGTCAAACCTGGAAATAATGCAAAAGTTTTTCAACAGGTGAACAGACATACAAATGGTGATATATTCCTATACTGAAACACTATTCATCAATAAAAACAGAATAAACTACTATATGCAAAACATGAATGAAAACCAAAAATATCAGGCCAAGTGAAAGAAGACAGACGTAACTGAATACATATGCCATGATTCTACTTACATAAATTTCTAGAATATGCAAAATTAATCTACATTGACTAAAAAGTGTATCAGTAGCCTGAGGCTCAGGGTAAGAGTCAGACTCACTGAAAGGGGACCTGTGGGGAATATTTAGGGTAAAGTAAATGTTGTCTGTCTCGACTGGAATAGCAGCAGTTACATGGATGGGTGGGTGGTGGTTACACAGAAGTATGTATTTGCCAAACTCAAACTGTTCACATAGAAAAGGTGTATTTTTTAATAAGACCAGTTGTTTATTAGTGTTAATCATGCTTGAGCAGCTGCTTATGTTTGCAAACAGATACTTTTTGAAATGTGATAAAAATACATAACATAAAGTTTATCATTTTAACCATTTTTAAATGTACAGTTCTATGGCATATGAGAACATTCGCAGTGTCGTGCAACCATCATCACTATCTGCCTCCAGAACTTTTTCCACCTCCTCCAACTGAAACTCTACTATGATACACAATAGCGTCCCTTTCCCTGCTCCCCTCAGCCCCTGAAAATCTCCATTCTACTTTCTGTGCTTATAATTTTGACTACTTAAGGTATCTCATTTAAGTAGAATCACACAACATTTGTTCTTATTTGACTGGCTTATTTTACTTAGCATATAATGTCTTCAAATTTCTTTCATTTTGCAGCATGTATCAGAATTTTCTTCCTTTTTAAAGGTGAATAATAGTCTAATTATATATTATATATTAAAATGATATATATTATATTAAAAACTATGTATATATGCTACATATTAGAACATATATACAGCTAATTTTGTTTATCTGTTCATCTGTCAATGAACACATGGGTTGTTTCTACCTTTTGGTTATTATAAATAATGCTGCTGTGAACATGGGTGTACAAATATTTTGTTTGAATCCAAAACTTCATTTCTTTTAGGTTATCTACCCAGAAGTGGAAATACTGGATTATATGGCAATTCTATTTGTAAATTTTTGAGAAATCACCACATTATTTTCTACGGTAGCTTCATCACCAGCAATGCACAAGTGTTTCTATTTTTCCATATCTTTGTCAACACTTGATTTTTCTCTTTTCATTTTGTTTTGTTTTTTGATAATTGTCATTCTCAGAGATATGAGATAGTGTCTTATTGTGGTTTTAATTTGTATTTCCCTAATGATTAGAGATGTTATGCATCTTTCATGTGCTTATTGGCTATTGTGTATACCTTCTTTAGAGAATCATCTATTCAAGTATTTTGCCCATTTTTTAATTGTTTTGTTGTTGTTGTTGTTGCTGTTGTTGAGTTAAAGGATTTTTATATGTTCTTGATATTAATCTTTTATTATATGTATGATTTGAAAATATTTTCTCCCATTTATGTGTTGCCTTTTCACTCTGTTGATTGTGTCCTTTAGTGCACAAGAGTTTTTAATTTTAATGAAGTCAAATTTATCTTTTTTCTTTTGTTGACTGAAATTTTGATATCCAGTAAATTGTTGTCAAATTCAACATCATGAAGTTTTCGCCTACAGTTTCTTCTAAGTATTTTATAGTTTTAGGCCTTATGTTGAGGACTTTGACTCCTTTTGAGTAATTTTTTTTTTTTTTTAGGCAAGGCAACCTTTTAGACAAGGTTGACCTCACAGATTGCAATGACCTTGACGGCTTGCAATCTCTCTCTCTCTCTCTTTTTTTTTTTTTACCTGCAGCACCTGGTCTTCCTAGGTGATCTCCCATCCAACTACTAACCAGGCCTGACCCTGCTTAGCTTCTGAGATCAGACAGGATCAGGCTTGTTCAAGGTGGAATGGCTTTAGATCTGAGTTAATTTTTTTATGGTATAAGTGTCCAACTTCATTCTTCTGCATGTGGATATCCAATTTTCCCAACATCATTTGTTGAAAAGATTATTCTTTTCTATTAAAGTCTTGGTACCCTTGTTCAAATTGGTTGACTATATACACAAGAGTTTATTTCTGGGCTCTTTATTTTATTCCTTTGGTTTATATATCTGTCTTTATGCCGGTACCATATTGCTTTGATTACCATAATCTTATAGTAAGTTTTTAAATCAGAAGCATGAGACCATCTCTGTTCTTCTTTGCAAGATTGTTTCTGCTATTTGGAATCTTGAAATTCAATATGAATTTTAGAATAAAATTTTCTATTTCTGCAAAAAGAGACATCATTGATTTTGCCAGGGACTGTAGTGAGTCTATAGATAACTTTGGGTAGTATTGACATCTTAACAATGTCAGATTTTCTAATCCTTGAACACAGAACATCTTTCCATTTATTGGTGTCTTTGTTAATTGCTTTTAACAAGGTTTTGTAGTTTTTAGTATAGTATACAAGTCTTTTGACTTCTTGGTTAGGTTTATTCTTAAATATTTTATTCTTTTTAATGCTATTATTGGTAGAATTGTTTTCTTGTTTTCTTTTATTAAATTGATTTTAATTGTTTATTGCTAATATATAGAAACTATGGATTTTTATGTGTTGATTTTGCATCCTACAACTTTGTTAAACTCACTTATTTCTTAAGTTTTAGTGTGATATCTTTAGAGTTTTCTACATGTAATATCATGTCACCTGTGAACATAAATAATTTTACTTTTTTTTTTTCTAATTTGATGGCTTTTCTTTCTTTTTCTTGCCTAATTGCTCTGGTTAGGACTTCTGGTATGATGTTGAATAGATTGTCAAAATCTCGTATCCTTGTGCCATTCCTTATCTTAGAGAAAAAGCTTTTAATTTTTCATTATTAAGTATGATATTAATTATTGGTTTCTATATGCAGCTTTTATTATGTTGAGATATTTGCATTCTATTCCTAGTTTGTTCAGAATGTTTATCACGAAAGAGTGTTGAATTTTGTCAAATGATTTATCTTCATCAATTAAAAGGATCATATAGATTGTCCTCCCTTCGTTTTTGTTAATGTGATGTATTACATTGATTTTTGTATGTTGAACTATCTTTGTACTCTTCACACAGGAGTAGATCCTACTTGGTCAGAGTATATAATCTTTTTACTATGCTGTTGAATTCAGTTTGCTAGTATTTTCTTTGGCATTTTTTGCATCACTATTCATAAGAGGTAGTGGTCTGCAGTTTGCTTTACTTGTGGTGTCTTAGTCTAGCTTCGATATCAAGGTACTAATAGCCTCATAGGACAAGTTAGGAAGGTTCCTCTTCATTGGTTGCAGCAGTCTGAGCAGGATTTATGTTAATTCTTCTTTAAATTTATAGTAGAACTCACCAATAAAGTCATTTGGTCCTGGGCTTTTCTGTGTTGGGAGGTTTTTGATTACTGATTTCATCTCCTTACTAATGATAGGTCTATTAGACTTTCTTTTTCTTCATATTCAGCCTCAATAAGTGAAATTTTTCTAAAAATGTGTTCATTTCATCTAGGTTATCCAATTTGTTGATGTACACTTGTTCTTAGTACTCTTGACAATGCTTTTTATTTCTGTAAAATTTGTAGTGATGTTTCCTCTTTCATTTCTGATTTTAGTTGTTTGAGTCTTCTTTTTTTTAGTAAATCTAGCTAAAAATTTGTCAATTTTGTTGATCTTTTCAAAGAATCAACTCTTAGTTGTTGTTGATTTTTCCTATTGTTTTTCTACTCTTTATATTATTTTATATTATTTATCTCTGTTCGAATCTTATTTTCCAAAATAGGTTTATTTTCTTGTGTAGGATTATATAGAATTACATCTCAATAAAGTTTATTTTAAAAGTAAAAAAAAAAAATTCGGCCTATTGTCAGTCAATAATTGTACCTAGTTCAAGTCTAGTAAATATTTACTTTGAGTTAGGGAGTGAGTAAATGATTAAACAACGGAGCATTTATAACTAAGGCTTTTTTCTCTCTTCTCAGTGTCAAAAGTATCTGTAAGCGATCCTTGCCCTATTGGTTGATATAATTGTTATTGTTTTTTATTCAGCCGCTGTTAAATGGCATGTAATGTTCTAGATGCTTTATATACATTACTTTATTCAGTCCTCTTTGAAATTGTTGTTATTATCCTCACTTTGCTCACAGACATAAAAATGAGATCTGAAATGATACATGAGCTCAAAAGTCTAATGTATGACAGAAACAAGAATCAAATTCACTTTTGTCTGACTCCAAAGGCTATGCTCTTTTTCCATTTTATCTTTTCTCATTTTGCTGTTTCAGGAAAGAAAATACCAAGCTATCAAGCTATATGACTCAATTTCTGAATTTAAAGAGAGAGACAGAGGCACAGAGAGATATCAACCATTAGTGATGCGGGTTTATGACAAGACACTTAGAAAGTGGTATGGCACACAAGTGTGTCCTCACCAGTAGCACAATCACCTTGATTCCACTATCAACCCAGGGTGGGAACAGAAAAACTTTTCACTGTCACTCAACACAACAAACCGAGCTCAAACGGCCCATTCGTTTTATTTATTTTTTATTTTTTACTTAGCAAACATATTTCTCAAAAAAGTTGCTTTGGTTGAGCATGATGATGGCTGCTGTTTAACATGGACTTCCTTTTTGGAAGTAGTTAGCGCTAAGCCAACCCACAGGTTATTGAACTCTCTCATCCCAGACATATGGCTGCTCTACATTCTAGGTTACTTTGGCCTTGATAGCCTAAGATTAGCCTCATGCACAGAATACATTGCATGAATTATAGCAACTAGAGGCTGGGAAAACTGATAGTCACTTTGTTTCTCCAAAGGTACCACATGTCCCCAGCAGTCAAGGCTAGCCTGACCAGTAACACCAGGTCACTAGTTCAATGCTTCCAGAGAGCTGACAGCATTGATCCCTGTTCTAAGAGATTCTGAACTCAGAACTGGAAAAATTGAAACTAAGAGAGTAATATTAGTGTTCCCTTGAGGGATATATCTTATTTTTGTAAGTTTCAACTAGCTACTTAAATATTTAACTCACTAGTCCGTCAAAATATTTTGTGAACAACCATTATTAAAATGGAAGAAAATATTTTGATAATTGTTTCTTAAAAGCAGTAAATGATACGTGCCTGGTGAGGGGCACCAACCATAAAGAGTACATTTATTTGGAAGATTTGGCACTTTGAGTTGGAGTGTTCAGAAAAAGTTTTGTGGGAGGATTCGAATATAAAAACAGGATAGGAGAAAGTATCCACGAAAGGTAGTGTGTTATTTGCAAAGACAAAGGATGAGTCAATTTGACTATGGATCCTCATGCCTTCTTCCATGCTCAGTGCTTAACAACTTCTATCTTTATTTTTTTATTAAGTTTATTGGGGTAACATTGGCTAATACAATTATATAATATTCCGGTGTACATTATAATTTGACATCTATATACTCTATTGTGTGTTTATCTGAAGTCCAGTTTCCTTCAGCTACCATACATTTGATCCCCTTTACTCATTTCACCTTCCGCCTACCTCCCTATATTTGACCCCCTTTACCCGTCTACCTCCCCCCTCCTCACACACCCCCTACCCTCTGGTAACCACTAGTCCATTGTCCATGTCCATGATTAACAACTTCTAAAAGCCAACTCTGACTTCTCTTTGTAAGTCTGGGATGTAAATCTCCACCACAACTTACTAGCTGCATGACCTTGGGCAAGTTACTTAACCCCTCCAGTTTCAGGTCATGAATATACAAATTTAGGATAACATCAATGAGCAGTTTGTTTTGCAGATTAAAGGACTACATGTGTACAAAAGAAACAAATAGGGTCCCTGGAACATAGAAGCCAGTCAAAAAACATTTTACCTGTGCAGAATTTTTCTTTACTTAATACCAAGGCATTGTAAATGCAAGCGGAAAAAAAAAAAGAGTAACTGAGTGAGAGAAAGACCTGGGTCCTATTCTCGATTTTACCACATAACCAGCCGTGTGGTCTGGGGTGAAGAATTTTGGTTCGCTTCAGTTGGTTTCTCTGTGAAATAAGGATGACCATGAACTCTAAGGTCCCTTCCAGCTCAGTGATTCAAGACTGTATTGTTGAGCATCACCCAGGGAACATTTTATCATAAAAAAAAGCAACGAAGAAAGATGAGCAGCACTGCCTTGTGTTCCCTTGTCACTCAGAGAGTCTGGAAGATAAAGTTTTTCTGGAGAGTACATAGTTCAGCCTGGCACGTCTCTGACTTAGGCACCAGTCCCGCGGTCTCCAGCGGGGCTTTCCAAACTGGCCGGGCAAGACAGCAAGAGCATCATTCTTTGCCAGAGGACAGGTGGGCTGGCAGGTCCATCCTGCCCCAAAAGATAAGGACTCTGGGAGTAGGTATGTCACCAGCCTTCTGCAGCCGTATGGAGAAAAGAAAGTGGCCAGTAGATTTCTACCTTTCACAGAGCAAAGAAACATTTTCCTCTAACTAGTTTTTAACCTTAGGTGGGGCTTTTCCTGAAGAGCGCGTCCCTCACAGGTGAAGACACACTGCCCTCTGCTGGTCCTATGCATTTTTACACCAAGGAACATTTTCCAAGGCCAAAGCAATGGAGACTCTTCCAGGCAGTCTATTTAGACATATTAGAAAATATCGATAGCTTCTGATCTATTAATTATGAATGTTTAATAAAACCTTGGGAGCCTTATGAAGTAAAAAGTTCAAAATAATTCCTCTGCAGATATTCAAGGTCACACACCTAAAAGAGATCTTATCTAAAATTAGTAGCCAAGGATATTCGAGGATTCCTTCAACAATAATTTCAATAACTCATTCATTTGTATGGGGCATTTTTTAATTTAAATTTTTAAAATTATTTTTAATATATTAATTCATATGATGTTGTTGAAAGAGCTTTATTTTATTCATTTACTATTAACACATAAAGTAAGAGACAATAAAACTGCATTCTGGTTAAACACCTCTGGCATTTGGTACTATCAGTAATTCAGACTTACCCTCATTAATTTACACTATTAGGCTTTGTGAGTAATCTTCTTCTGTTGGAATGGTGCAGAGGTTAAAAGATAATACAGATATAAATGGAACAAGCTCTGTAATTTTATCAGGAAAGTGGTTTGAGGCTAAGAGTTCAAGAGAAATTTATTTGAAATGGCTTTTGTGTTTCTCCATCACTGACAATGTTCTTTGGGTCTGGACCCTTTAATTGTCTATGCCCCTCCCCCAAATCGTTCAGTTGTGTGTGTGACCAGTATATGTGTCTACGCTAATGCATACTATTTAATAGTGAAGTGGCAATCTTCCCTTTTCACCTTGAAATTTGGTCCATGATAGAAATAATGTTTAGATTGTTATGCAGGCAAATCATTTAGTTCCACTTTCTCCATTTTAAAACTAGATTTTGGCCTTACACTTTCATAACCAAAAGTTCCATTAAAATGTCTTATTTGGCTCTGTGTTTTGCTCTATCTCTAGAGAAACAAGAAGGAAAAAAAAAAAACTTCCTGGCATTTCTGGCCAATAAGGCTTTTAAAAATATTGGTATCCAGTCTCAGATCCCCCCATTTCATAAGCCTAATGGGGCAAGAAATAAACTTACCCACCTCCAACTTACACCTTCTTGGTGTGCCCTTCTCCTCTCTTTCAAGAGACAGTATTCTCCAAAGTGATTAAAATATTTATTTTTAAAGGCAGATGGATAGATGATGCTGAAATTGATGAAGAGACCAGTGGTGCTGAGATCCCACTTCCTCCACAATAGAGCCTCCTCTGAGCATCCCAGCAAGATGAGAACACTCTCAGTGACTGGTCAGACTGCTTGCTGGACTCATTTTGTGCACACTGCCTTGAACTCATATCAATCAGCTAATTGATATGTACCCTAAGAGGGTACCAGCCTCTTATGTAACAGACAGCAGTGTGCTCTCTAGGTTGGGAGGCAGTGCAATGGAAGGGACATAACACAAACTTGGGAAAGCTGCACACAAAGTCTGCATCCCTTCTGCCATCTTACTGTCTCTGCAGTCCTGGGGAAGTCACTTAGCACTTTTATAAAATGGGGATAACTGTCTCTCCCCTGCACAGTTATTAAAGGCATGAAGATACTGTAATTACACATCTTATTTATGGAATATTGCTAAATAACATTGCAAGAAGTAGCTTAACTGATGCACACAACCTATTTATCACCATCATCCCATATATAGATAAGATACTGAGACAAAGGACAAGTGAAGTCACTTTCCCAAGGTTACAAAGTTCAGAGATGGTACGGCCCCACACCAACACAGATCTGACTGCAGAGGTTGAGCTCATTTTCTGACACGCACTCCTCACCCCGGCAAATCGTAAATCAGAAATAAATCATACGCATTATATTAGCCAAGCACGTACACCAGGTTTCAGATATCTGACTTCCCCATTACTCTTGACCTTGTGCTCCGTACAGAGTAGGCTTTAGGGATTATGTGTGGCTTGCTTGCTTGAATAGATATTCCAATAATGCACACATACATACATATGCACTTACTCAAGAGTTTCCTAAGGTTGTTATCACAAAATACCAGAAACTGGGTGTCTTAAAAAAAAGAAATGTATTGCCTCACAGTTCTGAAGGCTCGGAGTCTAAACTCAAGGGTGTGGACAGAGCTCTGCTTTCTCTGAAACTTAGTGGTTTGTGGGCATTCTTTGGTGTTCCTTGGCATATAGATGCAATGCTCCAATTCTCCGTCTTCATGGAGCATTCTCCCTGTGTCTGTCTTCACATCATATCTTCTTGTAAGAATACCATTGATATTGATTAAGGACCTATGCTATTCCAGTATGACTTCATTTTAACTTAACTAATTACAACTGCAATGACCCTATTTCCAAATAAGTTCACATTCTGGGGTACTAGGTGCTAGGGCTTTAACTTAACTATTTAGGGGGATACATTTAACCCAATATAAGAACCATCTCTCCTTATCCACACCTGGATAATCTTAGAGACTTGTGTTAAATAGGCAAAATTGGGAAAGTTATTTAAGTGACTAAGCCCTAGTTTTCTTATCTAGAAAATGAGGATATTTACGGCACCTACCCCAAGAGTTGCTGTGATCTTTAAATTAAATAAGATACATAGAATGTGTCACCATAGAAATGGTTCTAACCTCCTGTGAAGACTGAGACCCACAGCCTTCAATTTGGCAATCATACTCCCAAGCCCTTCCTTCCTTCAACCTCCTCTGCTCTCTTTTGAAACACAGTGAATGACACCCGCCTACTCATAAAACAGAGTGAGAATAATCACTCTGATTTAAAAGTTAGAAGTTTCACTAGCATAGCATTATCCTTGGAGATTTAGCAGCCCAGACTGAGCTGACTTTGCCTCTCATCATTGTCAAATCTGGCTTCTGTGACACAGGAACTGGCTGCAGCATCAAGGTATCACCGGAACAAGTGCAAGGGAAGTAAAAGACAGTGGCTTCAGATACGCCTGCCACAGAAGCCAGCCGATGGAAATTAACCCACCTCTTTAATCACAATTTTGCATCCAGAATCTTCAGCTGACAGAAATGATAATCATTTGGTTCATCGATTCTGGGATTAATCACTGAAGTTAATCTTGGCATGTATTGATTCCATTTCTGCTGGCTGTTAACGAAAGTGTTCAAATTACTTATTCCTACTCTGACAGCAATGGGTTCCTAAAACAAAGGACATCACAACTGAGCTATTACACCTGACAGCTCTGCAGAGTACCCAGTGACAGTGTCGACTACTCATCTCATGACAGAAGGAGCCCCTAATAGAGAAGGATCAAGCACCTGTTCTTGCTATTATACACTGGCATTTTATAAAGTTGACCCATCAGTGTCTAGAAGAATTGGAAGCAGTTTTATCTCAGAGGATCTGAACTCAAAACTTGGCTGCAAAGGCAAGAAAATCATGTAGGAGAAACACAGTAAAACGGGTTCATTTCACCAACTTGAAACACGAGTATCTATTACCCTGAAATTCTCCAAAGTTTCGTGGTGCTGATCATTAGCCATAAGAAGCTTTATTACAAAAGTACAGTTTCCAATGTGACAGCACAGCGCACTCACTCACCTCTTCCTTAAACTGTCTGAGAGGCAGAGGACCATCCTTTTGAAGCATTCTTTTGTATGGCCTTTTGAAAGTGATACAATGAGACTTGTGTGATGGTGTTATGGCTGACGAGTGGCTCTAAGTCACCCTCACTATAACACAACTAAAGCCCAGAAAGGATACAGTATCTGTGGCACCGCTGCTTTCACAAAAACCTCAGAAAGTCTCAAAAGATAGTAATAATAAACAAGGGCCAGAATGATAAGAACGATACAGGTAAAAGTGGATAAGTCTTTATTGTGAGGGGCTGTCCTGTGCATTGCAGGATTTTAGCACTAAATCCTCTATGCACTAAATGCAAGGAATACTCCCTCCGACCCCATTTTAACACAGAAAATGTGTCCAGACATTGCCAAATATCTCCTCGGGGGGCAAAATCACCTTCAGTTGAGAACCACTAGTTTAATTTTACACTTTTAAAGCTAAACATATCGATAAACTTTTAAGGAAAACTACTAAAACAGAAATACACTATGTAAATTCCAAACAAATTGAGAGAAAATTAAATAAGAAACAATTTTCCAAAAGTCTGCAATAAAGCAAAATACATATAAAAATCGGACAAATATACATCACAAAAATGATGAGCGTAATACTGAGTTGCGTTCCCACAAAGGTAGCATGAGAGGCTCTTATCTCCAGGGAAACAACCATAACTGGTGAAACATACTCAAAAAAAAAAAAAAAGAAAGGAAAACATTTACAGTCTCTGAAAAGTATCCTAAGAGTATACAGCAAATAAAAAATAGCTATTTAATAAAATCTACTAAATCTTGATGAAAACAGTGGACGTCTACGGCACGTGAGGCATATGCTCCCTCCACCCTCCTCACCCCCCACACTCAGTGTGATGGAATCAGAGGAAATTGGGGAGCATGTTAAATAACCTTGGGGATGCAATTGGCCAAATCCAAACTGTTAGAAATTTATAGAACAAAGGACATTATTTCTCTAATGTGTAAATGGCAAGTAAAAAAGAGGAAAGCAACAGCCCGATCCATGTTGTTTCGAGGAATTTTATTCCATTCTCAACTGCCAAGACGGAATCCTCATCTTTGGCTCAGCCAATCACCCCGATCCTTTCCTCTGGTTCTTCTGAGTGGTTTACAGGTGATCGTGTGACACAAGGAGTCTAAACAAATAGAATCAAAATAAATTTAGGGACTTCAGCTGGGAAATATAAGTTAATGGTACACTCTATTCACCTGGACATTTCAGTATGCACATGTAAGATTTGGAACTGCTGCAAAATTTTAAACCATAATGAAAACATATCTGGAGAGAAATGACCGAGCTGAGAGCTTCACAGAACAAAGGAGCTGGAACCTTGGGTAAACAGTGCTGGAATCCTGTAACATAACTCTTTTCAGTTGTGTTAGCTAATACATTCCCATTATTCACAAGCCAGTCTGACTTGAGAGGTCTTATACCTGCAGAAATCCTGCCACTGGAATTTGAACCCAGGTAGTCTCTGAAAGCAGAGACTGTGCTTTAAACCACTAGGCAATATGACCTTTCCAAGGAATAGGTCAAGAATGAAGAGTAAGTGTGCCATTTATCACATACCAGTTTTCCTAAATGATCAAGTCACCACCCATTTTAAGGAGGAAGAGAGCAGGCATTCAAAGGTTAGAAAAACATAGCTAAGTAATCAAATATTAGGCTCACTGTTTTGTTTTACTTAATGTATGTGTTTGATAACTTTTAAGTCTTTGGTACTCCTTATGATTACATTAAATTATTGTAGCCATTTTTCTGCTAGTTTTTCTTTCCTATTTTCAGATTAATTCAGCCGTTCAGGTCAGTAAATGTGTACTCTTTCCTGCTGTGAGGAAGTTGGCAATGTTCAAAGCACTGTTGTCTCAAAGACAACATAACTGGGCTTTTTCCTAAAGAAACTCATAGCCTAAAAGAGGACACAGACAGCAAGCCAAAAAAATAATAATCTTCAAGCTGTATCCTAACTTTCGTGAAATGTTACACATAGAGGAGAGGAAAGAAGATGCTGACAAGTGAGCATCCCTCAAACCTCATAGTTTATGCCATTATTTTCCCACAAGTTGGATTATCAGCTGATTCCCCAAAAAGCATTAGAATAAAAATATGACACATGTTACATTGTTTTTTTCATTTGGACAAGATCAGCCTGTACACTTGTATCAGAGACCATCTAGTAAGGCAAAATAAACCTTTACCTTAAAAGAGGACAAGAAGAAAGAATGGAAACAACATAAAACTTTGTCCTCAGTTCCTGAGTTTTCTGTTTTCAAAAGCCTCTCTGATCATTTGGATTAAATTTTTATGTTCTGCCCTAAACCCTGCTATATTTTCAGTTTCCAAGTCTTGGTTTTTGCTTTTGGCTCCCTGAGGTCAAAGAACATGTAGTTCTCATACTTTCATTCAGTCTAGTAAAAATACTAAACTCCAGCCCAACTTCTGAAAAAGAAGGGCCCAACTAAATATCTATCTCAACTCCTCTATGTCTGTTCTTAATACTTCTTAATCATCACATGATAATCTGTTTTGCAGAGGTGATCAGTTGATTCATTGATAAGATTTTCTAATAATTCAATTTTATTTGCACAGTTGCCCCCTGAATAACTTGGGGATTAGAAGTTGAAAATCCATATAACTTTTGACTCCCCAAAAACTTAATCACTAATAGCCTACTGTTGACCGAAAGCCTTACTAATAACATAAATAGTCGATTAACACATACTTTGTATGTTCCATGTATTATTTACTGTATTCTTACCATAAAGTAAGCTAGAGAGAAGAAAATGTTATTAAGAAAATCATAAAGAAGAGAAAAATACATTTATATTATTTTCTAAACAAAAATCCACGTATAAGTGGACCTGTGCAGTTCAAACTCATGTTGTTCAAGGGGCAACTATACTTTATAATTTCCTACTTTTTCTAAGTGTCCTCTCTCTAATATATTCTAAATTGTTATTTCTCAAATATTTGAAAACTACTGTAAAATATTAATTTTATATCACAACCCTATATAAACACACACACACACACACACACACACAAAGCATCATAGAACATGTGTTTTTAAGATTCCAATTTGCTGTCTTATTCAATAATTTTAAATTCTGGTTGCAAACCACCAATCTGATTTCTCTACCCATAATGTTTTGACAATAGTTTTAAAGAATCTAACAAATTACCTAACAGTATATATCTCTTCTAAAATTTTAGTTTTCAATTTCTACTTGGTTATTACTCTTCTCTAATTTCTTCCTTTATCAGCAATGGGAAATTGCTCAAATAATATCTAAAATGTCTATCAAGTAAGCAAAGGGTGTTGTAGTACTGAGTCCTCCCTAAAGTGAAATACTTGGATATATTCTACATAACAAAACTCAGTTCATGCTAAGTTTAATTTTCTATAAATGTTTCTGTTGATTTCTAGTTACTTGTTATTCCCAGTTACTCACAGTTTTAATTCATTTTCCTTGCTATTTAATTATTTTAACATTGCAAGTTTTCTGCTTGTTTCTCTTCAATGTCCACACATCATTAGTGACATGGAATCCAGACAGTGATTATCATTTTCATAAACATTGCTACAGTAGCAAAACATTGCTGTTATAAATTTAATTTAAAAATATTTCAGAAATTCTCCAACCCACAAAGTAGTTGCCTTTTCCTTTTAATTCCATCTGACTAGATGTATATATGGTCCATAAATCTGACAAAGTACATAAAATGAAACATTCATTAGGAACCCAAGTAGTGTGCCAAACTTTGGTTTTTAGCCATACGGTCCAAGAATTCTAACTAACATTCTAATCTTCATGTAAATTGTAATATTGTATCCAAAGAAATATACCAATAAATTTCTAAATTAAATTTTAAAATAAATCAAAAGCTGTCAACATCATTCTTGGCTCCTAGGCTTACAGAGTAAGCAACAGTCAAGCAGACTTGCAGCTGATTGGCTAAACAAAGGGCTCTTATAACCACTGAGTCTAACCAGTCCCTAGAGGCAGCCAAGGAACATAGAATGTCCAAGACCAGGTTCCAATGGGTTTCCAGCTCCATCTGACAATTCTTCAGTCATCTCTGGATATTGATCTGTAGTTTTCTTGTGGTGTCTCCATCTGGCTTTGGCATCAGTGTGACCACATTAGAAAAAAATATATATCTATTACATGCTTATCTCAGGAGACATGGAAATAGTATTTGACAAAATGCAACATCCATTCATGATTAAAATTCTCAACAAAATGTGCATAGAAGGCACTTACCTCAACACTATAAAAGCCATATGTGAAAAGCCCACAGCTAATAGAATAATCAATAAGGAAAAGCTGAGAGCAATCCCTTAAAGATACAGTTCAAGGCAAGGATGCCCACTGTCACTACTTCTATTTAGCACAGTACTGGACATCCTAGCCAAAGCAATTATATAAGAAAAATAAAATAAAAGAAATCCTAATCACAAAGGAAGAAGTAAACTTATCTCTGTTTGCAGATGACATTATCATATATGTAAGTTTTCTAAAGACTCAACAACAACTGTTAAAACTAGTAAACAAATTAATTCAGTAAAGTTTCAAGATACAAATCAACATACAAAAAACGATTGCATTTCTATATGCAAACAACAAACTATCTGAAAAAAAGAAATTAGGAAAACAATCCTATTCTCAACAGCAACAAAAAGAAAAATAAATACTTAGGAATAAACTTAACCAAAGAGAAGACAGACTTGTACACTGAAAATTATAAAACACTGATGAAAGAATTAAAGAAGACACAGGTAAAGGGAAAAACATCCTCTGTTCATGGATTGGAAGACTTAATATTGTTAAAATGGCAATACTACCAAAAGTGATATATAAATTCAATGCAACCCCTATCAAAGTTCCAGTGGCACTCTGTACAGAAATACAAAAATAATCCTAAAATTCACTTGGAACCGTAAAAGATTCTGAATAGCTGAAGCTGTCTTAAGGAAGAAGAACAAAACTAGAAGCATCACGTTTGCTAATTTCAAAACATACTACAAGGCAACGGTAATCAAAACAATATGGAACTGGCATAAGAAGAGATATATTGATGAATAAAACAGAGCTCAGAAATAAATCCACACATTTATGGTTAACTTATCTTTGACCAGGGTGTCAAGAACACACAATGAGGGAAAGATAGTCTCTTCAATAAAAGGCGTTGGGAAAACTGGTTATCCACATGCAGAAGAATAAAATTGAACCCTTATCTTTCTCCACATGCAAAAGTCAACAACTCAAAATGGGTTAAAAATTTAAAAAAAAAAAACTGAAAGTATAAAATTACTAATAGAAAGCAGAGAGAAACATTTTTGACACTGGTCCAAGCAATAATTTCTTGGATATGGTATTAAAAGCACAGGCAATAAAAGCAAAAATAAACAGGTAGGATTGCATCAAACTTAAAAGCGTCCACACGGCAAAGACAAAAGTCAACAGAGAGAAAAGGCAACCTATGGAACAGAAGAAAATATTCCCAAAGCATATGTCTGACATGAGTTTAATAACTGAAATATATCTAAGGAATGCAAACAACTCAATAGAAAAAAATAAATAAATAACATGCTTAAAAATTAAGCAAAGGATGTGAATAGATATTTCTCAAAATATACCTGGCTAAACAGGTACATGAAAAGATACTCAACATCAGTAATCATCAGGGAAATACAAATAAAAAACACAGTGAGATATCACTTAACACTTGTTAGAATGGTTGTTATCAAAAAAAAATAAAACAAGTGTTGGCAAGGACGTGGTGAAAGGGGCTCCTTTGTGCACTGTTAGTGAGAATGTAAGGTGGTACAGTGATTATGGAAAACAGTATGAAGCTTCCTCAAAAAATTTAAAAAAAAAAACTACCATATGATTCAGCAATCCCATTTATAAGGGATGAAATGAGGTATATATATCTGTAAGAGATATCTGCACCTCCATGTTCATCGCAGCATTATTCACAATAGCAAAGACATGGAAACAACCTAAGTGCCCATAGATAGATGAATGAATAAAGAAAATATGTGAGTGTGTATATATATATATACACACTCACATATTTATGTATATATATATAATATCAGTATATATATATACATAAATATGTATATACTGATATTATATATATATACACACACTCACATATTTATGTATATATATAATATCAGTATATAAAATGAGTATATATTATATATATTATTAAATATATATATTAATATATATTATTAATATATTATATATAATTTGATATTGCATGATATTATTATTATATATTATATTACAATATTATATGACACATAATCGTATATTATAAATATATCTCATAGCCCTTGAAAATAAGAAATATTATATTATAGGGTATTAATATATATATATATTAATATATATTATTAATATATTATATATATATATTATTAATATTATATATATTATTATTATATATTATATACATAATATATATAATATATATTATAATGTATATTATATATATTATTCAGCCTTGAAAAATAAGGAAATATTATATATATATTATTATATATTATATATATAATATATATATTATTATATATATAAAATATATATGTTATATATATATATTATTCAGCCTTGAAAAATAAGGAAATCCTGCCATTTGCAACAATATGGATGGACCTTGAAGACATTATCTTAAGTGAAGTAAGTCAGACACAGAAAAGCAAAAATCGCATGATCTCACTTATGTGTGGAATCTAAAAAATTCAAGCTCATAAAAACAGTGAATAGTGGTTGACAAGGGCTAGAAGTGGAGGAATTGGGGAGATGTTGGTCAAAAGTTACAAAGGTTCAGTTATGCATGATGAATAAGATTTGGAGAGCTAATAACCACAATAGTAGCTCTAGTTAAGAATACAGCATTGTATAGTACAGGAAATCTGCTAAGAGAGTTGATCTTAAGTGTTCTCACCATACAAATAAAAAAATCGTAGCTCCGTGTGGTAATGAATATGTTAATTAGCTTGATTGTTGTAATCATTGCACAATGTATACATATATGAAAACATCATGTTTTACATCTTAAATATATACAGTTTTTATTTGTCAAGTATACTTCAATAAAACTGGGGGAAATGGTAAAGCTAAAACAAATGAAACCTACCTTCAACCCTATCTAAACCTGAACTTTGAGATGTATCTTTCTTCCCTTCACAATTTAGCTACTTGGAAAGCAGTCTATTCCTCAATTCTCAATACTTAGATTTATTTGCCCAAAATTTACTGGAAAATCTCTTGCTTTTGAATCCAGTATTCATTATCCTATTCTAACTTTTCAATACACTCGGCAGAGTCAGGCATAGTCGAATGCTACCTACTAGAAGCACTTCTTTTCATTTCCATAATCCTTTCTGGTTATTCCCTTCCTATTTACCAAAGAGCTTATTGCTCTACTCATTCTTAACTATATTGGTGGCTTCAATGTCCTATCTCTTCAGCCTCTTCTCTTCTTGACATTGTTACTAACGCGTAGTGTCAATTATCATTCTCAGGCTGCTAATTCCAAAAATATACATTTCTAGCCCTGATTCCTACTTTGAAACAAATCCGTGGGGATATTTTTCAAGCAACTGAATCTCAAAGCTAAAATCAAATTCTTTTCCCTCCACCCAGAATGGTTCTTCCCATTGAATTCTCCATCCAGCTGATGAGACCACCATTAATCACCATTCATCTTAAGCCACTAACCTCAGAGATCTCCTACTTCCTTCTGTCTCTTCATCTTTGTCTCTCTTTTCTAGACAGGCTTCATCTAACTTGTCTCTCGAATCAGCCTCCTCATGGTCAAGAAACCAATAAGAGAAATGAGTGATGGTGCCAGGAATAGACACTGTTTCCAGCTCCTACTTTTAATGTCTTTTTCACAACTCTACGCTTTGGCAGTTGGAAGTTCTTACCACATGCCAAGAACTGTGTTGACTACTTTATACACTTTAACTAGTCGAATCATCCAAAAAATTATTATTAAACAGAAAACCTAAGTTAAGATAAGTGAAATAAGTTGCCGAAATGATATAGAACTAGAATTTAAACATGGGGCTTATCTGACACCAAAATCATTCTCCTAGTCACTGAATGACACTGCCACTGCCTCCCCCCATGCTAGTTAAAGCTTACAGTCACACTGTCTAAACTATTGGACCAGCCCCCAAGTGGTCTCCAAACTGCCGGCCACTGCTCCATCTCATCTGTAAGTCCATTCTTCATAGTGCCCTAAGACTTCCTAAAGAAAACAAATAATAAAGCTTAGATAATTATGACTGCCTAAAAAGCTATTGGTTCCCCCTGCCTTACAGAACAAAATCAAAATTTATTGGCCTGACAAATAAAGCTACATGTATCTTTTCAACGTCATCTCCCCACCTTTGGTTCCTGCCCTCTCTTCCACACTTGAAGTTCTAGATCTAATGAAATGCATCCCATTATCCTTACCAACTACATGTTTTTACTCTTCTGTGTTGTCCCCTTTCCTGGGAAATACCCAGCTTCAACCCTTTATCCTCACTCTATTTGTTGTATTTGCCCTTCAAAATCCAATTAAAAGTGTCACTGCATCTCTAGCGTCAAGTCACAACTCTAAGACAAATTAAGCTGTCCGGTTCAAGACACCTGGCTTTATTTGTACATCCTTGCATTGATTTATGTATCATGCCTTACTGCAGTTAGTTTATACGTCTATCTTCCTCACTAGGTTTCTGATTCCAGCCCCTAATTCATGAAAGACAGAGTCTCAATGTTTTAAGATCTAAAGAATAAATAAATGAAGTGATCCCAGTTGAGGGAATTAAAACAAGGGCTAGGATGATAAGCTGACATAAAAAGCATCCAAGAAAGATGGCCACTTATTTGAAATTACAGAAACAGTGATGGGGAAGGGGGGGTTGGGGAGGGGAGATTAAGACACAGACGACCCAGCACAACACTGTATCACTTCTGTATGCTTCCAGGTTATGCAGAGAGGGCACTAAAAAGAGCAATGGACTAAAATTAAGAAGAATTAGGGTTTGGTTTGTAGAGTATCACTGACAATTTTTATCTTCTGTAGTAAGTCATTCAATCCACGACCTTCAGTTTTCTCTTTTGTAACAGTGCATTAAAGCCTACACCTTGTTCCTGAAGGTTGTGGGGGAGGGGGATTTGCAGGGGTGGGCAATGACGCCACAGTCTAAAGTCATTTTCACATGGGCCTCAGATAGCAAGCGGCAGTGAGAAACAGCCTAGAGCTCACACCATTGAGACACCACGTGAGCAGAGAAAGGTAAAAGACCAATGGCTCAACACCAGAAGGAATTCACTCACCTCCGCCCTCCTCCCAGGGCTAGTTCCCCTCTCAGGGCTGCCTTCTTCGCTAGGGCTGCGTTCTCTCTGCAAACCATGGCCCCAAAAGAAACTTCTTCCTCAAATGGTTTTAAAGAAAGGATATAAGTTACCTCTAGCCAGAGCTCTGGACTGAAAACTGCCTCTCATATACTACATGTTACTGGGCTAAAGGTTATTTGAATGAAAGAAAGCCCGTTGGTTAACACCCGCGATTCAGTGAAATGGCATTTTGGTCAGAAAGTAAAATCCCCGCTGACTGGTTCTACTGTTGCTACAATTTGGCATGTCCGCCGGCATTCGGGGAATGGTGTGGTTTTTGCAACTCTTTCTAAGAATGTGACTATTTACCAGAATAAATGAAGTCTACCTATTTTTGTTTCTTTTCTTTAATTTCTAATTCATCCTCAACCAATACTCTCTTCTGTGTTGTGTTAGAACTGGGAACAATGGGATCAGAGCCTATCCCAGCTGTCCTGAGGGGAGGGAGGAGGTGGCACTGTGCGGGGCGGGCTGACTCTCAACCTGGGATCCACCCAGCCCCAGCTTGTCAGCCTTGAAGGAAGGCAGGCTGGACCCCTGAGATCTACTTCAGAACAGCTACTCCTGCAAGTGTTCTCTTTCATTTACCTCCTAGAGTTCTTTTTTCCTTTCTCCTTCTTTAGTATCCCTTTATCTCACCCTGTATCCCTAGTCTCTTTGTTCTGTCCCTCCTTCAATCTCTTTCTTTTCATAAAAGCTTTACCTTTAATGTGTGGATAGAAATATTTCTGCCTTCTTCCAAACCGCCACCAGAGGGGACCCTATAATCCTGCGGTCCAGTCTCTGAGGCTTTGCGCTTCCTAACACCATCCTGCTTCCGAAGGCTATAAATACCCTACCAATTCTCAGTTCCCTAAATTTCAATCTCTCCCCGCTGCTGCTTCTCGATTAGATCACCCTGTATTCTGCTTCCCAGCCCTCCACCAAGGACGCTTTGTTTTCGGCTTCATAGAACACCCACCTTGGGGGACCGAAGTCCCCGCATGCTGGTTTCCCCACTCTGCTTTTCAGTCTCTATCCTGTAGTCCCCGTCTCTGCCACTACATGCCCCAACTCGCCAAGAAAATGCGCTTGACAATTGTCAAAAACACACATCGGTGGACTCCTCTCTGTGGCACTGAGCCCCCACCCCGCATCCGTCCCCATGACCTAAACGCCTGCGCCTCCCCTCCCAGGGGTGATGGCCTAAGACCCACTTAGGACGCTCCTTGAACAACTTTCCCTCCCTGATCAGAACCCCCCACCGTCAGTTGTCACTGGAGACGCCGCAGACCATCCTCCACTGCCACTTCCCGCCCGGGTGCGCTGCGCCCCAGGCCACGTGTGATCACTGCGCGGGCGGCTCTAAAGCTCCGCGCTCGAGCGCTGCGCCACGGTCCCCAGATCCACCAGGCTCTTCTCCGCGTGTCGGCGCCCCCGAATACACCCATCTCACTGGCTCTAGTCAGCCACCCATGGTCTGCCCGACACCCCCTCCCTCTCCCGCGTGAGATTTCTAGGCTGGCCAAGCCTTCCTAGCGACAACGCGGTCCGTCCCCCGGCGCCGGTCCCGCTCCCGGCTCTGCCCGCCAGCTGGAGCCTGGGCTGGACGCGTCCTTTCCTGCGTCGACCGCTGGTACAGGCGAAACTCGAGCGAGAGGTTCAAAGTGCCAAGATCTGGCTCTTCTGTCTCTGACCGCCGCGCTCCGACTCGCACTGGTCATAATTCGGATGCCTTTTAATACTGACCTCAGCTCTCACCTCGACTGCGAAGCTCCAGGGACCTAGCTTCTCCCTGCTTCTCGCTCTCCTCGGTCTTTCTACTCAAAACCCACCAAAGAAGCTCTAACCAGCTGTGCCGCATCAGCACCTGAGAAGCTTCCGCGCCCTAAGCCTGGCCTCACCGCAGCGCCTTCATTGGGCCCTCCTGGTGCCATGGCTGCGACCATGCAGGCCCTGGGCATCATTTTCTGTCCCCACCCTACTTATAGGACACTTTCACCCCTAAGATGTCAGTCTCCTGTGCTGCACCTCCACCCACGCCCCCATCTTAGAAGATCAGTTTCCTCACCTCTAAAATGGTCTGATAATGACTCCCGCCTCACAAGGTGGTTAGGAAGAGTAAATAAAAGTAATTTGTATAGAGTTTACAACAGTGCCTGACTCGTGGTGAGTGTGATCTTCTCCCTCCAGCACCAGGAGGCGCCCCTGGGCCCACTTCCAGTTTTCTGAAGACACCAGCTCTTTTGGTCAAAGTCTTAAGAGCCCACCTTCAAGAACACTTAATTCTCAGAGTCCACTCCAGGGGAGATTTTGTGCTTCGAGGAAAACAAGAGCGCACCCTCCGGTTCTCATTCTAAATCTGATTCTCAGAGCGGCCTGCCCCTTCATTGCCTTTGGAGCTATTTTACACCTGTGTAAGTTGTAGATGACCCATAGTAGTGTAGATCATTCTTGTCTATAGACATGCCAAAAAAAAATCTGTTACGACAAACCTCTCCTCCAAATCATATGTAAATACACGCCAGTTTTGTAACCATTTGCAAATTCATTTCAGTATTCTTGATCTGCAAACAGCTCTCCTTTCCCACTTCTTTAAACGGCGTATAGTATCTTCCTGGTCCTCTCACTTAAAAATGAATTGAAGACAATATTTGGCACATTCATTTTATTTCTGTAGCCATGAATTTACCTGTTTTTAATATGCCCTTTAACAAAATCTTTGAGCCCCATTACCATTAATATTCCCTTTTTATGAAAGAAAAACCAAGATTGTGATTTAAGCTGATAGGAGGCCCTACCTGGCTGACCCTAAGGGAGGTTCTCCTTATGTGCTTCTTCACAAGTCCTAGCCTTCCCCTTAGCAAAGCCATCTCTAAAGGCAACCCCAATGATACCCTGCCAGGTTGCTCTCCTAGCCACTGCAGGAAGGCCAGGTCCAACACAGGTGCCCTGTGTCCCACCCAACCCCACAGAGAGCACCCCATAAGCCTCACTTTAACCTAAACTTCTCCAAGGCATCTTTGCACCCTAGATGCCTGCTCTTGTTTTGTTCTTCTTCAGCTCCAATCCGCCCACTTTTAGCCCTCAAAAGACTGTGGATCTTGGCTTCCAGAAGAGGGAGCCCTAGACCACTGCCCGAGGCCATCGGCCTGTCCCAGGAGCTCCCTTCTGTAGAAAGTACCCTCTCCTCCTTCTCAGCTGCTGTGGCACCCACTCCATTTCCTACTCACTGGGGAACTACTCCAGCCCGGTATAATATCGTCATCTCCCGCAACGTCACACCCTGTATTGTCTCCTTAAGTCCCATCTCCATTCTTTGTCCACTCCACTTCCAACTCCCGATTTGAAACCAGGTCTGTTTGGCCCCTGATACTATGCTGTTTTCTACTCTAGGACGTCTAAAAGCTGGGGACTGATGGAGTTTGATTCATGGAGTCTCTAAGATGGTCTGTAACAATGATAATGATAATAATAATAGACGGGCAAAGCTGAACCCTGTCATGGAGGGTTTAAATGGATAAGATCAAAGAACCTGACGTTATTACTTGTTCCAGCATCCAACAATTTTGTGCCTGTCTCACACCAGTGGGTGGGAGTGGACATTTCTCCCTCGATATTATAAAATTTTTCATATTTTTTTAAATATAAAAAAATTACTCAAAGAGTTATTTGTATTTGAAAATATGTTCTCATAAAACTGATTTCTCTCTTCTCTCCACTCCTTGGTCTCCAGCTACAAATCATAGGGAGCTGGAATAGAGACAAATTCAACTCTCCTTTAAACACTTAAATAAAGACCCGAAAATAAATAAATAGTTAAAAGAAACAAGCATGTTTGATGTACTGGATTTGAGCAAATTGACCAGAAGAATTGCCTTTGCATGCCATACGAAGGCCCTTAGTGAATGCTGGTCCTGAGCTAATCGAAGGGTGTGCTGTGTATCCCAAGGACTGCTGAGGTTCATAGTTGGGTGCTTTGCTCATTTTGAGTTCTTACACATGCTACGTTGATTTGGGTGTGGAGGGGTGGGTTGCATTATTTTTCCATGAAACAGAAGAATCACAACACTTGCAATTTGGGAGAGTCTCCAAGAAGTGACAAGTCTACCTGCACGTCAGAGATGGGTACTAGAGCCCCATCTCAGAATCTCCTCCAATGATCATCCTAACTCTGAAGGTGCAGGGCTAGGGAGGTCACTCCGGACACCTGTCACAGCCTCGGATAGGAAAAATATGGGCATTTCAACTGATATCACCTCGCCCTGAGATAAACGTGAACTATAATTCTCATAAAACTGTCTCTGGAAAATCAATAAAACCACTAGTAAATGTAGAACAAAGATTTATCATTGGATTAGAGTGTGTGTGTGTGTGTGTGTGTGTGTGTGTGTGTAATGTGTCTAAGTGAAATGTCTAAGTGAAATTGAAAGGCCCAAGGAGACAAGTCAATAAAACCATCTCCTTCACTCCTGGCTGAATCCTTCCTTCGGACAACAATTATGTTATTAGCTTCAGCTATGTGTCCCAGGCATTACTGGAATCCTGGCCCAAGTGAAGTAAACAGGTGTTACTGTAATTAACCTGAATTGCAGGCCTTCAGATAATTAAAGCAGAAGATAAGTGCACGTGCTTAGAATGGCATGGTAGTAAATCCAAGTGACAGGAATCCCTGGGGAGCAGTGTGCAAAGTCCGCTTCTCTTCTCACCGCACCTGCACCTCCAACTTGTCCCTTGAGAAAGGCAGTTCCACACAGTCTAGTTTAAGAAGAAATTATCCCTTATGCTCCAGCTTTGAGATGCTTGAGGATAATACCTCCCAGAGAGGGCCACCTTTGGGATAAGAGGAGTGACAATGGCTATGTTGCAGGAAGGAGGTCCGCAGAGAGATGAAGTGCACACACACGCACTCACACACACCCTCCTCGCTCACTTGCTGAAGTCCCAAAGGCCTTCAGAGTAGGAGACAACTTTCTTCCTTGGAGAGTTATGAAACTTAGTATTCAAATACATGTGGAAGATAGAATATCCTAGGCAGGCAAGAGTGGAACAGGGAGGACAAGGACATGGAACAACCTGGGTGACTCTTAATTTAATCTCATCTCTGTTTACTTCTGACTTGGCCCTTGACCTCTCCAAGAATCAGTTCCCTCATCTTAAAATGGAAGGGTTAGACTAGACCAGGGGTTGGCACATTTTTCTGTAAAGGATCAGGTAGTAATATTTTAGACTTTGCAGGGCATACAATCGCTGTCAAAACTACTAGGGTCTGCCTTGGTAGCACAGACAGCAGCCACAGACGATACGGGACGAAACGAGGGAAGCTATGTTTGTAGGCCCTTAGCTCAGGTCAGTGTTTACATCTAGACAGTCTCTTAGCTCAGGTCAGTGTTTACATCTCAGGATTCGAATTCACAGAGGCCCAACAGACCTTGGTGGCCTCCAGTTCTGAGAGCTTGTCCTGCCTTCCTGCCTCTACACTTCCCGCCCTGACAACCTGTCCAGACTCAGAATCCTGCCGAGAGTGGGACGTTGCCATTCTCCTGCTAGGCTCTCCTGGAGACCGGGGCGCTGTTGGTCACTGATGTCCCCTGTATATACCCGATCCCATCAGGTAATAGAATTAGTAGCAATCTGCTCTTGACCCTGAATCCAGCTCCACCTTGTCCCTACCATTCAAGACTGCTGGGGCCATTTGCTGCTGTGCCTTGGTCCCTCCATGTGGAAGAAGGCTGCCCTGTGCTCCACAGCGTCAGAGCAGACATCCCTCAGTACTGTGGTGGTTCTTCCTCCCACCCACCTGCCCCAGACAGGGCTTGGTTTTAGATCTCGGATGCTTATTTTCCTTCTCCTGCCCTTTGTGATCACCAGATTTTGCAGGTTTTAAGACGTGTCAGTTATCAGGATGGAGATTCAGATAAATGAACAAAGATAAGGATTTTGATTCTAAAACTAGAGAGAAAGAAGAGATATTTAGACCAAGCAAAAGCTCACTTATTAGAATTATTGCACGAGGTCAGAATTAGACTAAAAGTCAAGTTGACACACCCCTGATAAGCTGTCCCATGTTAACCCCCACAGAGAGAACATCAGTAAAGCAGAGTGGCACAGAAAACTAAACAAGCATTAAAATCAGGGAAATTCGCAGGCCTTCACAGACCCTTTCGCTTGGCTTATGGCGCCCTCTTGTGTTTACTTGTGAGAAATGTAGGTTTCTGTTGGTACTGGGCTGTTCGTTCAGAGATCATTTAAACTAATTCATCCCCCAGAAAAACTGTGAGGAAGGCAAAAATTTGTAACACCATATATAAATCCAATATGGGTCTCAAATCTACATATTGTCTCATTTTATTTTCAAAATGTCTGTCTAAAGGAGGCCATAAAAGTATTGACCCCATTGAAAATAGTGGAGGCAAAAGGACTTGCCTGAGGTCACATGAGTTAACCCGTGACAGAGTAGCCAGACACATTGTCCAGGGCTCCTGGCTGCACCGAACTTTATACTTCTCACTGATAATTTTTCAGGATTTTTCAGGTTGAGCCAAACCTCCACAGCTCCCATCTCCCTGGGGGCCAGGTCATCACCAAAGCAGGCAGGGGTCAGTCGTCTCACAGATTGTGAGTGGGGTGTAAAGTAGGAAGCTGGTGTCAGAAACAAGGCTGAGCCAGAACTGCTGCCACGCAGGTGGCCTTCCGCATCATTGCCCACCTGCCTTTCCCACCTGTACTAGGTATCTGGGCAGCAGTGTTATCCATGGGCAGGGCAGGATTTGTGTTCTGCGCAACTGAAGGGCTGGGAGCCTGGAGCAGAGAAACCACCTCGGAAAGCTGAGAGTCTGCACATGACCCACAGAACCTCAACCCCGGGCCCTTTCCCCAGACTCCCTATGTTACAGCCACTCTCTGCCGAAAGTCCATGTGTTTGTATCTACTTCTGCATCTCTTCTCACACTTTATGCTGCCTGAATGTGTCCCCTGCTCCAGACTTCGAAATCCTACTCATGCTTCAAAGCCAAGTTCAAATGTCATTTCTTCCCTCTGGCTTTCCTTGATCATCACTTACTCTCCTGTTACCCGCTTCCCATCACACACATGTATGCCTTTCCTCTGTGGACTCATAACTGTTTGGGCATCTGTTTATAAGACATGCATTGTTCTATAGTGATTTGGCTTCCTCATAGTCTGTTAGCATCTTGAGGGCAGAGACCACCCACTTATTTTATTTGGCTAAAAAAAATCTAGAGAGACCCATTGCAGAAAAATACGTGAGCTTTGGACCAGACAAACCTGGATCCAAATCTTGACCCAACCACCCAGGGCAGTCATTTAAACTCTCTATGGTCGATTCTCATGTCTGCAAAATGTGATAACAGCAACTTCAGGGAGATTGATAGGAAAATTAAGTGAAATAAAATACAAAAAGCCTTTCTACACAGAAAGCAGTTTACATCTCAGGATTCGGATTAACTGAGGCCCAACGGCTTTGATATCATTCAGTTTAATCTCTATTATAACCATAAGGAAATAAATTTAGAGAAGGGAGGTGACTTGCCCAAGATCACAAAGAACTTGAACCCAGAGCACCTTATTTCCAAGCCAGACCTTTCAAACCAGTTTAAGCCCTCTTCTTCTCTTTTGTTATTCTAAACCCTCAAGCAAATTAAATTGGTACCAACACACACTGCATATGGTTACATACTGTCTTAGTCTGTTCGAGCTGCTAAGTACCAGAGACAGAGTAGCTATAAGCAACAAAATTTATTTCTCATGGCTATGGAGGCTGGAAGTCTGAGGTCAAGCCACCAGCATGACAACATCCTGGTGAAGGTGACCTTTTCCTGGTTCATAGCTGGTGCCTTTTTGCTGCATCCTCGTGTGGTGGAAGGGGCTAGGGATCGCCCTGGAGCCTCTTTCATATAACACTGATAACACCCATGGGGTTCCATTCTCATGGAATGAGCACCTCCCAAAGGCCCCGCCTCTAGATACCATCACATTGGGCATTAGGATTTCAACATACGAATTCAAGGTGGACACAAGCATTCAGACCACAGCACACTCTATACTATATCTCAGCCTATTGTCATTTTCCTCTTCAAAGAAAGTCGAGTTCTCCAAAAACAGAGATTGGCTCTTCCCCTTTTCCTGTCCTCTCCGTGGCAGGGTCTAACACAGGAGGTGGCCCATGGTAGGAACTGAAACAAGCTTGCAAAACTGCGAGTGATCCTGAGCTTCCTCAGGTGTTCTCAGCTTCAGTATTCCTGTCATTACCTTGTCCTGTACCAGTCCTGAAATCACACGCTCCCCAACCCTTCTGCTTTCTCCTCATTCCTATTGGCACCAACTTAATACCTATTCACTTCTTGCCTGCATCTGTCTCGTCCCCTGAGAGTGACAATGTGGCATCATAGCCACACAGGGGTGGACCTAAGGGCAGAGTGGAACCAAAAAGGTAATGAACTAAGTGGCCCGGTGTTGGAAGCTACATTCTCAGGCTTCTGAGGGATAGTGACATGGCTGAAAAAGAAAAGCAAAGTCGAGCAGATTGGAGGCCAAGCTGACACAGAATGGAGAAGGAAGTGAGTGGAAGGCGATCATTACAACTGAGTCTGGGGTGACAGAGACATCTTTAGTTGTCATGGTTATTCTTGTTGCTGTGTTACCAACCCTTCCAGGTCAGGGACCCAAACCCAGATCCTTCTGCCCAGTGCCGTTCATGCCTTTTTAACAAAACTGAGTTTGGTAAAGCAGAACAGAAACTTTATTCTTGATCAAGGAACAGACAAGGGTGAGCTTGTGCTGTAACAGCACCTTCTCCCTGACTGAGAGGAGCCCTCTGCATATCAGGCCTTGGCACGGAGCATTTGATGCTTTTAGTCACACATAGTTATTCTGGAGCTCTCGGGCCTTCTGCGCACCGAGCCCATCACCATCTTGGCTTTGCACTTGGCACCTTGGTCTTTGCGGTTAGGAATCCTTTTCAGTTGTTGTGAGCAAGAGTGTGACATAATTTAGGTATTGAGAAACCTTAGGGTCTTTTGGATGACAGCCTGGTGACAGCTGCAATCCACATATAGACTGGCCTCAAGGTAGGACAAAAATGTGTCTGTCCTGATTGTTGCCAGCAGACTCCAAGGATGACCCCGTCCCTAAGAAAACTGTTTCCTCCACTTCAAAAACCTCACTTTCCCTTGGTCATGAAAGCAGAAATTACCCTAGATCTAAATAATTTCTTCGAATTATTTCTGAGTCTGGGCTGTGGGGCTACAACTCGCTGGCGGGGCAGGTAGACCTTCAATTTCCATCCAGTCTTCTCAGTGTTTGTGGCTTGTGTGCCAGGAATTTCCCCAGAGACGGCTGGCTGTCAGCCTTTGGGGCACTGAGTACCGTCCCATATAGGCAGCTAGATTGTTCCCGAAGCCCAAGCTGGAATTCCATCTATGATCCAGGTGCAGAGCATGGGCCTCTGCGGGCCTAAGCCAAAAGCCCTGTATCCTGCAGTTTCCAGGAGTTCCCACTGTTCTATCCCCCAAAGTAATGGCAGAAAAGTGGTAACTTAGGGCGGCTTGCACAAGTGGGTACCGCATCCCTGCTGCAGAAACTAATGCACATCTCTCAGTGGACTTGGCAGGGCCTCAGCATGGTACCCAGCAAAGCAGACACATGAGACTCTCTCTGACATGAGCACCTGCTTTGTTCCTGTCGGTCTCTGCCGGTCTCTGCGAGTCTGGCCCCCCCGCCTCTGACGTAACCAAGTTTTGACCTAATTAAAAGGTGAAGTCCTGCAAGATCCAGCTAACTTTCTGTTCCACTTGTGCTTTTTTTTTTTGTATTTTCCAATAATTTTTTTTATGAATACTTATTGCTTATATAATCAAAGAAAAAGCAATCAGAGTTATTACAAAGATCAAGATTTTTTTCAAAGAAAACATTTTCTGGTTTTCTCAGAACATATGCCCAGAGTATTTTGTAGAGTTTGCTCTCAGAGCAGCTCATGAGTAATAGGGATTCAGAACTTAGATGAGAGCCCTTTCGTGTGGGAGCCCCTGGCATCCACTGAGTAGGGCTCAGGAGGTCACCAGGCAGCAAAAGACTAGAGCTGAAGGCCAGTCTTCATTCCAGCATCATATCCAATTTGAGAAGTTTTAAGTAGAACAGCAGAAATATTGATCATCTAGACCCGCTGCTTGAAGCTTGACCTTTGAAGAATGCTAAAGAGATGAAGGTATTTTTTGTAAAAGTAACAAGCATGTATTGATACTTGTTATGAACCAGCCACTCTACTAAAACATTATCTTATTAATGATAACATTCAGCCTGTGAGGAAGGTATAATTTCCCTCAGCTATTAAAAGACAGAGCCAGTATGCAAACATCAGTCTGACAGATTACAAAGCTCATGCTTTTACACAATATGATACATTGTCTCTCATATAACAGCATTTATATAAGGGCTAAGCCAGCATGAAGCCTAAATACACATACAAATATACATATTCAGTGCTCACTAGATGAATTCATGATAGATGATAGATAGATAGATAGATAGATAGATAGATAGATAGATAGACAGACAGATAGATGATGGATGGATAGATAGATAGATAGATAGATAGATAGACAGATAGATGATAGATCTCATGCTTTAAGCCTCACCAAATCCTTGCTGACTATTACAATAACTACTTTAGTTGGGCTTCAGTTTTAGAAATTCACAATAAGATATTAACCATAAAGTGGTCCCCTTCTAGGAGAGTTTTCTACTTGACGTCTGATGTAGCAGCAGAACATTATGTCAAAGTCCAAGAAACTGAATCTCACTCAGCTGTGGTGGGCAGGAGTTGAGCCTTTTTGCTTTCTACTCAGGGAAGCAAAACTGGTCATCAGTTCAAGCCTAGTAAATCAGTGTCAGCCAGTGAGGACTATGTCTTGGGATGTTGCTGCCCTTGCCACGGCATGAGATGGGACCACTTGCAGCAACATCTCTGTATTAATTAATAAATCAAGAGAATTAATTAATTCAATTAGCTTGTGCAGGGAATTGGGTGTAGTTTTAGAAACTCAGAGATTGGTTGAGATACAGTTCCTGCTTTCAGAGATGATTTACAATAGAAAGAGAGACGTTTTCTGACTTACTAAGACAAACCCTGCTAAGAGTGGTGATATCGGCTCAAGCAAGCAATGGTGGAGAGCAGAGAATTCTTCAGACAGAAGAGAGAGGAGAGAAGGAGGAGGGCATTCTAGGCAGAGGGAACAGCATGACCAGAATCTCAGAGGAGTCAACTTGTCTGAGATATTTGGGAGGGCCACAAGCCCTGTTGGGCTGTTGAGAGAGCTGTGCCTGGCAGTGTCACTGAAAAGGTGGGGTCAGATCAAAATAGAGAGGACCCGTGGTGTTTTCATAAGGAGTCTGGACTTTATCACTTAGGGAGTCACTGATGTGCCTTGAAGATGAGAAGTATTCTTACCTGCAATTTGATGAGATCACGCTCCCATTCACAGATGCTCCGGTCTGGCCTGCGGCTCAGTTGTGTAGGTGATGTTTGTCACTGTAGCCTCAAAGTTCTCGTCCCATCCTTTTTGTGCTATTTCTCTTCGGACCTGGCACCCCAGCTCTCTTACAGGAATTGAGCTGGAGTCTCTTTCAGAAAAGGCAGGATCTCAGCAGATCTTGGCTCATCACCTCCAAAACCATAACAAAAAACAGCTCAGGGGCTCTTCATGTCTCCTTTTGCAGGATGCTTTCATTTCCGCCTCTGGAAGGAAGCAGCCCAGTAAGTAAACAGCATGAGCAGCAGCTGCCCGTGTGTGTGTGGAATCAAAGCACTTCAGCCCACCCTCCAACTCAGGGGAGTGTCAGAGTCAAGTCCGGAACTGCTGATGTCCCGGGGCTGGGACCGACAGTCACTGCCGTGGTGGGGGAAGGGGGCAGATGCAGTGAACTGAGTGCAAATGGAGGCCCAAGCAAGGTGTGACAAGGGACCTCAGAGAAGGATAAAAAAAAAGGCTATGGAGCTCAATAATCAATTTACTGATCACCTTTCCGTTCTGCAAAGTGTTCTGGTGATATTCTGTGAACTACAGCTCAGCAGTAGCAAATCAGGTAATTTTTTTTATCTGTGAATCTTTACATCTTACTCTTGACTTCTTAGTCCCCATGATGGCAGGAAAAAAAAAAAAAAGGAAAGCTTAAACTTCCCAATCAAAGATATTACACTTATTTGTAGTTTAAAATTTATCTTCTAGGTAAATAGTTAATTAAATGGTAATAATGTAAAAAGGCATTTTCTTTTAGAAAAAACTCATTTCTATTATTGAAGATGAATTTTTGTAAGATGTATTCATCTTTGGTAATAGAAATATTTTAAGTTATGTTAAGCATAGATACGTGGTTAGTAAGTAGAACCTGTTTGTGCTAAGCATAGAGAGGACAAGATGGAAGGAGCAAAAGATACCTAATAGTCGTGAGGCACCTGGGTACTAAGTGGCTGTTGTACACTAAATATACACGAGACTTATGAGGTATTAAATACAGAGAGGCACTAAATATATACAAGTTCTTAATATATAGGAGGCCTTAATTCGGCTGCCCATTGGAGACTCCCATTCTGGCTCCATGTGTCCTCGGCCCAAGAACACAAATAAGAGAAATTAGCCAACTGTTCATCCTCCCTCCACACCCCACTCTACTTCCTCTGAGGGCAAGTCAGTTGGCAGTTTCACATATGTCACCTCTTCCCATGACTTCTCATGAGCATGGCCACTACTCCCAGATTATCTCAGACATTTCCCAGACAATTTTTCTTTGTCTGCCTAAGAGTGGTCCATCATCCAGCTGCCAACATGGTGGTCGGAGAGACCCTGTTTCTCCAGGCCTTCACCTAAAAGCAGTGGCAGCAATTCAAATTGAAAACCATTCTTTGCCATCCGGAAGCTGGTTTCCTGCCATCCAGGGGGCAGGGGACTGGCTGGCCAGCTGCCCCGCCTTACTTGGGTGAGCTGCCAGTAGAGGGTTGAATTTACATTTCAAATGTAGGGCTATTTTCCTTGTCCTTTTCCAGGATCTGGGAATCTGGGACAGGGTGCAATTATGTGATAGAAAGTGATTAAAAAAAAAAACAGACACACAAATATAGAGCACAATTTGGTATTTTGGTGATGGACAAAGGGGAGAGGGATTTGGGGGTTGAGAGAATGGAGTGAAGTATTAAAGAAATACAAATTAGTAATTGGTCATGGGCATGGGGAGCACGACATAGGGAATGCAGTTAACATTAATATGTTGGCTAAGTGGAAAACCAGAGGAGAGAAGGAGCAGTTAGGGGGATCATTTTATAAACTATATAAATGTCTAACCAATGTACTATATACTTGAAGCTAATAAATTGTTTTAAAAAAAGAAAAAAGCATTGCTATATACCCTGTATTTGTTAGATTCCTCCTGTCAGGAATTCCCTCAGAAGGCGCCCCCACTCCCCGCTTCATTTATATGACCCCTTTTGATGCTTATGACCTCAGTGACCCAATGGGGCCACTTATCTGTGTCAGAAAATATCTTACTAATTACTCCGATTATTTCCTAGGCATATGATTTTATTAAACATATTCCCCGAATGTCAGCAGGTTTGAGGCACACAGTCCACACTGATGACATGAAACGAAACTGGACCGGCCAGGTCCTGCCCTCCTGGAGCTCACACTCTAGCAGGGGTCAAGCAGTAGAGAAACGAGCAAGCAAAACAGCAAATAAAGGCAATCCCAGATAGCGACGAATACTGTCGAGAAAATAAGGGAGCAAAATATAGTAGGCAGAGGGGGATAAATTATACTGAAGGTTAGGGGAGAGGTGCTGACAGGGTGAGATTTGGATTGAGAAAGAGTTAGTGAGCACAAATCTAGGAAAAGTGTGTTCTGAGTCACGGGACAGCCTGGGCAAAACTCCTCAGATGAGATTAACTTTGGAAGAATGGTCAGTGTGGCTGCAGCCTGCTGAGGGGTGGAGACTGCAGTCTGAGATCTGATCAGAGGCAGAAGGAGGCATCACATCTTGACTCTGCATGTGCCCAGGGCACCCTAACGCAGAAATCACATCTCATATATTTGCAGTTTTCCCGAAGGGTTTGGCATGGGATTCGGCCAATAAGAAGCGTGAAAGACACAGTTGGGATGAAATTAAACAAGAATTAAATGGAATTGGAGAGGACTGAGTTAGGGCCAAATAGCAAGTTACACAGTTGTTCCTCCTGGCTACATATGTTCTACTTCAGCTTCACCGGACAGCTTGTTGCCCCTGCACACACTCGCTGTGCTCTTGATGCCCCTGCTTGGACGAACTTCCTTCCCTGCCCCTCTTTTGGACGGCTACCTTCTCCTCACCCTTTGTGTTTCTCTCAATGTCACCTCCTCCAGAAACATCAGTCACACCTCTCCTTGAGTCACAACAAGCCAAAAATGTCTCCAGATATTATTAAAAATCTATAGTAGGACTGTGTGGGATCTCTCCCAGTTGAGAATCACTGTTCTCTTCCTGCCTCTGCCCCTAATATGCTCTCCTCTCAAATTAGGATGACAGGGAAGGCAGGAAGAAGCAAAGCATTTGGAAACACAGCAGACTACATCAAGTCTTGTGGCACTATTACGAAGCAGTTCTTGGTTAAATCCACCTTAAATCAGTGCAACCTGCAACATTGCAGGTTCACAGAAGAAACAACTAATGAAAAATCAGAGGAAGTGCAAGACCAGGAGAGCCATTTAGGAACTAAAAATCTATTTTTGTGCCCATTATTCTAACAAACACTATTAAACTGCAGGATAGTGAGGTCAAGATTACACTGAAGAAAAGTTATTACGTTTTTATTACTATTAATTACTATCTACTATCATTTGCATGTTGATTGGTTCCACATCCTGGAAAATAATTGAACTTTGCTGCCTGACCCTGATAACATTTTTGTGTTAATAACTTCTCTCCAACCCTAATTTTCAGCAGATATTTTGAGTCACACCCAGAGAAGAGGAGTTGTCACCTCCAGAAGTAGCTGTAAATGTGTTTCTAGAGGACACAGAGGTTGAGAGGCTAGAATCAAGACCTCAGGTGCAGATAAGGGCTCCAGGGCTCTGGTGAGAGGATTGGGCTGGGTAACTCAGGGCATGTAATTCAAGCCTGGCAAGTGTCTCCAGGAGTCAGGCTGAATTAATAGGCTAAACTGTTCACGCCCTTCTCCATATTCCCTGGGGAATAAGTGTGTGTTCAGCCAAAGGTTCCTCAGTCATTAGGGGAGTGCCCCCTCTAGGCCTCTGTACCAAACATCACAGACCTGTCAACACTGAAATGTTAGCAAGCTTCTCTCTTGGTCCCCAAGCCTTCTTTTTTTTTTTTTTTTTTTTTTTGCCTACTTGTTCCACCTCTGGGCTTTCCTCTCCTCCAAGATTTTAAGGTTATTTGCTCTTTCCCTCACCTTCGCTCTCTCAAAATCCAATTGCAGAAAGATCTCTGAGATGCTTATTCCATAACAAATTAAGAGCTGCTGAGAGCTTAATATACTGACCTTCTTAAATGAACCCACAAAATTTTCTCCTATAGTAGAATTTATCAACTGGAGGGTGGGGGGAAATTTTTTTCTTTTTTTTTAAACATCTACATGATAGAGGCAACATTTTATTCTTTTGAAAGGCCATTTAAACATACACACGCACACTTAATAATTATATAGAGCTATACTATTCCACACTGTAGCCACTAGTCATATGTGGTTATTTAGTAAGCGAAATGTGGCCAGTCTGAACTAAAATGTCCTGCAAATATAAAATACAAACTTGGTTCTAAAGACAGTGTAAACAACTGTAAAATAACATATTGATAATTTTTATATTTATTACATGTTAAAATGATATTTTGGATACTTTAGGTTAAATAAAATATATTATGAAAATTAATTTTATCTGTTTCTTTTTCCTTTTTATGTAATTACTAGAAAATTTAAAATTACATATGTGGTTTGCATTTTATTTCTTTTGGACAGTGCTGGTAGAGAGAGTTGTACATCACTAAAGTACTTTTATAGTAATTTAATCTGTAAGGGATTGACCATTACTTCATTTTTTAAAAAAATAAAAATGAGATTAGCAATTTGCTCTTGATCACGCGGTTAGCAGTAAAAATAGATCTTGGGTCTGCTAACTACAAAATCCAGCCTCTGTGTAAAAACCCAAAGACAATATCATGCCTTTGGATAAAATACTGGACTTAAGTCTCAGACAGGCAAACTTCAACGCAAATCTCTTTTTTCTAAAACTCTATGTTCCCCTTAAATCAATTTTTTCATTTTTTTAAGCTGGAACAGCAAAAACAGATGGAAAGATGGAGACATCTCATTGCTCTCAGGCCTCAGAGTTCCCTGAGCCTGGGAAACGGTACTGCAATGAGATGGAAAGCATTGGTAAAGAAAGCTCTGTTGTAGCAACCCCCATGCTCCCTGAAAAAAATTAAGTTCTTTATTCAGGAAAAATAAATTAACCAAGCTGACACCCTGGTTATTTTGCATCAGACTCGCCTCCCTTTCCCAAGCTTGGCAAAGATTAATTACTCACATCTTGCATTTTGCTACTCCCCTCAAACACTGGCCACATCTTCCCTGCATCAACAGTGATGAAATAGGATGAAGCTGTTGCCATTCAATTCCGAAGTCACCCTCATGTGCTCTGCATCCCTGGCCAGAACCCACAATGTCCTGTCACATTTCTCAGAGTGAGTGAGCCCAGAGTGTGGGGCAGCAAAAAGGCTCAGTCTGGGATCTAAACACTTGGCTCAGGAGAGTGAGTTCACCACCACTGTAGAGATACTTAGACTTGAGATAGAGTTGATTTGGATGAAATTTAAGGCATCTTCCAACCCTGAGTCAATAATTCTATTGAAGGAACTCTGCAGAGGAAAGAAACCCATCAGAGCCTCCTCCCAGTCGGCGGCCCACCCTTTCCCCTCTCCCTCTGCCTTGGGACGATCACCCCCACCGCTGTCCAGGTATCTCTTCCTGGTCCCGGAATAGCTGACCTCAAAGGCTGAAGGTAAACACAGCAGCTCGGTTACTAAAGAAGAAATCCCGATAACAGAACTCAATGGGGATAACTGTGCCAGGAAAAATGCAGGTCTTGAATGTAATTTCAAAGGTCAATGAATACGCCAAGTGAAAGCGGCCCAAAGATGAACACACACAGATAGCAGGTGAGGGACCTGATCGTTTCCCTACCTCCTTTGCTAAAAGAACGTAACTGTCTAGCTTCAAGTTATTATTTTATTTGTACATTTTTGCTATAAGCTAACATCTTTTCTCCTTATTTTTTAAATTTGTTTTTAATAATTGAAGATTTTCTTTGCAACATGTCAGAAGCAATAAATCCCACAACCTTTACATTTATTTACATTATTTTACTGTTACAGACAGTTAGGTCTAGAGAATTTCTAGGGACCAAGGACTTACTGAATGTCTAATTTCCCCTCACTTTGAAGTCCACTGTACCCAGCCCTGTGCTAGGTACTATGGACGATTCAAAAAACCAAATCAGAATTCCTGCCCTTGAAGAGTCCAGATGTAGTTGAAGAGACAATACAGGTGCGTTAATGAAAAGCACAGCATAAATGTGGGAAAAGAGGGGTGTAAACAGTGCTTGCACCTGGACTGCTGTCTCCTATGCCCTCTCACAGACTCAGACTCAGGCCGTTTCACTGCTCTCATCTAGTTCTGTCCTTCAGTCCCCACACCAGTGGGTTTGAGGGTCATAATCCCTCAAATAGACGACCACTGTGAAACTCTAAACCTGACCTTGCTCCTAACCTTCAGTCTCACATTTCCTCTGGAAATTCCTACCAGTAACTTTAACATAACCAAAATCAAAATCATCTCCACTTCTCATAATCCAAGTCATTCTCCAGATGCATATATTACTGTTATCTGGACTCTAACCAAGCTTTATATCTCAACAGATATGTGCACTTAGACAGGCCACGGATCCTCTCAGAGACCAGTTTCCTTACTCATAAATCTGTTACTAACCTCATTCTGACCCTACCTCTCCTTTCATTTGTATACTAAGGAACTAATGGAAAAATAATAATAAAATGATGCCAGTGTCAAGCATCACTAATATTAGTGTGATAGTAGTTTGGGTACACATTCTTTTTTGTCCGTACAGCATTTTCTCTCCCTAACATGTCTCATCTCTAGCAGATCGGTCGCATTTTAACTCCTATTCATACCACTCCTTTACCAAGGTAAGCATATAAAATTTGTCCTAGATTCTTGATTTTAGCTTTATCCCCAAAGTATCAAATGGAGCCTAAGCTGTGCCTAGATCTTGGATTCAGATATGCTTCAGCAGCTATCTGGAAATGCTCCAGCCAGTTAGAACCTTTCTTATTTGTAGGAGATCGAGAAGTCTTTGGAAGAGAACTAACCAAGAAAAAATGATTGGGCAAATGAGCCTGACTCTGTCGCAAAGCCTCAGCCACGGGAGAAGAGGAGTGATTCTGAATATAGCATCATTGCCATCACACAAAATCTGCTCAGCCCTGTCATTCAGATCCATGTCTGCTTTTCAGGAAAGAGAGAGATGTTTGTCCAGCCCCAAACAGAAACAGCTGGTAAAAATGCACTGGAACAGTGGAGTTCAGGCACGAGGGATCGTAAAACAGCAGAGGCCATGGCATTGCCTTGGAAATCCTCTCACAAGAGGTAACACAAAATGTATGTTGGGGGTTATCCATCTCTAACTCCTCCACCTTATTTGTGCTTAAAGAGTGAGGTCTCCATAAAGATCTTTTTTTTTTCTAGTCTTATAACATCTCATTAAGCATTTAATTTGGAAATTTACTTAATTTTTATGTTAAACATAAAAGGGGGGTCTATAATTCCCAGGCAAAGAATAAAGAAATTACAGTCCCCGGGATAGATTTCACCAGAGAAGTGTGAACTAGATGGTAGAATGTGACAGATGGCTGTGGGCCTCAATGAAGCAGCACGAGTACCTTACTCTTAGGGACAAAAGGGGTGTGGGAAGGAAGAGTGGGTGTAGACATTTAAAGATGGGTCATGATTCAGAAGCTGTTAGGTAGTAGCGAATATTTGCTCATCCTGAAAAGAAACCTGGTAGATGTCATCATCGCCATTTTTTGAAGGGAAAAAGAAATTAAAACTAAGGTTGGGATGACACGTACAGCATTCAGACACATGGTGGGAAAGTGGACTAGAAAGTGAACTTTGAGATCATTGGATCTAAATGGCTGTGCTGGCCTCATTACCCTCTTGCTTTGCCAGGAAAGTCAATATTTCTCCTTTATTCTCAGAAGAACCTTGAGATAACTGTCTCCATTTTATCACTGATGAAACAGGCAGAGAAGTTAGGTTACTTGACTTATCTCACATAACCAGGAGCTGTCAAACTTATAATTATACCCATTTCTGAGCAGAAAAACTCAGTTCTTTATTTGTCTTCAAAACGTTGCTGTAGGTAGAACCTGGTGTGGATCAAGCTGCTCCCTCAGAAAATAGCACTGCATCCATGGCAATCACTTGCTCTTGGGAAAAGTTTAGTGACTAAGCTGTTAAATCGTAGCCCCACGCTGCTTTCCTTGCTATGTGCCTGATTTTGCGACGTGAAAGAAACAACACTTTATTTAAAGCACATATAAAGTATATAGCCAGAAAGACAAGACTACTTACTTTACCACAAACCGTCCCCCTGTGAGAGATTAAAACACATTTTAGAGTATCGCTGAGACTCTGCTTATGAAAGGGAGAGGAGTGATTAGTGATTATAATCACTGGATCGAGGACCCATGCTTTTGCCTTGAACTTAAGCCAAGAACACCAAGGTAAGCAAATTCTGCTAAATACTGTAATTCAAACACTTGGAGTTTTTCCTGCTGTCTTCTCCATTTGAAAGCAGTGTCCCTGACCACCCTTTAGTCTCACCATTAGTAGTGATGAACTGTGAGCCTTGTCCTCTGTAAAAAAGAAAGTTTTATTGATTCCCTGCAAGTTGAATACCTAGGAGCTTGAGGGTTACAAGGTCAATTCTAGACTTTCCCCAAACCAGATGTGCTAAGTTGTAGGAGACTGGAAATAAAACATCCAAAGATTCAAGTTCCTACTACTAGTTCTTCCCCTTAATAAAATAAAGCAAGTAGAACCATCCACCTCTTTCATTGAATAAAAAATAAATGTTGGCCACAATAAAAGTTTATATAAGAAAATTGTTTTGAGGGAATTAAAAGCCGATTCCAGTTCTGCTGTTGACATTGAGTGACTCGTGAGTTGTCTGGACATCCATTTTATACAGTCAGACTGGGATTTTATATATGTATATACAAATAAAAATCCCAGTTCAAAATCCCTCATAAAATGCAGTTGAAGCTTGAGATGTAAAGCACTTTGAAAAGAATAATGTCTCTATCATCTGTGTGCTTGTCCATGGTTACAGCATAGTCTTCTGAAAACATTTTTATATCATTGGTCTCACTAGATTTTCATACCATACCTCTGAAGTAGAAAGGGTCATAAGAGCACCATTTCTCAAGAATGGATGGTTGACATCAGAGAGGTGAAGTCCAAATTCATTGATTGTCCAAGCAAGCCAAATGGTGTTCTGGATTTAGAACACTGTCTTCTACTGCAGAATTCCTTCTGCTGTCTAGACTAAAAGCACACTGGACTAGAAATCAGGAAACCTGGGTTCTAGCCTCAGCTCTAATAAATATAGTCACATGGTCTTGAAAAAAAAACCCTCATTTGGCTCAGACTCAGGCCAGATCCAATGCTAAGGACTGAGGTATAGCAGTAAGCAAGAAAACTGTAGCCTCTTCCTTCACTGAGCCCATAATCTAGAGCAGAAAGTAGATATAGAGTAAACAATTACAATCAAATGCAGAGAGTCCGTATGCTATGGGAACACACAGTAGAAGAACCCTATCTAGACAAGACTTCAGGAAAGATCTTCCTGAAGAAGTGATGTTTAAGTTGGGTAAATGATAACTAGGGATAAACTGGGAAAAGCATTTAAAAAGGGTCAAATGAGTGTTTCATTAGGAAAGAGGAAGCTGTGTCAAGTGCTTGAAGCCAGAAAGAACATGTTCGGTTCAAAGCATCATTTTCGCCACACTGGTTCCACTCATCTCAAACATATAGCCAACCCTAACAAAGGTGGCTAGTGTTTCAGTAGATTTATCCGTTATCTCATGTTACCTGAATTTACTCTTCCAGCTTCCAGCCTAGAAGCTGCTGAACTTGGAGTAGATCCTCAGGTTGCCCTCGAGACAAATTTTTCTCACTCATACTGTCAGCCTATTCAGCCTTCCTGAGTTTCAGCCCTCAATTCATGATTTGCATCTGAGTTCATCAGGGGCCCATAATCGAGTTTTGAAAATGGTGTCCTTCATGCCTGATAGCACCTTTCCCCAAGATTGCTGATATTTCCTTGTATTGTCTCAGGTCCTTCAAATTCTATACAAATTGCTGAGGCCTAAAACCACAGCGGTTCCCAAGGCTTGATATAGATCCTCAGTTCATCCCTTTGGGTGAAGAAAGTCCGTCTAATGGACTTCTGCTTGTACCCATACCTCACATTTACTGTTTGGGATTTGGAAGTCTGTCCTCTTAATGAGTTCTCCCTGTACTCTTTAGACATGCTGATTAGCATATCTTCCCGCTCTAGAAAGATTTCCCAGAATATACTGCAATCAATCTCTTGTATTACCTATAGCTGGAACAATTGTGGATCAAAGTACCCTCTGAAAAAAATCTTAAAATGTGTTTTAATTTTCACAAAACAAAATCACCATTCTGAACCTACATTCACATACACGTGCACCTAAATTCACACATGTGGACTCATACACATAACCAAGAAATCCCAGTGACATTTTCAAAGCCAATGGTGTCATTGCAGACAAGAATAACTTACAGTAATTCCTACTTGCCCTCAAAAATTAAATAGACCAATATTCCATGCAGTAAATATCTTTGTATAAAATGACATTTATACTCTGCATGAGGCTTAGAAAAGGTAACCAATCACCTGCTGAAAATTCCATTAGCAGAAAGCAAATAAGATGTTCTAAAATTAATAAATCCATCAGCTGAGGTGAAACCTTTCAAAAACCCATCATGTCAGAGAGCAATTAATTGGACATTTTCAGAATTTAACTCATTAATGCTGAACACCAGAAATAATGAACAATATTCGCAATTGAGACAATTGTTTAAATCAAAGAGAAGTTGAAACTCACAGCATTTGGGTGATTTATTATAGGAATAGGAACAATATCAGTGTTTTTCTAGAAACAAGGAATTGGTAGTATTGTATTTGTGTAAATAAAGAGAATCTGATATCTCCACCAAACACTCTCTTTTTCTTAGTGTCCATTAGGTTGATGTAGCTTAGCAAATAACCATACATGGCCATTAGTCACGAATTTCCCTGGTATTTTCAATCCTCTCCATGTATGAATATCAGAAATCTGATTTTCTACGCTTAAGTTTTCTAAATGTCAGGTCCCTCCCAATGGTAAATTAAATATCTTAGAAAAAAAATCTCCCCTCTCATAGTGGAGAAGTTAATGGTCTTGCAGCAAAGACTAATTTTCTATTTCTTTTTTCATAAGAAAAAAAATCTCTTTCCTTTAGAAGAAGTGAGTAATAGTGATTTAGACCATAGCTTTGGTGTTTGGCTTTTAATCTTCATTTTGTTACTTCGGAGAAACTATGACCAAGTTATTCAACTTCTCCAAAGTATTATTTTCTTGTGTGAAAAGTGAAAGTAAGCATAGCTATCTCATAATGATGATCTAGATATCAATATGAAAATTTATGTAGAACTCTTAGCACAGTGCCAGGCACAAAATCAGTACTGCATAAATAGTAGCTATAATCAGATGAGCTCCTACACAAATTAGTTTGGCAATTCTCTGATAACTGAATTTATGAGTAAAGTGCTTTCCTAAATTAGTAACCTAAATGCCTTTTAAAAATAACTAATACTTTCCTGCATTTAAGGATATGTAAAGAATACAGAAAGCTGGACATCATTGCTAGTTTTCTGTCTTCAAGGGACCATTGTTAAAGAAGTGACTCAGTGGAGTCACTTCTCCATAACCTACACCTGAAGACCATATTTATGTATTCAAGTTTTCCCCTGAAAATTATTGAGCTTCTACGATGCCACTATTGGGTACTGAAGATAATATTATTGGCTGTCATTTATTTTGTGATCTTATGTGATGGTATATCCATTTCTTATTTTATTTCATTCCCACCCCAACCCCATGAGATGGTCTGTCTAATTTGAAAGCCCAACCTTTAACCAGGCTAGCCCACTGTCTGGGCTGGCCTGGAGACAAATATGCATGGGTATCTGGAGGCCCCCAGAGGAACGTCATGAGTAGGAAAGAGAGCACCATAACTTTAAAGTATTCGTAATCTTTCAGATAATTTTCGGCCTAGGAATCCTACTGGGGATCCCAACCCCAGTGTTTCCTTTACTCCAAATACCCAGGTTCCTTACTCTGGCTGAGTCACCTAATTTCAAGTGCCACCTGATGGCTGGAGCCAGCACTACTCACCATTTCCTGAGAGTATTGTCTACTTGAATTTGTCTTAGGAGTGTTCTGCCCCTTGATGAAACACACTGCTTTTCCTTGACTTTCCTTGACTTTTCCTCATTTTTTTTCTGCCTAGAACTTAGGTCGGGTTATCTAGTTATTTTCTTACCTAGTATTTCATTTCTATCTGATTCTCAGACCGGTGTCTCCACTTTGATTCCAAACTAACTTTGGGTGCCCTTTTCAATCACAGTAGAATCTTATTCATGTCTTCATTCTCCTCTAACTAACAAAGGCTAATCTATGAAACAAAGGGAAAAAGAAGTGTGAAAAAAAGGAAAGCCTTGAATGTTATGCACCTGCACTTTGAGTGGCATTTTCTATGAAATTCCTTTCCTTTCTCTTCTTCCCACTTTATACCATGAAATATGAGGTTAAGGAGCAAAACTTTTTTTTACTCGGAGTTCTTAACTCCAGCTAACCCACAAGAGCAGGTATCTAAAGGATTTTAGATTATCTGATGCTTTCTGCCTACTCTTAATTTTCCTTTTTTCTTTTTCTTTTTATTTTCTTTTAGTAAGCTAGTCTCCAAAAACTGACCTTCAGAACACCCTCTTCCATAGAACCTATAGCTGCATCTACACGTAGTCCCTATTCTGCACTTTGATTTAATTCAAATCCCAGTGCCTTAATGTATATAGTCAGTCTCCCTGCTAAACTCAAATTAATGCCTAGAACAAGGAGAAATTAGCAATAGTATTTATCAAGCTTTATTAATTTTTGGAAGATTTACTGAAGGAATGTGTCCTTTTAGTAATATGATTCTTCCCTGTTAATTTTTCATATATATACCAGTTGCCATGTTAAGTATTTTAAGCAATGTGTTCCTTCTCTCATGTATGTGTTACATAGATTCAGAAGGATCTCCAGAGGGGGAGAAAAAAAAGAACCAGTCCTCTTACACAGGACTTCTGCCCCATAACTGATAAATATCAGGTTCCAACTCTGGTAGTAAGCTATTAAGATAACACCCAATGATCCCTGCTTCAGAGTATTTACACTCTTGTGCTTGTGTGATTCCATGCCCTATGAGATAAGGCTGACCCAAGTAACCGATAAGATATTGCAGAAATAACCATGTACAACATCTAAAGCTTTCTTTTTTAAAAAATACTTTCTTAGCCTTCAGTTACAGCCGACATACAATATTATATTAGTTTCAAGTGTACAACATAGTGATTAGACATTTATATAACTTACGAAGTGATCACCCTGATAAATCTAGTATCCTTCTGACACCATACATGGTTATTAAAATATTATTGGCTATTTTGTGACTATTTTGTAACTACCAAATTGTACCTCTTAATCCTTTACCTTTTTTTGCTCACCTACCCCAAGACTCCCTCCCATCTGGCAACCATCAAAATGTTCTCTGTATCTATGAGTTTGTTTCTATTTTGTTTGTTCATTTTGTTTGTTTGCTTGTTCATCAGATTCCACATATAAGTGAAATCATATAGCATTTGTCTTTCTCTGTCTCCCTCAACTCAGCATAATACCCTCTAGGTCCATCTGTGTTGTTCAGATGGCAAGAATTCATTTTTTATGGCTGAGTAATATTTCATTGTATGTATATACTACCTCTTCTTTATCCATTTATCCATAGATAGACACCCAGGATGCCTCTATATATTGGTTATTGTAAATAAGGTTGCAATGAACTTATGGAGTCACATGTTCCTTCAAAGTAGTGTTTTGAGTTTCTTTGAAGTAGGAAATTGAGACCTTCTTTCTCTCTTAGTATAGCCTTTGTTTTAAAGTCTATTTTGTCTGGTATAAGTATTGTTTATATATCCCAGATTTTTTGTTTGTTTGTTTCCATTTTTATAAAATATATTTTTCCATCCCTTTACTTTCAGTCTGTATGTATCCTTCGATTAGAAGTGAGTCTCTTGTAGGCAGCATATGTAAGGGTCTTGTTTTCTTATCCATTCAACTACCTTATCTTTTGTTTAGAGCATTTAATCCTTTTATACCTGCAGTATTGTCGATAGATATGTAGTTATTACCATTTTATTATCCATATTTTTTTCTTATTCTTCTTTAAGAAGTCTCTCTAACATTTCCTGTAATACTGGTTTGATGTTGATGAACTCTTTTAGCTTTTTCTTATCTGGAAAACTCTTTATCTGTCCTTCATTCTAAATGATCCTTGCTTTTCACCACTTTGAATATTTCTTGTCAATCCCTTCTGGCCTGCAAAGTTTCTGTTGAGAAATCAGCTGACAGTCTTCTGGTATCCTTATAAGTAAATAACTGTTTTTCTCTTGCCGCTTTTAATATTCTCTCTTTGTCTTTAACTTTTGGCATTTTAATTATTATATGTCTTGGCGTGGACCTCTTTGGGTTCATCTTGTTTAGGACTCTGCACTTCTTGGGCTTGTATGTCTATTTCCTTGTCCAGATTAGGGACATTTTTGTCATTATTTCTTCAAATAGGTTTTCAATTCTTTGCTCTCTCGCTTCTCCTTCTGATGCCCTATGATGTGAATTTTGTTACAGTTGATATTATTGCAGAGGCCCCTTGAACTATCCTCTTTTTAGGGGAGGAGGGGGATTCTTTTTTCTTGTTGCTGTTCTAATTGAGTGTTTTCTGCTACTTTAAACAATATATTGTTCACTTATATTTTTTCGTCCTTTTAAAAATGGAAATTATACAGTACAAATCTGTGTTTTGATTTTTTTTCCCTCCACATTATATCTTTGAGGTTAAATCATAGTGATGTGTATAACTATGAGGCACTCGATTTCACTGCTATAATGTATTTCATCACTAATTTAGACCACAGAATATTTATTCAGTTTTCTGTTAGTGGATATTTGACTTACTTTTAGCTTTTTGCCATTATAAATAACAGTGCTGTGTACATTTCTGTACATACCACTTGGCGTACACATATGCAAGCAATAGATTCCTGGGAGTGGAATGATTATCAGGGTGAAATAAAATGTCACTTTTCCCAAAAGATTGTATCTATTTCCACTACCACCAGCAGAAATACAAAGCACTCATTGTTTTACTTTATCACCAAACATTTGAAAGACAAACTTTCTTTTTTGTCAATCCGTCAGGTATATGTCATTTTTATTTTAATTTGAATTTCATTGATTGCTAATGAGGTGGACATGTTGTCATGTATGTGTTAATTGCTTTGCTTCTTTCACAAAATGCATGTTTTTGTTTTTTTCCTCTCCTTTAATGAATGTGTTATTCTTTTTCTTGTTGACTTTTAATGTAAACATAGTCTAGATATAACTCCTTTGTCAGTTATATATATCGAAAGCATTTTATTTGTGCCTTACACGTTTATTTTCCAAATTATTATTTCTGAATGGAGAACAAAATTATTGGGATATGGACACAAAGAGATTTAAATATATTAATGGTTCTATATTTTTAAGTAGAGTGATATGTATTTGAACTTTTAACAAATATTTTAATCAAATGCATGTCTTCACTAATATTTTATGACAAACATTCCAACAAACCAAATGATTAAAGAAATGAACCTCTATGTATCCATCACTAAACAATAACAATAATCATCTCATGGCCTTTCATTTCATCTACATATTTCCGTTACTCTGACTACACTGGATTATTTTAAAGTAAATCCCAAACAGCATAGTTCAACTGTAAGTACTTTAATATGTATTTTTAAATGAAATGCACATTTTAAATAATATAATTACAATATCATAATCACACTAAAAATAATTTTTTAACATTTTCAAATGTTCACCTTTAGTCAATTGTCCCAGACATGTGTTTTTCCATTTGATTTGTTCAAATTAAGATCTAAACATGGTGCATACATTGTATTTGATTGATAGATCTCTTATATGTTAAGAGTGTAATATTGCTTTATTTCCTTAAATTCATTTGCTGAGTCATTGTCCTATAGTTTCTCACCTTCTAGACTTTGCTGACTGTATTTCTGTGTTGTAACATGAAATCTGTCTTCATCCCCTTTATCTCCTGGAAATTGGTAACACAGTGTTAATCTGAGGTTCTCAAACAGTTTTGATATTAACACACTTTTATATTCTTAAAAATTATTGAAGACTCCAAAGAACTTTTATTTATGAGTTATTGATATATAGATTAATGTTTATATATGTATTATTCTAGATATTAATATTTTTAAATATTTATTTACAAATTAGCTTTAATCATTTCTGAAAAAAATGTCAAAAAATGCCTGTCTGAGAATAAGTTTGTCGTTCAGTCCATTTTTCAAGTTAGAATTATGTTCTGTGAAAACTGTGGATTAAAAGTATTACAAATGTTTTTCTCAAGACAACAATTATATTTTATTATACAGACTTTCCATTTAGTCATACAGAATATCAGAATATCAAAAGAAATGTATCCAAGGTTTTAGATTTACTAAAATTATCTTTACTGTTTCATTAAGTTAATGAAAGACATTTTTACTTAAAAATGTCTTTTTTGTTTCTATGTACTTCTTTTTTTGTTCCTTGCAAGTGTACAGATATGAAAAATACAGGTTCACACCACTGCGCTAAAAATTTTATCCACTTTTGTTTTTGCCCCATCAGGCAAATGTCAACACAGTAAAAAAGACAAAAAACACTTAAGTATAATTATGAAAATTCCAACTTCATAGTTTCCTGAAAATGTCTTGAAGACCCTCATGGTTCTGCAGATCACCATCTGAGAGTGCCCTGTAAGGTATCAAACTGCCATCTCAGAACTGAACTAAACTACCAGGGAACTATTCGTCAGTGTTCTCGAACCAGCATGGCGGGGGAGAGCAAGTGCACTCCTCTGCTGTTCCTTGCGTTCCTGGCTGGCCTGTCGACTTACAAGATTGCAGCAGCAGCTCTGAACCATCTCTTCCTCCCTTAACATTTGCAAATGTTCCCCCTTAGTCAACCGTCTCAGATGTGTTTTCTCATTTGGCTTGTTCAAATTAGGATCTTAACATCCTTCCCTTGATTTCAATCATTACTTTTCCCTCACTAATACTTGATTCTCACCAATAATTCTAATTCCTATACCCACACAATTTTTACTTATCGATTTGTTTTTCTTTAATCTTAAAAGACAAGGTGTAAAGAAAAAATACATATGTGTGTGTGTGTGTGTGTGTGTGTGTGTGCATATATATATGTATATATAGAGAGAAAAAATAAAACATTTATACATAGGCCGGCAGGACTGAGTTCTCAGTAGATTGCTCAAAAATACACTCTTAACATTTTACTTATCTATCCAATGTCACAATGTTTTCTAAACTACGTACATCAGAATTTGTGCCACAGGCCACCTTCGTTCCCGAAAGTTTTTCAGTGCAAGCAATCCAGGCATGGGAGGAGAAAGTCCAAACTTCACCTGTTCCTCAGGGAAGTACTGGCTTGCTAACAGGAAAGAGGTAACATCTGGGGTGGTTCCCAGGCATTGCCAGGAAGAGTCCACTCCCCATGGCACAAATCTCCTTGAATTAATGCCAAGCCCGTCCCCATGATCCCTATGTCTCCATATTCTCATTATCCATTCCGTCACCCCTCCCTCAGCTCCTCTTATAAAAGCCTAGTCGTTTCTGACTTGACCAACCATCTCAGGATCTCAGGTACCTGCAAAACAGGTAAGTGGTGGTAAGTGCAAGCTGAGAGAAGATGAGATCCATGACAGAGGGTTAACTCACACATTTCAGAGAAGGTTATAGGAGGATTTTAGCAATTCTGAGACTCAGGTAAGGCCATCCTGGGAGGTCTCAGGGTAGTAGGGTGTACATATTCTCCTTTTCTTTCCAGAACTATAGAATGAGATGAATATCAATCACCAAGATCAATTTAGTCCTAGGAGACAGAAAAAAGACAAGAGGAAGAACAGAGGGTGCTCTGCATGCCTTCTCTCTGATCACACTTCTTTAATGATCTCTAATTGCTTCCTCAAGTCTCAGACACGATGCTGCCTCCCATGGCCTTCCCCAGCTTGTCCTGGATGCTGTTCTCCTGCCTGGTGCTCCTATCTCAGGTGCAAGGTGAGATGTCTCCACCTCTAGCACTGGGTTCCCCGTGAATGCTCAGGGCCAAAAGAGGAGGAAGCCTTCTGTGCGATGCATGTGGCAATGCTGAGGCATATCCTCACACAATGAAGCTGCCTGAAATTCCTCCATCATCACTCTTTCCTTCGGGGTAATTCGTGGTGGGAGGCACCACAGTGTTTCACGAACATTGGAATGAGATCATTTCCATTTTGTCAGTGGACTCGAATCTATGTTGGTAAGGTGAAGAGAGAAAGCATGAAGGATCAGTAATGGGATAAGGGGAAAGAGAATGGTTGGAGGACCCAGTGTGGGAACAAGTCAGCTCAGAGTGGGGAAGTATTGGACTTTTCAACAAAGGACAAGGGTAGAAAGAAAAGAAATGATCCTTCATTTAATGGGGTCGGTTCAAGATCAAGAAATCCTGAAAATGCTGACAATGGAGAGAGGTAGTCAAGAGTTTGATGTCACTTCCCCAAGCATTGGCCTCATAGATATTTTCCAAGGTCACCTTCCAACCACAATTCTCACTCTTCCTTTCACTCTATCCCTCTCCTTTATTTTCTTCCACCCCAGGTGAAGACAACAAGACGGAAGTTTCCTCTCCACGAAGCAGCTGTCCCAAAGGTTCCTATACCTTTCGTTCCCACTGCTATGCCTTGTTTATGACACCAAATCCTGGAATGATGCAGATGTGAGTAGATGCATTTGCAGTTACAGATGATAAGAAAAAGTTTGCTAGAGACCAGAGAGAAAGGGCATGGTCTCCATTCCCCAGATTTCCAGGGGCAAAAATGAATACCCTCATCTATTGCGCACACACACTTCTCACCCAGCTAAGCCCCACCCTTCTCCCAGTGAGATCTCAAGCTCTTCCTCAGTCTCTCCCTTCCCCACACAGATTGCCTGCCAGAAACGACCCTCTGGATTCCTAGTGTCTGTGCTCAGTGGGGCTGAGGCATCCTTTCTGGCTTCTCTGGTCAAGATCAATTTGAACGCCTACTCAAACATCTGGATTGGGATTCACGACCCCACAAAGGTGCGATAACGTCTCCTCTCTGTTTTCTCTTCAGCTCGTTACCGGGCCCGCTCCCTGTCCCCCATGCCTGCCCAAGAAATACCCTAGAGAACCCCAGAGCTCAGAGATCGGGGGCGATATCTGGGGAAAAAGGAGGACCTCGAGGCTAGCTGAAGAGCTGAGTTTTGTGGAGGACTCTAATCTCCCGTTGAAGCTAATCTGCCTCTTGTCAAGCTTTTTACACAGTTGACACATGACATCTTTTAATTCAGTTCTCTGAGCTGCACTGAGTCTACATAGACTGTGCTGAGGAATTCTAAAGGAAGATAAGATGCATTTTCCGCTATAGAACCAATATTGTTTTTGAGGTTCAGAAAGTTATCATGAATGCACCACTAATTATTGCTCAGGCAGTAACACGTTACTCTGAGTGGTTCCATTAGTCTTTGTGATTATCGGCTTTGGAATTTGCCAATAGGAGCAAGGATTTAGGGAGAGCTTCCCAGAGGAGAGCTCCATGGATGAGCAGACCAAATTCCATGATGCCAAGTAGGGGATCAGATATCCAGCTGAGGGGATCATGCAAAGAGAACTCTAATGGCCATTCAGCCTCACCTGGCTCCGTCCTCTTCTCTATAGGGCTATGAGCTCAATGCAGGTGGGTGGGAGTGGAGTAGTGACGATGTGCTGAATTACCTTGCTTGGGAGAGAAATCCCGCCACCATCTCAAACCCCGGCTACTGTGGGAGCCTGTCACGAAACTCAGGTGAGAAACAGGGTGCTACCTTCTGGACAGCCTTTTCATCCCCTCGTTCCCCATTTCTGGGCCTGACCTTCAGGAAATCCTCTTGAGCTAGGAAATGCGATGTTGGTGTGGCTTCTCCCAGCTCCTCTCATCCTTCCTTTTTTGAGTCTCCTTTCCCTGGAGTGGGGCCTTGGTGGAGATGAGGGAGGGGCTTTGACTCCATGGCAGAATCTGAGGTGTCTCTCCTTTGGATCACAAGCTCTACCAGTCCCATTCACTTGAACTCTTCTGTCTCTCCAGGGTATCTCTCATGGAAAGATTATAACTGCAATGAGAGGTTACCCTATATCTGCAAGTTCAAGAACTAGGTCAAGTGGGGTCAGCGACCAGAATTTGGGATGCAGCTCATCCTGGACATGGAACTTCGTGAGAAGACTCACCCAGGGAAGAAATCTTCTCCCCACACCGTAAACCTGTCCTCTTCTTTCTAACCTCCCCACCTCCTCAGCCTCATTTCAGGCTTTTTTGTGTTTCATGGCCTTAGGTCTCAGAGGGTTCTAATAAATATTTTACACCATACATGTGTTCTAGTACTTTGTGTTCTAGTCTCATAGCAAGACTCTGAGGAAGAAATGCAAGTGGGAGGAAATCTAGGTCTTTTCTTTGTTCAGTTTCATCAGGCCCCCGGGGAAAATGACTAATGTATAGTCCTAGCAATGTACATATTATGAGTACGTAGGCCCTGTTTGTGGAGGATTTGTGTTTGTGAAGAGAAAAACACTTTCTGCTACACTCTGCTGAGTCTTTCTCATGATGGTGTGACACCAGGAGGCTTAATGAGGCTAATATTAGTACAACAGCACTTCTGAAATTATTTGCCTGATGGAGCGATTATATTTTTTTTAATTGCAATCTACCTTGGACCATAATATTTTTATAAAATAGAGTAAAAAAAAGATTACTTAAACTCTGGTTACAATGCTGAAATGTGGAGCATTCGAAGTTGTCACTCTTCTTTAAAACAAGAAAAAATTCTGAACGATTTGAATACCAACAACTTGTCTTGAGCTAATAACCCTAAAATCTACAGCGGCTCCAGAGTGCATAGAGCCCTTCTTATATCTGCTTACCTGGAGCAGTAACAGCTAGAGCCATAAACTCTTAGAAACATTAAGTGGTAATTTTGACAAGTTGCCGAAAGCCGAGTATATATTGTCTTTAAGAGAGAAGTTCCTGGATGCCACAGTCTTAGGGAGATTTCCACATTTTCATGAGTTTTACTTCTGGAACCCACCAGAAGAGAAAAATAACTATTTTTCTCTTATGAAGAGAAAAATAACTATTTTTCTCTTATGAAGAGAAAAATAACTATTTTGAAATCTATCCAGATAAAGACATCACAAGAAAAGAAACAGCATGTCAATGTCCCTGATAAATATAGATGCAAAAATTCTCAGCAAAATATTAGCAAACTGATTTCAACAGAACATTTAAAGGTTCATACACCATGACCAAGTGGGATTTATTTCTGGGAAGTAAGGATGTTTCAAAATGTGCAAATCAATCAACATGATATACCACATTAATAGACTAAAGGACAAAAATCCCATGGTCATATCAATAGACACAGAAAATGCTTCCAGAATCTATGGGACAACATCATACCTGTAGTTAACAATAAGGTATTGTACACTCAAAAATGTGTTAAGAGAAATAGATCTCATATTAAGTGCTGTTATCACTAAAAGAAAAACCTATAAATAAAAAACAGGACACAAGGAAACTTTCAGAGGTGATGAATATATTTATTACCTTGCTTGTGGTGATAGTAAAATGAGTGTATACATATGTCCAAAATACATTAATTATGTGTATTTTTTGTATACTAATTAAACCTCAATAAAGCTAGGGGTTGGTGGAAGAATATAATACCCAGTAACTGTGGAACACTCCCTGTGGCCAGATCATGGTTATAATGCCATTCTCCAATAAAAGGAACAAGAGCTTCTTGAAGAAATGATTGAATCTAAGACGAGGATAAAAATATATAAAATGAGCCTGGAGCATTTTATTGTGCCATAAATTAAGGAAGTGTTTATGAAAATAAAAACCTTTTGTTGGGGTTATGTCAACTGGGTCACAGGAGCCAAGTGAAAGAGCTCCCAGTGACCAAAGCTGGAAGTATTTGAGAAACAAAATAAATCAAGTAGTATTGGATTATAACTGAAATAATAATGCAAATATCCATGAGTCAATTGATATTATTAATTACATATTATATAATATAAGAAAAGACTAACATTGCATGCAGAAAAAATTTCAAATAATTAATGGAGCTCCTCCCCGTTCATGGAAAGGGAGCATAATATCCCACACTTTAAGTGACTTCCTTCCAAAGAGTAAAGCATGGAAAGGTGGTAAAGAAAGAATAACTTTACTGTGGAGAAAACTAACAAACACACATCAGCCAATTGATCAAGATCAACAGCAACAGTTCTAAGTCTTGATGATAATATGTAGCTTTGGTATAATATGATGAGAATGACACTTTATTTCTGTGATCTTCCTCTCCAAAATAGATAACTCCAGTCTAATCATGAGGATAAAATACAAACTCCAATAAAAGAGTATTACAAAAAATAACTGGCCAGTTTTCTTCAAAACAGTCATAGTATCAAAAAGCAAGCAAATCTAAAGGACATTAGTAAAAATTTAAAAAATCTGAATAAAGCATGAGCTTTAATAATAATATATCAACATGGTTCATTCATTATAACAAGTACTATATTAATGCAAGATATTAATAATAGAGGAACTGGGTACAGGTTATATGGCAAGGCCCTGTATTACCATTGCAATAATTCTGTAAATCGAAAACTATTCTAAATTAAAATTTTTTTTAATGAATTGCTAAAAACAAAATAAAAAACAAAAACATATAAATTACAAGCCCGTTTTTAAAAGTTTAAGTTCCATAGACAAAACTAATCTATCAAATTGCTATAAAATTTTCTGAAATCTTACTCTTATTCTCTGTGCTTACCTGGCCATAGAAGAGGCAACAAACAGTTTGAGAACTAGCACCATTTCATAGACTACACAATTAGTTCCTTATCCCTATAGTTGCTGACTGGAATTATTTTGCTGAGTAATTCTAGGAAAGGGTCTCAGTGGATTTTTTGTCCTGTGGCCTGGAAACTTTCTGGCCTCCATTAGGACTAGAGCTGAGAAGACTTAATATCTGGCAGAATTTCTATGATTATTTATTGAATGAATGAAAAATGGAATAAATGATGCTTTATTTGAAAAAGCACCACTTACATGAGTGAAGAAGGATGAGATTTTCGATGAATCTAAATATTTTTAGACTATTCACTACCTTACTGCTTTCACCTTCCCAGCCTCATATCTTGTGCAAAAATAAAGTATTTGGTCAGTTTCCTCAACTGAAAGGGGGATGGGACCTTGTCCAAAATCTTTTATATGAGCCTGGAGGAACTCAGCATTGCTACATTAGTGGGGCTGCCAGATAAAATACAAGACTCCTAGCTAAACTTGAAATTCTGATAACAGTTTTTTAGTAAAAATGTTACTTCTTTGCTCATTCTGGCAGATATTGCATATTTGCCAAATCTGGTGATACTATATGTAGAGGTTTTCATTCTCAAATAGATGGACATGAATAGCCAGTGTCTACTTTTCTAAATTGATGTTCCGTAAGTTTCCTGTACTTTTTCTAAGATAGGCTACCTATCTTCAGAGAGGGAGGATCAGCAATTGATTCTGAAACTTAACTAAAAGCACATCTAGTCCTTTAGGTAGAGAATTTTTTTCTGTCATTATCTGTCAAAGTTAAAGAGTATTTTTCTCTTTGTTCTCTAAAATATGTTGTATGGGATTGGAAATATATGTTTTTTAGTAGTTTGGGGAAGTCTTCCAGAAACAATCTTGACCTGAAGTTTTCTGTGTAAGAAGATTCTTTAAAAATGTAGATTAAATTTCTTTAATAGTCATAGTAGGACTTTCAACTTTTTCTTAATTTCTCCTACAAAAATTAAAATTTTTTCAACTCCATACATTTGAAAAAAGAAAGAAACCCATGTAGGGGTTGCATAATTGAAAAGGAAATAATGACAGTAGTCCTTGGCATCCTGTGCTCCGACTCCTTCACTGGCCAAAAAGTCCAACTCCCCTTTGCCCTATATGTGGGCATGTCTTACAAAGAGATTGTTCACAGCTCTTCCAAGGCTCTGGGCTGTGTAAGTGACCATACTCTTCAATCCTGGGAAAACTAGATGAGTGAAGATGGATCTGTGGTGTATTATTATCCTAAGGGACCAGTGAATGCAATTCTAGCAGCTCCAAACTGTTTCAATAGTGCATTAGGTACACAATGTTTCTTCTTCTGTCCGTCAGAGCAAAACCAGGTGTTCTTTAGTTATTGTGTTTAAAGTTTCTTAAATTGGTGGACAGGGCAGGATTCATCGTGTTTAGAAGGAATGAGAAAAAGTTGTTGATATATTTTTGACATATTTTTAATAAATTGACATATTTTTCCTAGATACAAGAAGAGAGAAAAAATATCAAACTACTATTAGTTCAACTACTTTTTATTAAAATAAAAGTGATAACGTTCTCTAGGACAAGTACACATCCATGGGAGAGTCAATAGGCAAAAAGGGGAAATTTTAGTATCACAGGTAAATTTTATGCCACCTGTTAAAGGTGTCCTTGCTGTCATATCGCTCTCATCAAATCAGGAATTAAACAAATAAAAAGCAGAATATGGGGTCTTAATAAGAAAAAAGAAATAATATTCCCCCAAGAAAATAAAGCCCATTTGTCTACTTAGTGATCACTCTCAGCATTGTCTTACCTCGAGGGCTAGATGCCTAGAGCATTAGGTAGAAACCCATGGCTTTTCAGCTGATGGTTGATTTAAAAGAAGCCATATCAGCAAGGTTGATATGGGAAGCCTTGAGGTCTTTCTGGGGCTGTTTCTGATTTGGGAATTCATCTATTTTTCTTCATTAGTATCCTTTGCTATAGCTTTAATTCAGCAGTGGGTATAAAGTGAAAAAGAAATTCGACTGGAATTGGTAAAACAGATTTTTATTTCTGCTATACCTCTTCTTAGCTCTGTATCTAAGCTACCCTCATTCTTTAAGAGAGAGAAACTTTCAATGCCCCTTGTCCCTTCAAGGAGATCTGCAAACACCAGCAAGTATTAAAGGAATTGCCTCAAACTACTCCCTTCCATCCAGGTTTTTCTCATTCCAGCTTTGTTAATGCCTTGTGTCTGTTTTCCACTACTTCCAAGATTTTTGCTCTGAACTGAAACCTTGAACTCTATTCCTGGTATCTTCAAATTTAGTATTTTATATGGTTTCTCAGTTGGATTAAATTATACATAATGACTCTCTTAGCTCTAAGACTCTATGCTACGGTCTCCAACCTTTTCGACACCAAAGACTGGTGCTCCTATGAGAATCTAATGCCTGATAATCTGAGGTGGAGCTGAGGCAGTGATGCTAGCACTGGAGAACGGCTGCAAATACAGATGAAGCTTTGTTCATTGCCTGCCGTTCACTTCCTGCTGTGCGGCCCAGTTCCTAACAGGCCACTGATCTGTACTGGTCCACAGCCAGGGGTTGGAGACCATTGCACTTTAGTACATGCCATAATACAAAAAGTGCTTGGTAAAGCATTAATTCTATTATCTATCTATCTATCTATCTATTTATTTATTTATTTATTTATTTATTTATTTATTTATTTATTTGTATGCCTACAGCACCTGGCATTCCTAGGTGGTCTCCCATCCAAGTACTAACCAGGCCCAACCCTGCTTAGCTTCCAAGGTCAGAAGATATCGGGCATGTTCAGGGTGGCATGGCCATAGACAAGCATTAAATATTAACATTTTGTGTTACAGATCCAGGAAGTATTCAACTACATGGTGATTTTTCTGGTACCATCAGACTATACCACAATTGACCCTAAACTCATTTGTTCACTTAAACAGATTTAGGAGTGCACCATATGGTTATATGCTTGATTCAAATCATCATGCCTTTGAAATGACTGGAAACCCAACTCTGCCTTCAAGAATAGCGCATCACCACCACCACCTCCATCCAGCATAATGCTGACCACATAAACTCAAGTGCAAACATTTCCTAGTTTCCTTGATTTGCTTAAATAAACCATTGTTGGCTCTGATCTTGAATTTTTATATCAGGTTACATTCAATCTCAGCATCTTCTGCTACATTGCTTAATATATGACTTTGGTCTCTCTAGGGCTTTCCTTCCCTCCACTAAATTTGTCTCTGCTTCCTTTCACCTACTGTATCAATTATGATATTTTTAACTGTAATGGAATATCCCACCATAAGCAGCTTAAATAACACAGAGATTTATTGATTCACTTAAAAATTTAGGAAACAGTCTTTTTCAGGGTTCACTAGAAGCTCAGAGATGTCAAGAGTCTAGGTTGACATCTCCATGATTATCTTGGTCTTTCGCTCATTGCCAAAAAATAACCACAGCAGCCTAGGCATCAGCTGACTATTTCCAATTCAGTAAAGAAGAAAAGAAGAGAAAAAATGCTTCTTTCTCATACACTCTTTCTTATTACTGAGAAAATTTGTTCTCACAAGCCCTTGGTAGATGTAATCTTACATCTCATTGGTCAAAGTTGGTTTGGAGTTCTATTCTCAAATCGACCACCAGAAAAGGGTGAGATTGCCATAATTCACTTTGACCAATCAGGATTTATCTATGGGACTGGCTTTATTGCCTTTCATACGTATTCAGGGTTTTGTTAGCTGAATTTAAAAAGAATAGTTTTTGTCAAGCCAATTGATATCATCTACTATACCTAGAGCCATGCTTAATTTTCTGAGAAAGAGATCACAGGAGATATTTTACTAAATTTATAGTCTTTATTCCTGACCATTTAGTGTCCTGAAATATTTTATAAGTTTTCTTCCCCTGGTGAATTCTCTTGAACCTTTCATCTAGAAGTGGGCAGTCAGTTTCTAACTCTCCTCCCTGTTTCCCATTACGTCCCATTGAACCCTCCATAATTGAATGCCTGCAAGGCAGTCCTGGGCTTTATTTCTCTTGACAGTTGACAAAAATGCCCCTCTCCTAATATTTGTAATCTTTTATTTTTTCTGATTAAAAACTTTTCTCCCTCAATTTGGGGAAGAAGGTAGGAGTACTACGATTGTGTATGAGCACTCGATTCCTAAAATTTGTATGAGAAACTTTGTGTTATATCCAATATAAGAATTCCCCATAATTTTCTCCTTCAGAGTCCATACTCCTGTTAGGGTGCTAACAGCTCAAAGGCACCTTGGCTGAGATAGGACACAGGCTTCTTTTAGGTTTGCTTAGCTTAGGCTATTTGGATATAAGATGCTGACATGCATTCTAACTCAATGAAGCAAAACATGTTGTTCTTGGAAGGACAATGATTTATTTCAATCTACCCAAGATAAGGGCATATAGCTGAGTCTCATGAAGGAAAAGGAAGAGCAGAGTCAAAAAGTGAGATGACTCTCCTTCTCTTTCTCTTTTATTTCGCTGAGTTTAGTTTATGCTCTATCAACTAGTCAGTGTTCTTGCCCTTGGGGTACAGGCAGAGTAATCCAGTGTGGCTAACTCATTAGAGCTTTACCAAACTATTCAATCCAGTGACTCAAAAGATTATATTCTCCATGAATAAATTTGTTTTCAGGTGAATATCTGATTATTCTAGCTAGGACTGGGTGTTCACCCCAGTTCAATCAGCTGGGGCAAAGAATTTGAGTCACATAGTATTATTATCGGAGTTACACTAACCTCTTAAGTAGAACCTGTGGATGAGACCCAGTTCTTAGAGAAGCGGGCAGAAAGATACCCCAACAGAATTTTACTGCAGCGAACAAGACTTAAGAAGTTCCCATTCTGATTTTAGCTTGTTTTCTGACCTAGATTCCCTTCCTTGGATACTGACATGTTGGCCCAAGCACCATATATGCTTCTTTCTTCCAGATTTCCAAGAGTTTTCCAGCCAACTATTTGCTCACTATCATCATTGGATTTATCTAATCTTCATCTGTTTTGAAAACTATGCATCTAACTTGTGATTTAGATTTCTACCAGTCAATGGACGTGCTCACAGTGGATCAGCACATCTCCACAGGCTTCTGGGCCTCTGCTGGTCCCACTATCACTGATGTTTCTCTCTATATAGACTTCAGGAGACAACCACTTGATAGCAAATACAGGTGCAAAGAACATCTGGATAAGAGTTAGGTAAACTGAGGGACCCCATTTCCTAATATCCCTGACTGTAACTTGGAAGTCCTACTCTTTTAGCTTTAACAGAATTTTTCCCTCTCCACCTCCAAACCTCCTACTCCCAAACCACATTCTCCACTCTTCCTAAATAGTTTTCAAAGTGCACTTCAGGGAAGCCATTGCACGCCAGCTGCATACATCTCTGCTACAATTTATGTGTGTATTTGGTACTTAGACTTATTTATGGATTTCTTTCTTATGTTTAAAGCAGAATTCTCCAAAATATCAATCCTTTGAATATTCCTTTTATGAGCTACTTAGATTTGTTTAGTTTTGTTGCTTGCATATACTTTGGGAACACTCATTCCATGGTTAAATTCAGGAAACGCTCTTAGGAAAAGTTAAGCAGGTTTCTTTACTGTAAGGCTTTTCCAAGTTTCCATATGCAGATGTATGAAAATTTTTTAAAAAAGTAATAGGGTATGAAGCTCATCAGGCATTTGGTCACAGGTCATGTGTTCATGTTTGTGTTTCTCTATTTGGGAGAAATACTATTAATAGATCACAAGGTTAATTCAGTTTGAATAATAGTCTAAAACACTGTTTTTCAAAGTAATAGTTACAAATTACTAGTGTTCGAAATCATTAAATCGATTTAGTGGATAATAACTAACATATTTTTTTCTAAATGAAAGAAGACTAGAATAGAAAATTACACGATATATTGCACAAAGAGGGTACTGTTTTTTGAAATTTTTATTTTAGTTATATATATATACATATATGTGTGTGTGTGTGTATACATATACAAAACCAGAGCTAAGATATAAAATATATATATTTTTTTAAGTAAATAGCAGTCTTAATTTTGAATGCCACTTAGCTGAGCATAGGCTTTTAGATAACTGCAAGAGGATTAAACAAACTACCACTAGAGGGAGAGATGGCCCAGCACTGGGGGAAATTAGAAGCGTGAGCTGGCTGCTTCTAAAAACAGAGCTGGTTAGAAAAAGACCTTAGAGGGAAAAATGTTTAATCTATCCCTACGTCCTTTAAGATTAAATGTCTGCTACAGCAGCATATACCAAGGAACAGAGAAGCAAATTTTGCAAGTGAAAATGCACAGTCTGTAAATAACAGAAGGGTCAGAACTGGGTAGTTCAAACGTGCCTCTAACTAACTAGCGAGGCTAGAGTTACTGATCAGAGAGACCTAGGACTCTGGGGCTCCTTATGCCTTCAGAAACCACGACATGTGAGTGCCTAGAGAGCCATATGTCATTTTTTCCCTCTTGGCTACTCAGAATGAGAACACTTACTATGTGTCGAGAGAAAACCCCTCAGTGCAGTTCGTGACAAGAGGCAGGGTCACAGCTCCCACTACAGAAGCAAAGGCAGCAGATGCCCTCCACTTCCCAGTTCTCTGGAGATTAGAGCCCTGGGATATAATCCAGGCATGACAATGGATGCCACAGCCACATATTGGAACAAAGAGAAAGAGGCGGAGATCATTCACAATTGCTATAAAGCTGGAAATCCTGCAGTGGTGACCTGCAGGGTTCAGTGGTTGTGGCTCATATAGTTTCATCCAAATGCTCTTAACTACATGATCTTGCCTGTACTTTTAGCTGCCAGACTTTCCTGGTTCCTTCTTGTTGTCCAGACCTGGTGCTCCAACCTCCTAATGGCTCTTTGATTTAATAAAGAGCCTTTATATTTTGTTCATTTTGATTTTACAGCTTTATCAAGGCATATTTGAGGTGCAATAAACTGTACATATTTAAAGTATACAAATTTTGAAATATGTATACACCCATGAAATCAAAATAATTGACATAATAAACATATCCATCACCACTAAGGGTTTCTTCCCCCATCCCCCACCTCTCACCCTCAACTTCTCTAATCCCTTTAATACAGGCTAACTACTGATCTGTTTTCTGACATTATAGAAAAAAATTTAATTTGCATGTTTTAGAATTTTATATAAATGAAATAATACATTATATACTTTTTTTTCTCTCTGGTTTCTTATACTCAGCATAATTATTTTGAGATTCATTTATATTATTACATGTATCAATACTTCACTTATTTTCATTGTTGAGTAATACTATTGTGTGGAAATAACAGAATTTGTCTATTCTCCTGTGATGGACATTTGAGTGGTTTTCAGTTTTTGCACATTATAAATAAAGCTGCTGTGAACATTACTGTAAGAATTCATGTAGAGACAAATGTTTTCATTTATCTTGGGTAATTATCTAGGAGTGGGATACCTGCACTGCACACTAGGCATATATTTAACATTTTTAAAAATGCCACAGGTTTTCTAAAGTGATTATATAATTTACATCAACCCCAGCAGTGTATGAGTTCTAGTTGTTTCGCATTTTCAGTATGGTCAATCTTTCTAATTTTAGCCATTCTAATAGGTGAGTAGTGACATCTCATTGTGATTTTAATCCTCCTGCCTCTAATAATGAACGATGTTGAGAAATTTTTCATGTGATAATTTGATCAAGGTTCACTTATTTTGCATATGGACATCAAATTGATTCAGCATCATTTCTTAAAAGACTATCTATTGGATAGGCCTTTTTTAAAGCTATTTTTCCCTAGCTTTATTGGGTATAACTGACAAATAAAAATTGTATATATTTAAGATGTAAAATACGATGTTTTGATAAAATTGGAAGGAATCCAAGATAAAATGAGCATGAAACCTAACGAATCTAACTTTTTTACAATGAACCACATAAGCATACTGAAGAGGGTGGAGAAAACGAGCTGATTTAAGTAACTTGGAAAAACTATATTTTTGACTGGATACTTATAAAAGCTAAAGAAAAAAAGAATTCTACACACTGTACTCTAGTGGATAAGTTTATTTCTCACAAAGATATAGTATAGCAATCTGAAACTGTAATACATGTATACTAGAGTTGGATAAATATGTAAATACATTGTAAATTAGAGTCAGACTTCTCTCTGTGGGAGAAAGTAGTTATGAATAAGAAAAGGAGAAGTTCTAGAAAGAAACTTGTGGTTCTGGATTGTGGTCGGTGTATGTGTTCATTAAAAAATAATATATATACATATATATGATCATACATTTTTCTTCTGTATTTTATTAATATGAATTATATTGATGCTTTTGAGTGATAAAAACAAACCGTATATCTGAGACAGATTATGTTTTATTTTTTAATATATTACTTTATTCAATGTGTTAAAATTTTGCTAAGAAGTTTTGTGTCATTCATGAGGAGTATTGTTTTTTGTTTTGTATAATATATTTTCTGGTTTCCATTTCAAGATAATACTAGTCTTATAAATTGTACTGGAAAATGTTCTTTTTTCTTCTGTTTTCTGGAAGAATTTACATAGAATTTATATTGATTCTACCGTAAACATATGGTAGAATTCATCAGTGAAGTGATTTGGACCTGAAGTTTCCCTTGTGAGAAGCTTTGAATGAGCTTTTTGTTTGTATCTTTCAAAGAACTTGTCCATTTCATCCAGGTTGCCATAATTATTGACATAAGTTGTTCATAATATTTTCTATTAGCCTTTTAAAGTCAGCAGGATTTTTAGTAGTGTTTCAGCTCTCATTCTTGGTTTTAGTCATTTGAATTTCTGTATTTCTTTCAATTTATTGACCTTTTTAAAGAACTATTTTTGGGTTTCATTGTTTTTTATCTCAGTTATTTTTCTCTTTTCAGTTCTGGTCAGAAAACATACTTTGTATGATTTGCACATTCTTAAATTTGTTGAGATTTGTTTTATGGTTCAGAATATTGTTGATATTGGTACATGCTTCTGTGCACTTGCAAAAAACGTGTATTTCTCTTTTGATGAGTGAAGTATTCTATAAAGGTCTTTTAGGACAAGTTTCTTTCAGAATATTGATTATTGAGTTTTGCTCATATCTGAATTATTTCCTTTCTTCTCTTTATTTGGGGTTTCATTTAATTTTCTAGGTAACAAATTAGATCATTTATTTGAGACCTCCTTTCTTCTTTAATGTAGTGTCTTCATTTAATGCTAAAAGTCCTCCTCTGACTACAACTAAGCATATATCCCAGAGAAGTAAAAACTTATTTTTCACATAGAAATTTACAAAGAAAATTTCATAGCAGCTTTATTTTAATAGCAAAAATACTGGAAACTACTCAATTGCTTTTCAACAAGTGAATGGTTAAACAAACTGTGGTACATCCATACCAGAAAATACTACTCAGCAGGAAAGAAAAAAAAAAAACAAACTATTGATAAACACAAAATTTGGAAAAACTCTAGGAAATTATTTAAGTGAAAAATCCAATACCAAAAGGATACATATTGCTTGATTCCATTTAAAAGAATTTATGAAATATCCTAATTGTAAAGATATAGATGAGATTAGTGATAACAAAGCTTTAGGGGAAGGATTAGGTGAGGCTATAAAGGAAGAACAAGAGAGTTTTGTGATACTGTTAAGCATCTTAATTGTAGTGATGGTTACAAAAAATACTCATGTAATAAATTTCATAGAGCTACACAAATACACTTAAATGCATGCATAAATGCTAAGATCTGAATAAATTCTTTGGATTACACTAATGTCAGTTTCCTGGTTTTGATACTACAGATATACGTGATTTAACATTGCAGGGCCAGTAAAAAGTGTCTGGAAGCACTTGCACATTTCTTTGTACATTCTTACAAATCTGTAATCATTTCAAACTAATTTGCTTTTAAAAATTAATCTTCCTTAAAACTTTTATCTACTCCAAGTTCATTTACATTTAATTCATCACCTTCTCATCTGAATTTTTTAAAGTGTTGCCTATATTAACGATATCCTACTTCATATCTCTATATTACTTTACTCTTTATATGTAGCAATTTTTCTCCTGCTCCCAGAACTCTCTGAAAATTACTATCATAAAGGTAATCAATAAACCATAATTTGTCTAATGATTTTTCTATCTTTTATCTAACCAGATTTACCTCCCGGGTGCTGTTACTTTTTCTTTCCTGAGTATCTCTAACTTCCTTGACTCTCATTACGCTACACTTTTCTGTATCACTTCACGTCATTGAGTTTGTGACTCCTGCATAAACACTTATCTTTTACCTAATAGAATTGTTCTTGTCTACCTAGATGAAGCAGAGACACAGTCCTCTCTGTATTCTAGCCAATGGAAGGGAAAAGAGTGGCATCCCAAGCCAGTCAATTTATCTCTAAGTTAAAAATGATCCAACAGCTACACACATCACCTCTCTTCCTATCCCAGGTGCTGAACTTAGTTATAAATCCAGGTAACTATAAAAGATGTGCTGTCTGGCACGATGAGCATAAGAATAGCTAAAACCTCATTACCATGTGAGAATGGAAAAATGTATTTGGAAGTACCCTTAGCAATCTTTTTTTGGCAGTATTCCTCAGGATTGCATCCATTGTTAGTTTATTCTATTATTTTGTACACTTTCAAAAGGTGATTCCATCTTCTTTCTTGATTTTCACTAGCTTTTTTTTAAGTCCCAATTGTGGCTCTCCATCTTATCATTTTCCTTAGCTTTGAAATCAGACATTTAATTGCCTGCAAGCATCTTAAACAACCTTTTTATCTCTAGCATCTAGACTGGTGGTTTTCAAAGGGAGCCAATTTACTCTCTGGAGACATTTGGTAACATTTAGAGATATTTTTTTTCATTGCGACAATCGAAAGTCAGAGGTGGGTTCTAGAGGATCCTGCTAAACATGCTATGATGCACAGGATAGCCCTCTATAACAAACATTATCTGCCCCCAAACATCAATAGTACTGCCACTGAGAAACGCTGACCTAGAACAATGTCAGTTACTCAGTAAAAGTAAAAAAAGAAAAATTAAAGAATGAATGAATGAATGATTTAGTAGAACATGTGGAAAATGTAAAATTAGTAATGTTCATGACAGAAATAGTAAACATAAACACATCACATGTTCTCACTCATAATCAGCCAGTTGACAAAGTAATGCTTATGAATTATTGAGTTTTGTATAACTCATTCCATTTAAAATAAACAAAAAGCCTGAGGAGGTATTAAAACATTGCACAAATGAGTAAAATAAGTCTCAGAGAGCTTAAGTAACTTATCTAATATCAGAGAACTAGAATAACTCAAACTTGGGATTTCCCTAGCTCTTAAAGCACCTCACACACTGGATTCATCTTTCTTCACTACACACTCCGGCTTTTAACCCTGAATGCTTGAACAGTTAGGAGATGGATTGAATCTCTTCTTTTTTCTCCTCTGCTGGCAGCAAGGACAAGCTTCTGCTGCATCATTTATGTGCCTCCCCTTGAGAAAGCTACAGGATCATTTTAGCTGAAGTTTTTCATAAGAGGGAAAACTAAGAAAATCTTCACTTACAGTTCTGACTCTAGTAAAGCTTTGAGATTCAAAAGACATCTGAGTATTAAAAGGGAAGTCAAAGGCATTACAAACAAAGGGATTTTTGTTCACTTGCAATTTTGACTATGTCAAGTGATAATTACCAGAAAAGGACAGTGAGAATTGTAGGGAGAAATCCCATTATATTAAAAGTTGACACATATGAAATCATCCCACGTTCTTTTAACCCAATCATGTTGTGACTTTCATCTTGTCACCTAGTTATCTGTAAAATTCTCGACTAACTAAAATCAAATCAACAAGCCACTACAGAGCTCCTATAATGTCTAGTACACAAGAAATGAAATTTTAAAGAAAATTGGAATTTTAATGTTGGAAGGGATGTGTGATATTGACTGATCCAACTCTTTCACTTTACTTGTCCTTCAGGGTTCTGCCCTGAAGGGGAGCAGCATGCAAGGGAGCAGTTGCAGGTAAAGTTAGGCAATGTCGGGTGCTTTTCAAGTAATGATGAGATGAAGAAATCTAGTGGAATTCTGATTCCTAATTCTTAACTTTTTAACTTGCTCAGTAGAACTAGAAAACATATTTTCCAAGCTTTGGTCAATGTGGTTAGTGTCCACTGAGATGACCTACATGATCCTGGAATTTAAAACCCTTTGCACAATCCCTCTCTGTCCATGTAGGCTGGACCTAGTGACTTGTTTCTTAACAACAGAATATGACAAAAGTGTTGGGATAGAAGTTCCATGATTAAGTCACAAATGACCGTGACTTCTGTCGTAACTTGCGCACTTTCTCTCTTGCTGGCACTCTCTCTTGCTCTCTTAATTACCCACTTTGGTGAAGAAAGCTGCCAGGTTGTGAGCTGCCTGAATGGAGAGAATCTTAGTGAGGCCTACGTGGAAGGAACTGAGGGAAGCACACAGCCAACAACCATCAAAGAATGAAGTCCCCAGTCCAACAGCCCATGAGAAAATGAATCTTTTCAATAACCATGTGAGTTTGAAATGGTTCAGACAAAAAAGATTCATTTTCTGTCAAGCTATTAGATGAGACTGCAACCCTGAATGACTGCAACCCTTGATTATTGTCTTGTGAAAAACTCAAGCACTTATTATTTCATAGTCTCAGTGGATCAGGACTCTGGCCTGACCTACATACTCTATGAAGTAATAAGTATTTGCTTTTAAGCCACGATGTTTGGGGTAACTTGTTACATAGTAAAGGATAACTAATGCAATCAGTTTTCTAGTATCATAAAAAGGCAGACATGAATATAGCTTTAAGGCAAATGATTATTTTTCTAGAAAAAGTACCAAATTGGATGCATTAGTTCAGCAAATCAAAGCAGTTAGCCATAGTTTAACTTGAATTCAAATATTTTGAGTTAGAACTGAGTGTTCTCTCTAGTCATGTAAACCGAGTATAAATAGCAGATATTTATTTCCGGACTTTTTCTTTATGGTGAGATATATGTGTAATGGAGGGTTGGTTT
>NW_024354499.1:9744912-9905927 GCF_902729225.1 Pteropus medius
TGGACCAGGCCAACCACGATCTGAATCAGGGAATGGGTGTCTCAAGTATGAGGGCAAATTAAGAATGAATAATGCTGGGACATTTCATAATTTTATGTTATTATATTGTGGGTTTCTTTAAGGTGGGAATAAGATAGACACTGTTGATTGTTCTAGGTGAAGACTGGACCTAATAAAGGGAATAAGAGCTCAGGAACAGACCTGAAGCTTATTGGACAAGAATTTCCTTCTTCTTTCTAGTTCTATTACTAGCTGACCTTAAATTCTGAGCAAGAAGAGCATGATCTGGGCTTTGATATTCTAAATATGGTCTTCAACGTCATCTGAGAGCTTCTTAGGAATGCAGAACCTTAGGTCTCCAAACAACTGAATCCTAATGTGCATTTAAACAAGATTCCCAGGAGATTTAAATACACATTAAAGTTTGAGAAGCACTGTTCTAGAGTACTAACATTTTGATGAGATAAACTGGCCCCTGACTCATGACATCAGGCTGCAGACCTGGCAGAGAAGCATCCTTTGGAAATGGGCTATGATCTGGATATGTAGGATATAAAAGTATCCACATCTTAATGTAATTAATCTTCCATTGTCTGCTCATCTATTAATAAAGGCTTTTAAACATAGTTTGGTCCTAGCTATTACTGGAGACATTTAAGAAAAGATCTCTGCCAATGATTGCCATGAAGCCACACATTAGATAGTGGTAGCAACCTAAAGGGAGTTAGTCTAGAAATTTGTTGGGGGTGGTCCATGGCAGAGCAAACAGATAATGTGATACATATGCAAATGGTTGGCCGAGGAGGCAAGCAGAGTCCTGTGGGACATACAGGCATCCCCTGAGAAGCCTCAGAATGACACAAAGAGGGGACACTATACAAACTTGGATTTCAGAGACTCAAGTGGAATCAGAGCTTCAGTCTCATGAACTGGGCAAAGTTACCTCATTCGGTAGAGTCACGTATAGGCAAGATCCTGAGAGTCTTGAAGCACAGGGATCACCTACCTCAGCAAGGTTTCAATTCATCGTCAGACTCTCTTCTTGCTAGTGGCATCCTTGGTCTGTTTTCTGTCTCTGGACTTGGCCCTCAGATTTCCCCGTCTTTGCTACCCACTCCATGCTTCATGGTGAGCCTCTGGCTTCCACTACCTTTCTTGCCGAAATTTAGCAGGACATCTCCCTGATTATAGATATGTGTTGGATTCTTTTGGTCCCAGAGCCTTATCTGGCCCATTTCCATCCTTTATTCTTATAGCAGAGCTTGCAGCAGAATCTGCATCTACCTTTCCTCTGTGTCCCCCCACAATGCTTATTTGCAGGATAGTAAGAGGAGGATGGTAGAGGGAGAGGGTAATGGGGCATGTGCAGGAAAGGCTGGGCATGACATATGCTGCTGAGTTGCTGATTATAAGCAAAACTCACTCAGAGAAGACATAAGATTTCACTGAAGAACATAATAGCTTACTATTAAAACAACAAGAAGTAACAAAGCATATGTTTGTGACTTAGAAAAACTGCTAATTAAACAAAATATGCACATGCTGGCAGCTTACTAAATGTGGTATGTCACCACTCAGATTGCTGGCACCCTCGACACCCCTCCACCCCCGTCTGCCAAAATAATCTGAGCTCTGCAGACCATATACTCCATCTGTTTTTTTATCCTAGCAATGCCAACTCTCTCTTTAAAAAAAAAAAAAAAAAAAAAAAACTCAGGAATGCTCATAAAGAAAGAGAAGTGGGAGATCTTTTCAGGAGATTCTAGTGGCTGCATCTCGGTATGAAGTGAGAACAGCTGGCACTCGACTCTTGCCAGCTTCAAGCTGACAATTCCTGACACCATCAGGCTCCAGATAAGCCATCTTCTGGAAGGGAATAAGCAAGAACTGCAAGTGTTTCAAATTTGACACTGGCTGTTTACTCTCTCTCAGATCCAAATGCATCCACAACCAACTGCCAAGTTTCTAAGATGTATGGAAACCTACAGGTTCTCTCAGGTAAAAAAGTGGTTTCTCTACTGAACAAAGGACATTGGGCACTTTGTTTCTTCGTGTTTTTGTAAAGTTTCCTGTGCTTTCATAGCATCCTTCTCTTCTCTTTTCCCCCTTCTGCTCTTCTCCACTATCAAAACTTCCTCTCCTGATATAGAAATAAAAAACATCTCAACTCTGGCAAAAGGAGTCCAAGCATGAGGGAGCAGGCCTGGAAGGAACTGGGGAGTGCATAGGGGTTAAAGAAAGCTTCTTAAAGAAAATTCCAGAAACTCAAGAGGACTCAAAGCACTGAGATCCAAAAGTAGTAACCTGTGTTTTAGGAACTTATCAACACCCAAAGACAAACTCTTACTCTGGTTGCCGAGTGACCTCCAGGAGAGCCTTCCCTTCAGCTGTTCTTTCAGAAATCATTTTCAATTCATTCTCAGGGGAGAAGAATCTGCAATCTTGAAAACTCTCTCTTCTAAAAAGTCCCATAATCTGACATACACATTGGCACAGCTCTTCTCCTGAATTCTGCCTTTTAGGACCAGAGTGTGTTAAACCACAGGAAAGAAAAAACCTTGTAATATTGTATTCTTGATATTTTGTCTCCTTCCTTCTTCCAGTACCCACACTCCCCCCAATGTGTGACTACATTTCTTAAATTAACATTACTAAAAGAAGCCACTCAAATGATTATTCACAAAAATAAAAGTATCCTGAAGCCTTCTCTTATGGACAGAGAGAACTACTGGCATAATTTTTAAGTTCTGTCTCAATACCAACCCTACTGCAGTTGATTTATTTGTCCTTGGAACTGATTGTCTCACAGATCACTTTAGGCATTGGACACACAGGATCCATAATTTATAAAAAATGATTCATTTGGGTATTACTTCAGAATAGACACTGTTCTTATTCAAATAATAATAGCCAACATTTATTAAGTGTTGTCCAAGTGCCAGACATTTTATCCAGCCTCTATACATATTAACTTATTTAATCGCCAATCCAACCTTATGAAGCAAGTATTATTATCATCTTAATAGTATACATAATATGGAGGAAGGTGCCCCACCAGAGTATCTGGAAGAAGCACAACTCTGCCAAAATCTTGGTTTTGTCCCAGGGATACTGATATAGACTTCTGACCTCAGGAACTGTTAGAGAACAAATTTCTGTTGTTTTTAACTGCCAAGTTTGTGAAAATTTATGATAGCTGCCACAGGACACTAATACAATACATAACATGCTGAATAGAATCATAGAAGACTCTCAGTGTGTGTGTTGGTCCTTTTCAGGGTGTTGAGCAGGGTACAGGAAATTAAGAAAACCTAAGGACTCCAGAGATGAGATTTATCATCTGTTTAGTTCACCACTTCAGGTTTCTCTCTGCTGGAATGCAGATATTTTGCATCCAAAATGCTTGATGAATGGACACATGGAACTTCTGTTCCAGTGAACTCATTCATTTCTCTACAAAGACCACTTCACAGGTAGGAGAGTGATATGGAGGAATCACAGATATCCTTTTGAAAGATGGCAGCACATGTTTGAAAAGTGTCTTTGAGAAATGGCTCTCAAACTGGTGGCTGAGTTTGTGGGGGGATCCTTAGAAAGCCTTTACCACCAATGGCACTCCTCAATATAAAACACAGCAGCTGGGGTTGTTTATGCAAAAAGAAAGTGGCTGAGTCTTGGTAAGATGAGTCTATTGGAGACTGATTTCTTATGATTTAGTCTATTGATGGAAACATTTCACTCAAAGGTGTCTTCCTCCTTGATCTACCCCCTTCTTCCAGTAATAAATTGGTAGAGTTCCTTCTATCTTTGCAGATATGGAGTCCTTTCTTTGGTGTAGGCATGAGTAGGGGTAGGGAGCGGAGTTGGCTGAATCCAAATGACTAAGAACAATTTCTGGAGGCTTTAGGTGGTTCCTCCATTCCTATTCAGGCTCTATAATCTCTCAAGACCAATGTCAGGAGGTAAGGGCTAGTAAGTTTGAGCATAAATAAGTAGCATGACGCAGATATTCCCAAAGTGTCCCAGCAGATAGGAACTGTAGGGAGATGATTCCTAAGGAAGCTCAAAGTAGCTGGATATGAGTCTGGGTTTCTGGGGTCATTGAAGCTGTTGGTGTAAAGTCAACCACCTCTGAGACAATGTGGTAAAATTGAATACTTACGGGAATCACCAAAAAATATCTATTTAAAATCTAAGGAACACAAGCCAATGCAGAATTAAAATTAAGAAGGAAAAAGTAAACTAAATGACCATAAAAAGAGGAATGTATATATCAAGATAAATGGATAAATGAAATATACTGGAATACTAAATGGAAGTTTAATTAAATGAGCTAAATCTTAACATAACATTGAATGAAAAAAAAAGCCAGTTGCAGAAAGTTACAAACCACTTAATAAAATTCATTTGTGCTTTTAAAGGATATAAATTAATACTATATATTATTTATTGATTAATTCATATGTAGTTTAAAAATATAAAAACTAAAAATGAAAGAGTGTACAGAAAAATTTATTTTAGTATTTGCCTGGAGATTTTGCAGTTAGATTTTTTTTTCTTTTTATAAAGATTAAAAATTTTAAAGAGACAAATGTGTTAACATTTTTATTCTGACTGATTGGTAGGTTCATATGTGTTTGTTTAATTAGTCCATTTTTTTTCCTGCATTTGCTAAAAATAGTTATACTTTATTAAGAGCTTATAATGAGGAAAAGATATTTTTTTCAATAATAAAAGATTTAGTCATATTTTTTAGAGTTATTGAAGGAGGCAGATGGGAGGAGTCTTGGAATTGTGATAGATTTCTCTTGCCAAAAACAAACAAGTAATTAATGTTTTAAAAATTAAAACAAATTGTACTTTATGGTACATTATTTTAATATGAAAGTTTTTATTTCCTCAAGAAGACTTCAAACGAGCAATGACTTTCCAGGTGTAAAAGATATCCCACTTTATAATACATGATAGAATACATTGGAACTTGCATGATATAGAGAGGGAACTGCTATGAGATTAAAAAGGAAGATTTAACACACGTAACAATTGGCATGGTTCTCTCATCAAAATCTTTATTGCCCCCAATAGCTGTACACTTATTGCCATAGGTATCCTGGTTGCTTACATTTATGGCTGGCCAAATTCCACATGCAAGGTACAAAACAGAGGACTTTCGTTGTGTTCCAAGTGATGCTTTTTTCAAAGAAGTTTTAGTTCCCATCACTTCAATATCTTGTCCTCAGAAGCCTCAAAGTTCTGTTCTCTGACCTTACTTCACAAGGTTCACAGGAGCTCATTTCAGGCCTTTCCTCCGAAAGTCTTCTGATATATGGAGAGCAGTGTCCTGGACATCTAGTGTTAATATGTCCCCAAGTGCAGTAATTTCTTAACAAGCCTCCAGTAAGACTTAGGAAGTTTAAAGGGTAGGTGGTGCTTCGGCCATCTTCCAGTACCAATTCACTACTTTCTACCCTTGTACTAGATATTTTATACTTTTTATAGAGAGATTATTTCCCTCTTGCTTTGGCAGTCATGTGGATAAGAGCCTGTCTGTAAAAATCAGACTAGGGTGAATAGGAGTTAAAGATATAAAAGGTGGACTGAGGCCTTTCAATGGTCTACTCATGCTCTGCAGATGTAAGTAAACCTTATAACTTAGCCTTTTCTGCTTTGAAAGAAACCTCTATTTCACATACACTTTCATCATATGTCCTATGTGGGAGATACTATCATAGATGCTTTACAAATAGTAACTTGTTTAATCTCCATAACAAAATAATCTGATAATATAGGTGCTATTATTTAACAGATGAAGAAACTGAAGATCAGAGAGGGTAAGTAACTTAAGATCAAATAGCTACTAAGTGTTGGAATCGAAGTTTTTTGAATCCAAGAAGTTTTGCTTCAGGATCATTATTTTTTATATTAACAAACTTGTTGATCTCTCTCTCTTTATTATCTTTATATTAAACACATCCAGTTCTCTTGAGTCATGAGTGTTCCCAATAAATAACCACCTATCATTGATTATGGCCATGGCAAGAAGAGCTTAAAAAGTGAATAAATGTAAGATATCGAGCACCAAATCCTTTGACCCACAATTTTATTCATATTTTACATATTCCAGCATCACAAACATCTGTGCGTGCTTGTGTGTGTCTTCAGAAGGGGAGTGTTGTTCTTCTCCATCTCAACATAGATACAAGCAAGCCCTACCTATTGTAACAAATCATGAGCTCAGATAAACTGAAATCTGGATGGAGTCTTAGAAGGACATACAGTCAGTCAGAGCCCTACCTCCTCTCTTTCTCGTGTCTCAGCATGTATTCATGGAAATAAAGGGCACAAAAGCATTGGGAAAAGAGCCAGTTATTACAGAAAAACTTTCATGATCTCTCCCTCCTCCAAATCTTAGATCCTTGAGCAGTCACAAATGCATACTCTATCAAGCCACATACTATTTATTTATTTTGAATATGGAGTCTCCGGGAAAGTTGTAAATTCCTCAAATTCAGAAACAGATCTTTTCCTCTAGAATCCTCCTTTAAATCCTTGAACTTGCATTACAAGGGGAGGGCAAGGGCAGAAGCTCAGAGGCCCTAAAGAGGGCAGTGACACAAGGAAATCAAGAGCAGCCTCTTCTTGGCATGCCCTGGGAATCATCACAAACTAGGTTCCATTCATTCAAACAGATTGGCAAACTGTCCAAGGTGAAGGCATGTTTTGTCCTTCCCCAGCAGCAACCAGATGCCTAGTTCCCATGGCTCTGAGCAGCTCAGGAAGGAACAGTAAACTTCCAGGAAGAATGACAGTTTGGAGGATGGCGAGGGCAGCAGAAGGTGAACAGAGAGTGTGTGAGCCTGTAATGGGACAGTCTGTGGGACACAGGGACAAGGGAGCAACAAGATGTGGAGCAACGCTGCTTGACACAGTGGGGGAAGAAATTTGAAATTCACATACCAGAATTGTCCAACATCATACTGTGGGAGGAAAAGGAGCTAAAATTCAACTCTTTTCTCTTACGGTCTTTTTTTTTTCTTGTTTACTTCTTTCTATGATCAAGCTGTTCTTACAGATGTCTGCTGGGTCCTTGTTTTACTGGCCCTCCCCTACAATCTTTCCTGACCTGTGCTCTGCTTCCATCACCCTGACATAGTCTCACTGTATTTACTAAATCACTCCTTCATTTGAACTTTGACCATCTCACACGTAGCCTAAAAGTCCATACTGCTCTCCCTCTACTGACACACTTGAAAATCAGTCAAGATCGCACTGTCTTGTGTGAAAGGACCTCTCAGTGTCTTTCAAGCATCTTCCTGATAGGATGCCGTTCTGCCTTTAGATCCTGCCACCTGGTAGAATTTTCCATTGGTTCATGTCAACATTGATGTTTTCCTTACTTTTCTAATTAGAGAATACAACAGAGTCAGACCTGAGAATTCTCTTTCACAATATTTCCCTTAAGTATGGCCTAATATAGGCTTGAGATATACCAAAGATAGGTTAAGATCTCTCCATTACCATTTAAGAGGCACGGGGTCATTTGATTCTCAGACAAGGTCCTTATGACTCACAAGAGTAATTCCAGTCTCAGACTCACGTAGTTCATCCTATGGAAACTCATCGTATTAATTTACTTTTACTGTGTAAAAAATTCCCACTTTCATTCACGTTATTGGCAAAATTCAGTCCCTTGAAGTGGTAGGCCTGAAGTCCTCTTTTCCTTGCTGGCTGTTAGCTGAGGTGCCACTTTTAACTGAATGCCTTGGCACAAGGCCACCTCCATCTACTGAGCAAGGAATGGCGTGATTCATCTTTTCGGTGCTTTGAATTTCTTGACTTCTCTTCATGCCGCCAATCAGAGAAAACTGCTTTTAAGCAGCTTGTGTGATTAGATTGGGCCCGCGTCAGGAATCTCCCAGAAATCTTCCTTTTTACTGACTCACAGTCAACTGATTAGTGACCTTAATTGTATCTTCAAAAATTTCTTTTGCCATAAAACATAATTTAGGGACAGATATCTCATCATATTTACAGGCTTTATTCATGCTCAAGGGAGGATATTATATGAGATCATAGGGGGTCATTAGATTCCACATAGCCTAGACTTTTCTCCAATTCATGTTTCCCTGAGATGGACTCACTCAAACTTGTATAATGGACACAATTTCCCTATTTCTTATATGAAAGTGCCTAAAGGACTTGAGACCTAAGAAACTTCCTCTGTGACTTTGCATGTGCTTACCCCTGTGGCCATTCTCCCCCACTTTCCCAACCAGCCACATGTGTATAGGACTTCAGCCTGTTTCTCTCCACGTCTATGTTCCATGGTGGGACATAGATGGGCCCACACAGGTGCTTTTATATGCAGTGGGTTATGTTATAGGGGAGGAATATGCCCTATAATTTGCTATAGGAGCTTAGAAAACCTGAATCTTTATAATGGGCATATAACATACCCTTTACTCCAGAGGGAGACATCTTTATTGTCCTGGAGGTAAGCATGCTTTCTCCCCTCACTCTGGATGGAAACACTATTTCTACTTTCCAAAACTGCAAATAAGCCTGCCCTTGGCTTTAAAAGAAGATATCATTTCTATCTTTAAGGGCTCAGTGCCTCTGCTGGCAAGAAGTGCAGAAATATCAGGACCATGTGGAAACTCATTTCTGAACTCTCCTCTGAATATTCTTTTCTTCTTCAATAAAACAAGGATGTTCTTTTCACTGTGATAGTCAATGATCTTTAGAAAAAAAATATATTTGTATGAATTTAAGTCTCTGGGTAAAGATCTTTGGGGAGTTGAGAGTAGAGAGATACTGAGCAATTGACAATCTTTAAAAGGATAGAATTGAAGAATAAATGTGCACAAAACATTATACAACTAGAAAACTTGTTATCATTCCCATGATAAATTCTGAGTAGCACCTAAGATATCACAAGCATAGTCTGCAGACAGCATTTCTGGTTAACATTTTCTTGATAGGACACCTCTTGGTTGTTACTTAACCAAACTCTGTACAATGTGTATATCCTTCAGTGAAGCATAGTTCAATAAACCAGTGCTCCTTCTCAAGCAGTTTGCCATCCAACCATGGAATGATAAGTACAGATATTAAAAGATATTGGAAATTTTTATAACAATTTCACAGATTACTTTTATATCTGTGAAACAAATAACAAAATATTAGGTATGTATTTTACTGACCTGTTTTTGTTTCATTTTTTATATTTACTTATTTTTATTGTATTTTACAGATATTATTTCATGATAGATTGAAAAATTTTTAATTTAAAATTAGAATTAAAAAAATAAAACTAGTTGTTCTAAATATCATAAGAACCCCTAAAGCTGGTTGGGTCATATCACCCGGCCTTTGGGAAAGTGTGAGCAGTAGAGCAGTGGGATATGTCACCTAAATCCTACCTGTCACCTAAATCCTACATGTCACCTAAATCCTACATGAGCAGGGCTGACACACCTCACAAATATATTGGTAGGATGTATATTTAGTCATTTTCACAGGGACTGGATGAAATTGGGCAGAGACAAGACCGGTAAAGTATCTTCTTCCACCAATTTTCTCCTTCTCAGCATCTTTCTATGAGACTGAAGCACAAAAGACAAGCAATTGCAGGCTACAATTTTTATTATTGCTCTTTGAAAACACAAGTTACATAATTCAGACAAGAATCTGAAATGAGGGTGAGAGGTGGGAAGTTCAGAAGAAGAGGCCAGATTTGGGGTGTAGGGAGAAGATTCTTTTCCTGGGTGAGTCTTCTCACGAGGTCCCATGTCCAGGATGAGATGCATCCCAAATTCTGGTCACTGACCCCACTTGACCTAGTTCTTGAACTTGCAGATATAGGGTAACCTCGCACTGCAGTTATAATCTTTCCATGAGAGATACCCTGGAGAGACAGAAGAGTTCAAGTGAATGGGGCTGGTGGAGCTTGTGATCCAAAGGAGAGACACCTCAGACTCTGCCATGGATTCAAAGCCCCTCCCTCATCTCCACCAAGGCCCCACTCCAGGGAAAGGAGACTCAAAGAAAGGAAGGATGAGAGGAGCTGGGAGAAGCCACACCAACATCGCATTTCCTAGCTCAGGAGGATTTCCTGAAGGTCAGGCCCAGAAATGGGGAATGAGGGGATGAAAAGGCTATCTAGAAGGTAGCTTCCTGTTTCTCACCTGAGTTCCGTGACAGGCTCCCACAGTAGCCGGGGTTTGAGATGGTGGCGGGATTTCTCTCCCAAGCAAGGTAATTCAGCACATCGTCACTACTCCACTCCCACCCGCCTGCATTGAGCTCATAGCCCTATAGAGAAGAGGACAGAGCCAGGTGAGGCTGAATGGCCATTAGAGTTCTCTTTGCATGATCCCCTCAGCTGGATATCTGATCCCCTACTTGGCATCATGGAATTTGGTCTGCTCATCCAGGAGTTGCCATGGAGCTCTCCTCTGGGAAGCTCTCCCTAAATCCTTGCTCCTATTGGCAAATTCCAAAGCCAATAATCACAAAGACTAATGATGGAACCACTCAGAGTAACGTGTTACTGCCTGAGCAATAATTAGTGGCACATTCATGATAACTCTCTGAACCTCAAAAACAACATCGGTTCTATAGCGGAAAATGCATCTTATCTTCCTTTAGAATTCCTCAGCACAGTCTGTGTAGACTCGGTGCAGCTCAGAGAACTGAATTAGAAGATGTCATGTGTCAACTGTGTAAAAGCTTGACAAGAGGCAGATTAGCTTCAATGGGAGATTAGGGTCCTCCACAAAACTGAGCTCTTCAGCTAGCCTCGAGGTCCTCCTTTTTCCCCAGATATCGCCCCCGATCTCTGAGCTCTGGGGTTCTCTAGGGTATTTCTTGGGCAGGCACGGGGGACAGGGAGCGGGCCGGGTAACGAGCTAAAGAGATAACAGAGAGGAGACGTTATCGCACCTTTGTGGGGTCGTGAATCCCAATCCAGATGTTTGAGTAGGCGTTCAAATTGATCTTGACCAGAGAAGCCAGGAAGGATGCCTCAGCCCCACTGAGCACAGACACTAGGAATCCAGAGGGTCGTTTCTGGCAGGCAATCTGTGTGGGGAAGGGAGAGACTGAGGAAGAGCTTGAGATCTCACTGGGAGAAGGGCGGGGCTTAGCTGGGTGAGAAGTGTGTGTGCGCAAAAGATGAGGGTATTCATTTTTGCCCCTGGAAATCTGGGGAATGGAGACCATGCCCTTTCTCTCTGGTCTCTAGCAAACTTTTCCTTATCACCTGTAACTGCGAATGCATCTACTCACATCTGCATCATTCCAGGATTTGGGTGTCATAAACAAGGCATAGCAGTGGGAACGAAAGGCATAGGAGCCTTTGGGACACCTGCTCCGTGGAGAGGAAACTTCCTTCTTGTTGTCTTCACCTGGGGTGGAAGAAAATAAAGGAGAGGGATGGAGTGAAAGGAAGAGTGAGAATTGTGGTTGGAAGGTGACCTTGGAAAATATCTATGAGGCCAATGTTTGGGGAAGTGACACCAAACTCTTGACTACCTCTCTCCATTGTCAGCGTTTTCAGGATTTCTTGATCTTGAACCGACCGCATTAAATGAAGGATCATTTCTTTTCTTTCTACCCTTGTCCTTTGTTGAAAAGTCCAATACTTCCCCACTCTGAGCTGACTTGTTCCCACATTGGGTCCTCCAATCATTCTCTTTCCCCTTATCCCATTACTGATCCTTCATGCTTTCTCTCTTCACCTTACCAACATAAATTCGAGTCCACTGACAAAATGGAAATGATCTCATTCCGATGTTTGTGAAACACTGTGGTGCCTCCCACCACGAGTTACCCCGAAGGAAAGAGTGATGATGGAGGAATTTCAGGCAGCTTCATTGTGTGAGGATATGCCTCAGCATTGCCACATGCATCGCACAGAAGGCTTCCTCCTCTTTTGGCCCTGAGCATTCACGGGGAACCCAGTGCTAGAGGTGGAGACATCTCACCTTGCACCTGAGATAGGAGCACCAGGCAGGAGAACAGCATCCAGGACAAGCTGGGGAAGGCCATGGGAGGCAGCATCGTGTCTGAGACTTGAGGAAGCAATTAGAGATTATTAAAGAAGTTTGATCAGGGAAAAGGCATGCACAGTGTCCTCTGTTCTTCCTCTTGTTTTTTCCTTTGCCTAGTCCCCTAGGAATAAATTGATCTTGGTAACATCTCCCTCCTTTTATGGGTCCAGAAATAATTGGAGAATCTGTATACTCTACTACCCCTGAGACCCAGGACAACACCTGCTGAGTCTCAAAGCTGCTCTGTTCTCCGAGAATAAGAATCCTCATATACCTTCCCCCAACATACATGAGATAAAACCCCGGACACAGCTCCTGCTTACCTGTGTTGCAGGGATCTGCAATGGTTTCTCAGCTCAGAAAAGACTAGCCTTTTATAAGAGGATCTGAGGGTAGGCCTCTGAAATAAATAACGAAAATGTGCAACTGGGACAGATGTCATGGCAAGAACTTGGAACTGGTTCAAAGAGATTCCTGCCATGGGGAGGGGTCTCTTCCCAGCAAAGGCCGGGAGTTGCCACAGCTGTTGTTTCTTTCCTCTTAGGAGGCCCGCACTTTCACCAGGAGCAGGTGGAGTTTGCTCTTTCCCATATCTCTTCCTTTTTTAGGGTCTGTGACACAATGTGGTATTAAATTTTCAAGTGGAAGATATCCTGGAGTAGTTCTTCTGGTTGATATCTCAAGAACTCATTTCTGTAAGTGTACATATGTATTTCTTTCCATTGGGTAGTAAAATTAAATAACTGGTGGATTACAAGTGGAGATGAGTGTGGGAATTACAAGAATCATAGACAGGCATGAGCATAGAAGAAACTAGAGCTAAGAGTGACAGTGATGGTTCAGGGTTGCCTTTTAAACATAGTTGCTAGTTTTAAAGAAGATCATCATTTATTAAGAATCATATGACGAGTCAATAGATGAGCCAAGATCTCAGGAAAATCAGATTAATAAACTTGCCTTGCCAGTCATCTGAGAGATGGAGCTTCCCTGATGGATAATGATAATGTGATAGAATAAGAGGCAATGAAGGAATTTAAAACCTTAGGATGACGACAGTTAAATAAAAGAGGCAGAGCCAAAGGAAAAATGACTAAGAGTTAAAGAGAGGTCAGAACAGGAACTGGATGAAATTGGAAACATGACCTTATTTTGCATGTAAGTTAGACCTCTGCTACATCAAAATACTCCCTGTCCTAGGCTGCTAACAACTTCCTTGCAGGACAGTCATTGGGCTGTTGATGAAAAATCATTTTTCTTACATTCTTATTGAGACAGTTGCCAGCTTTATATGGGGATACTTGGTAAAGTTCCTTAGATTTACTTCTGAGTTGGCAATTTTGGCAGCCATGAGAAGCACATTATGTGGTTCAGGTTCAGTTTCGCCAGTCTGGGAAAAAGTTTTTTTAAAAACCCTGACTCTCATACTGGTATTATAGGCCAGCTTGTATGCAGGTGTCCACGGTAGGAATTCATAATGGGATCAGTCAGTTAAACTCTTAACTGATTCGTGTCCTCAGAATCCAAAAGTTAATAGAACCCACAAATTTTCTAATAAACAGTATAGCCAGCAGTTTCTTTTGTTAAAAAGGAAAAAAAAGAATTACTGCACAAAACATATACAAAAATACGTAAATGCAAAGACATAACTATAGTGAGAGATCAGTGAAAATTAAAGTTTAAAAAATCATATATTATGCAAATATGATAGTTAAGGTGATTTGAGAAGTAACCATGCTGCATTAAAATAATTATTTGCGAAGAAGTGAATAATAGCAATCACAAATCCAGAATGGAGTATATTCTTGAATTTTTGGAAAACTTAGTGTTGTGGAAGAAAGAAACCATTTTAGATTAAAAGAACCTAAAGGGATATAGCAACCTAATCTAGTGAGTAAATTTTAATTGAGTCTTTATTAATAAAGTAAGTCATTTGAGGGACAATTGAGAAATATGGAAATAGACTGATATTTTATAACACAACACTTTTAAATTGTCTTTCTTGTGATGATATTATAGTTAAATGAAAAATTTCCTTATATTTTTTTAATATTTATGGTGAAGTATTTATAAGTATCATGATTTCTGTAACTTGCTTTCAAATTATTCAAGAAAAAGTGTGTGTGTGTGTGTGTGTGTGTGTGTGGTGAAAGAGAAAAATGGACCAAGGAGAGAGAAACAAAGCATAAATTTTAAAATGATAACAATTACTGAATCTAAGTGGAAGGTACAAAGGTGTTACTCATACTATTCTTTCAACTTTTTTGTATGTTTAAAAATTTCCAAATAGAAAGTTATAGTTTAACTTACATGTCCTCTATCAGTAATAGCTCATATTTCCCCATCATTACCGTAAACTAGAAATAGCATACTAGAACAATATTTACATATAATCATATATGCATATATACATTAAAAAGAAATTTGAAGAAGTCAAATAAAATATTAAAGTATTATAAATAAATAATAAAATATCTGAAATGTTTCATGGATGGGCTACCTGACTTTTGGATTTGTAAACAAATAAACAAATACAAACAAGGAAAAAAATGGAGTAATCAATATTCTGTGTCCGACCAGAAAAAAAAAATCATGTCTTCAGAGTTAAAAATTTTGATCATAAAATTCCACTTTTCAAAGCAGAGCATAAACAGTTCGGAGTGTGGAAAAACTTCTGAGTTCTTCATTTATCTGTAAGAGGCAGAATTAAAAGTGGTTCTCTATACTTCCTTATAATTCCCTATAATTCTTTTCAAGCTATACTTGGTTTACTATCCTCTCGAATTTCTCCATTACCAGTTAGAAGACAGTTAAGTTTAGCTCCCATGAGAAGTTATTAAAACTCAGTTTTGTTTTTTTCTCAATTGAAATAGTGTGATATTTATAATAAACCTTAAGGTTATAATTACCCTAATCACAATGTAAGACACTTGTTTTACATGATAACTCACAAACTCACTAAAATTTAGTTGTTTAAGTTTTATTTGTGATTGTTCTTTCTACCAATCCTTATTAACCAAGCTCTGAGAAATTTGTTCAAACACTATATTTAAAAGCTGGTTTTGGATTATAGTCCACTTCTTGGTGGTGAAAGAGAAATTCTTACTCATGGAGTAACCAAGACTGAGCTTTAAGAAGCTTTCTTTACCAAAAGATAAGGTGTCTAACCTGCACTTTTTAATACATATTATCCTCCAAGTGTAATTTATTAATAAATGCAGAAAAGCCTCAGTATGGTTGTTCTTAGAATTGATACAAGGAGAACATGATCGCTTTGCAGGAATCCAGTATATTACTTCCGAGGATGGCAAAATGTGAGAAGTTCCCAGAGATGGATCATCAAAGTCAATATCAAAAAATAGGTTTGAAATGTATTTTGTTGGAGATTTATCACTAAAGTACAGCTCTTTGGGAAATATTAACCAAACATCCAAGATACTACTTTAGTCCTTTTGTCTTATCCTAAAGCCTATCAGAAGAAATGGGATAGGGATAATAAAATGAGGCCCCATGTACTTTGTGAAACAAGGCAGACTGGTCAAACCTCAAAGTCCCTGAGACCAATAAGGGAAGTTATCAAAGCGTTGGAAGCTAATTCCACAGCTGCTGGAATTTGGTTAGCTATATGTAAGAAACAGTAACTATCTTATATCCTGTGACGTTATTAAGGGCAATAAAGTTTTTATCAAGAAACTGTGTCAATTTTTATTGGGTTTCAATGTCTCCATTGGTCTTAGAACATTTCCCTATTGCATATCATATTAAATCTATTATGTATTCTATAAAGGCTGTCATTTATTTTTCTTTTAGGATAAGCTCGCCATAATTCAGTGATTGATAAGTAGTCATAATCCAAATGATTACCATCAATTATATGTATTTGTTGGTGGTAAATCTGCAGATCTCAACTGCATTTTCACCATTCACATTTTTTTTAGCAACAAATAAAAATAAAAATAAATAACTTCCAGAGCCGTGTTGCTTTTCTGTTTATTATGAATTATTTTTATGATACAAAAAACATTTAACAAACATTATACACACACACACACACACACACACACACTCACTATCTAGAATGAACAGTGATCATATCTTGCCATCTTTCTTTATATCTTCATGTTTTAAGAAATAAGGAAGCAAAAAGAAGTAATGAAATAGAAACAGTAGTAGCCTATTTGTACCATTCCTGAGTTCCACTTCTGTTATTACTTCTCCACTATAAATTTTCTAATCATTCTTCTAATTTAGGTTTTTAATTATTTATTGCATATAGAGATATCAATCAACCGTATGTAGTATTATTGTCTTTCTTGATTTATATACATGTATCACATTCTGTGTAACATTCTGAATTTTTTTTTGTTCATTTGCCCTCATGTTCTAAAAATCTATCTACTTTGAGATAGTTTTTATTCATTGATTTTAACCACTGTGTAGTTTTAGTCATATAAGTATTTCAAAACTATGCTTTCATTGCATTCCTGGTGAAAATTTACCATATTTTATAGTTTTTAAGATGTGAAATCTTAATACAATGTTAATAATGATAAACATGGTCCTCATCTTCTCTGTGAAGGACATAGGTTAGCAAACTTCTATAAAGGGCCAGGTGGTAAATTGTTTGAGCTCTATAGATAATACTGTCTTTCTCATAACTACTCAACTCTGCCACTGTATCGCGAAAACAGCCAAAGACAATACGTAAATACACGGACATGTCTACGGTCTAGTCGAACATTAATTATAGACATTGAAATTTCAATTCTATTTTGTTTTTATGTGTCTCAAAATATTATTCTTTTGATTGTTTTCGAATCATTTAAAAATGAAAAAGAAATTCTTATCTCACGGGCCATATGAAAACAGGCAATGGGCCAGATTTGGCCCACCGAATATAACTTGCTGACACTTGATATACAGAAAATGAGAAAGAAATTGATTAAATAATAATACAATTAATTATTTAGTTATAATATGCCATAGGGCAATTCAATCATATCTATCAAAATTGAAACATGGTCCATGTCCAAAGTTATGATCCAATGTACATGTCCTAGGTCAGTTCCATGTTCATGACTGGGGTCCTGGTCCAAGATTCAGTTCTAAGTCCATGTCTAATATCAATCTCAAATTTGGGGTCATTCTAGGTTTTAAGACTTTCCTCTTTCTTTTCCCCCATGACATCTCCTCCTTTATAATATCTGACAATTCCCCTAAATTCTATCTACCCTTTTCCTTCTTTTGCCCAAATATAACATATGCTGATTCCCTAGGATTTTTTCCTCTTTCTCTTCAATTAAGTCTCTTATTCCTTCTCTGACACCTGCCAATTCTTCCCCAGCATTTCCCCATATTCTTCCTCTTCTCCTGTCTTACAACATATGCTGATTCTCCTATGTTTTTACAAGCTCTGTAAGAGCAAGAAAGCTCAGAAGTGTACATTCCTCTCAATTTCACTTTCCCTGCATGGGAAATTTCACTTTCTCTCTATGCTGGTTGTTTAAAACATGACAAAAAATTGGACCTGGAACAAAGGATCTCATACAAGTGAAGTCCCTGCATCTGGACAAAGACATCCTTCAAGTGAAAAGAGCACAGTGACAGATGCACACATCCTTATGTGAACAAATACCATCTAGGTTCAGGTTTTTAATACTTGATATAGCCTAATGTTGGTTCTATATATAACTAATGAACATGCTTCTGTTACTATCCTCAACTCTCTGGCTTGTAGGATTTATGAATATGCAAATTAGAAAGCCTTAATATGTTAACACATATAGTTCATGGAGTCACTGGGATGTAGCCAGTCCTTATATGTTGTTACTGATAAGGTGATATGGTCAGAATTAGAACTTGGATTTGTAATTCATACATATAAGCAATGTATAGAAGGCATTTGTTTGTATAACTAAAAATCCATAAACTATAAAAGGACAAATTAATAATATATTTTACATGAAAATACAATACTTCTGTGATGTAAAATATATAACAATAAGTAGAGTCAAAGGATAAATCTGAAAACAACCATTTTTAGCTTATACCAAAAATATACCAAATATATAATGATTTTCTATAAATCAATTTTAGAAGACCAACAACTCAATAGAAAAAATTTGAAGAGAATATGAACAAATAGTTCACAATAAATAGTTTTCTTTTAAACATACAAAAATATAATTGATCTATTTTAAATATGTTCACATATAATAAAATAATTTCCCCTAAAAAGGAATCATCATAATATGAAGTGAGAGAAGATAAATTAGTGTATACCTCACCTTCCATAAGGCAATTCAATCATATCAAAATTGAAAATGCATATACCCTTTGATACTAAAAGTTTTCTTTTTGATATTTATTATATAAGTACAATTACATATATGCAAAATAAAGTATGTTCAAGGTTGTTCATTTTAAGACTACTAATAACTGAAGAAGAGTATAAATAGCACAAATATGTATCGAAAGAGCAGAATAAATAAACTATGGTAGCTCCATTCAATAAAATACAAATCCACAGTCTCTAAAGCAGATATGTTTTAGAATTCAGAATTTGGGGATTAAAAGGTAATATGACAACTGTATATTACATGACATTCCCAGAAGGAACTAGAGCAACATGTCTTTATCAACCACATTAATATTCTGCAGCAATATGTTTAAAAATCCACTTTAAGTGGGATATATAAAGACAATAATACCTAAGAATCTTCACTTCAGGTCAGGTCAAATCAGTTCAGTTAGGGTGAGATTACATCGCTGGGTGAGGCAGAATAATGGTCCTTCAAAGATGTCTATGCCCTAATCCCTAGAACCTGTCAGTTCAAGAGTTACATGACATTACATTAGGTTACAGACATTGGGTTATATAACAAAAGAAACTTTATAGATGTAATTAATATTATGGACGTTGAGATGGAGAGATTACAATGTATTTTCTGTGTGAACCCAATATACACGAGCCATTAAAAATAGAGAAACACATCTGGCTGGAAGAAGAAGAAAAAGGCAGAAGAGAAGAGGAAAATAGCTGTGGCAGAAGGGAAAGGCACAGAGAAAGGCTCTAAGCATCATTGCTGGTTTATGGGTTGAGGAGGGCAAAAAAAGAATACGGATATCTAGGGGCTGAGAGAGGCTGGTAGCCAACAAGGAAGTAGATGCCTCAGCCCACGAGTGTGAGGAAATGAATTCTGCTACCAACCTGAATGAGTTTGAAAGTAGATTCTCCTCTAGAGTCTCTAGAAAGGAAGACACTTTGATTCTGGCCTTGTGAAACCTGGCACTCAGAACCAGAGCTCCATGCTACATCTACACTTCCAAACTACGGAGCTGTGAGAAAATAAATGTATGCTACTTTAAGAGTTTAAATTTGCATTAATCTTTCTTTTTCCTTTTTATTAAAGTATAATATATATGCAGGAAAGTTCACAAATGGTAAATATAGGCTTTAATGAACTTTCAAGAGGTAAGAGCATCCAGAGTCTGGATCGGAAAATAGTACACTATCAGCATCAAAGAATACCCACCTTTGCTTTCTTTCACAGAGAACTGGTTTTAAATACTTGAATAAGTTTGGCCTCTTCTCGTACTTGACAAAAATGGAATCATAAAATATATGCTGTCTTAAGTCTGGCTTCTCTCAGTCAATTCTGTATTTGTGAGATACATCCAAATTATTTTATGTGATTGTAGATTGTTCATTTTAACTGCTGTGTGGTATTTCATTATATGGATCTACTACAATTTATTTATATTTTCTTCCTCTGATGAACATGTGGGTAATTTCTGGTATTGGATTTATAAATAGTTCTGCTAAGAACATTCTAATGCATATCATGTAGTGTATACATGTACACTCTATTCTTGGATATATATCTAGAAGTGAAATATTGAGCAATTGAAAGTTTTGTTTATTTTGTTTTTCTGAAATGCAGATAAGGAATTGAGAATCCACACTATGTAGCTATAAGAATGTAGAAGTTCTTCATGTACTGCTGGGAAAAAAATTCTAAGATATAAGTGAACAAGATACAAAATAGAGTACATTGTACATTGTATTTTGTATAGAAGAAAGATAAGAAAAATATATTAATATTTGTTTTTATATACATAAACTCTTGGAGGATAAAGAACACATTAATAAAGGTGGCTATCTTCAAATATGGGTGCTGGTAGGAATCAAGAAAGATGGGGACAAAAGTAGGAGAAAATTTTCTCATGCACACATGCAACACACACACGTATAATTTCTGCAACTGTGGGAATGTACTATCTACTCGAAAGTAAAAATAAAAAATTTATTGAGAGGTTAAACCTTTGCAGAGGTGAAATTCCCTTTTTTCAGGCATGGTTACATGTGGCCATAGAGATTTTCCAGTTTTCTAGTCAGTTTCCTACACAGTAGCCCCATCTTTCATCAATGCAGTCCTTCCTCCAGGGCATTTCAAAGACGAAAAGCCAATTATACTGGGCAAGTCTCCCCATCAATTTCTCGCAAGCCATACTTGCAATTTATGACCCTTCTAAGTGATCATCACTCCAAGAATGTATTGATTTGATTTTTTTTAACCACATAATGACATCTGTGATTGCTGGCTCCAAATGGAGCTGATATTTAAACAGCAAAATCATTTTTGCCTTTACATCTGTAAGTGATCAGCAGTTCCCATTATTTCACCTCACTTTCTGCAACTCCCAGCCCTGAGATAATCTGTGATTTACGGTCTTTGTATCAAAGGAACAAATCAGAATTTCCTTAATGAAGGAGTGCTGTTGAACATTATTGTTGGCAAAATCCTAAAGATGTTCCCCCACTCTTTGTGACCCTGGTTATTCAATCGAGTGCTAATTTAGGTACTGCTGGTATGGAATTTTGCAAAAGTAATTAAGGCTACTAAGTAGCTGATCTTAAAATAGGGAGATAATCTTGAATTATTTGAGTGGGGGCAATCTAATCACATGAGCCATTAAAAGAAGAGGAGGACAGAAAAGTCAAAGAGATATGGCAGAATACAGAAGAGATGAGGCAGAAGGAGAGGACAGAGAGATCTTAAGTGTGAAAAGGATTTGACTCACCATTGCTGGCTTTGAAAATGCACTGGAAGGAGGCATGAGCTAAGGAATATGGTTATTTTCTAGAAGCTGAGAACAACCCACCACTGACAACCAGCTAGGCTACAGGGACCTCAGTCTTGCAACCACAAGGAGCTGAGTACTGCCAACAATCTGAATGAGCTGGGAAGCAGATTCATCCCCCAGAGACTCGAGAAAGGAATACAGCCCTAGTGTTATATTGCTTTCAGCCTTGTAAAGCCTGGTGCAGAGAAACAGCTGAGTCCAGACTTCTTATCTACAGAATTGTGAGATAATAAAAGTGTGTGGTTTGAAGTTGCTAAATTTCCAGTTATTTGTTATGGAAGCTATAGAAAATGAATATAAGTAATTATTAGTTTTTATGTAAGCAAAATTTTCCTACAAAACATGACATGATACAGGTCTCACACAAACCTTAGTATCCACCCTGCCAATGTAGTCATTAACATTCTTACTTTTATCTGCCTCGTTCTATCATCCTTCCTACCATGCCCTCTTCATGAATAACTATTGTGACTCTATCACTGATAAATAAATGTGTTTCAAAGTTTGCTGGCAAGAACTAAATCTTATTCATCTCACAAATTTTCATAGCACCTAGTGCAGAGCCTGGTACATAGAAAGTCTTCAGTAACCAATTGTTGATCATTTATTTTTTCCCATGAATACCGTCTCAACCCTGGTTATTTTCTGAGGTGTTCTCTCCTAACTTTATACTAACTGATGACAAAAAGTCAGATAGGGTGACTGAATTGTAGCTCCTAAGAAATGGGACTAGGCAGTACTAATGCAACCAAACCTTTATCTGAACCCCTGACTCCACAGATCCATATTTGTGAAACAGGTTATGATGTTAAGCTTCAGTCTGTGACTGTAGATAGAGGTCGAAAAGAACAGAAAATTAGGGGTCAGTTATGTCTAGGAGTCAGTATGAAAAGAAGAGTCAAAGCTTGGTCTATAGATCTAGAAACATGCTACAGATCACCTTGTGGCTAGCACTGATAACACCATCTGCTTATGTTTAGGGCAGATTCTAGATTAACTTTGGAAATGCACCAAAATCTTCAGATTAGTTCCAAGACTTCTCCAGCATTTACTCTGTGTAAAAATGACAAACCCTTTCTACCTAACCAGCTATGCAACTTCAGAAAAACTATTCCTGTGTCCTTACCCCAGAATCAGGAGGAAGACTTCATGAGACCTGTGGCAGCCATTATTGATATCAGTGTTATTGCCTTGGAAAATGGTCTAGATGCAGTGGCAGCCTCCAAGTCCACTGCTCAGAGATCATGGAACGCAAAGATTCATAAATGAAATTAATATGCAGTTTATTGAATCAATTCAAAACATAAGGTAAAAGGGCCAGAAGAAATAAGGTAAATTAACACTTAGGAAAGAGTGCAAGCAGAATGGAAGGAGCACACTACTCAATTTGGGGCTACACAATTGTAGTAGTTATCTATTTCTGTGTAACAAATTGTCTCCAAAGTTAGCAGCTTAAAGCAACAAATATTTCTTATATCAATTTTGAGAGTCAGAAATACAGGAGAATACAGAATAAAATCTTTAGGAAAATACTGAGGAAATGTGAATAAAATATAAACTTTAGTTTAGGTTAATGTCCTTATTTATTTATGTATACATATATTTTTAATTTTATTTTATTATTAGCTTCAAGTATACAGTGCATTGGTTAGGCATTTATATAGTTTATGAAATGATCCCCCTGATTACTCTTTCTCTCCTCTGGCTCTACACATAGCCATTACATTAATGCTAACTGCATTCCCTATGCTGTGCTCCCCATCCTCGTGAACTTCTGTCAGCTACTAATATGTACTTCCTTAACCCTTCAACCCTTTTTTCCAGTCCCTTTGGCCCCCTCCCTTCTGGCCATCACCAGATTGTCTTCTATATTTATGAGTCTGTTTTCAATTAGTTTGTTCCTTTTGTTCTTTCAGAGTCTGCATATAAGCAAAATCATATGGTATTTATCTTTCTCTATCTGACTTATTTCATTCAGCATAATAACCTCTAGGTCCATTCATGTTGTTGCAAATGGTATGATTTCATTTTTGTTATGGCTGAGTAATATTCCATTGTATATATGGACCATAACTTTTTTATTCAATCAAATGTTAATGGGCATTTAGGTTGCTTCCATATCTTGGCTATTGTACATTGTGCTGCCATGAATATAGGAGTGCATAGATCTTTATGAACTATTGTTTTGGTTTTCTTCAGATAAATACCCAGAAGTGCAATCGCTGGGTCAAAAGGTATATCCATTTTTAATTTTTTGAGGAACCTCCAGACTGTTTTCCATAGTGGCTGTACCAATTTGCAGTCCCACCAACAGTGTATGAGGGTTCCCTTTTCTCCACATCTTCACCAACACTTGTTGTTCTTTATTAATGATAGCCATTCTGACGGGTGTGAGATGATATGTCACAGTGGTAGCAATATTTATACCAGACAAAATAGACTTTAAAACAAAGGCTATAACAAAAGAAAAAAAAGGACCTAGTTTCCCATTTCCAGATGTTTATTTAAAGAAGCCCAAAACACTACCTCAAAGGGACGTGTGAATTCATATGTTCATTGCAACATTATTTATAATAGTGAAGATATGGAGGCTGCCTGTGTGTCCATCTATGAATGAATGGATAAAGAAGAGGTGGTACATATATACAATGGAATATTACTCAGCCATAAAAAAAAAATGAAATCTCGCCATATGCAACAACATGGATAGACCTAGAAGATATTGTGCTGAGTGGAGTAAGTCAGACAGAGAAAGACAAATGCCATACGATTTCACTTACACATGGAATCTAAAGGACAAAATAAACAAACAAACAAAACAGAAACAAACTCATAGATATGGAGAACATTTTGAAGGTTACCAGATGAGAGAGAGGTTAAAGGGATGAACGAAAAAAGTGAAATTAAGAAAGACAAATTGGTAGTTACAAAACAGTTATGGGATGTAAAGTATGGCATAAGAAATATAGTCAATAATATTGTAATAACTATGTATAGAATCAGATAGGTATTAGATTTATCAAGGTGATCACTTTGTAAGTTATATAAATGTCTAATCACTATGTAGTACACCTGAAACTAATATAATAACATAAGACAACTACAATTGAAACATAAATTATTAAAAATGAAGAAAAGCTGTAATTCTGTAGATTACTTAGACTTTTCTCCTTAAATTAGAAATTACAGTCTCTTGAGCTTTTCTACATTCTCTTCAGAAACAGAACCTATACTAAAGGTGATTTTGTTATTCTCCTTTAAAAAAAAGATGGATTTTATTAGACTAGTTTAGACTTTTCTTTATTCGAATGGGTTGCTTTTGAAAAGAGGAGTTAAATAAATAAGAACTTTTTCTTGCCAAGAGAGTATATTGAGAAGGGTACATATTAATCTAATATTCACGCTCTAAAAAACACAAAGCACAAAACACAAAAATGTGCTGATAAAAATAATCACAAAAATATCACTACCAAATACAATCCTTAATTGCTAGAAAGGAGGGCTCAAAGAAATCTTTACTTGAGTTTTCAAGTCCTGCTCATTTTGCATGGCCCTAACTCCCTCTCTGCTGAAGTCACATTAATTCTTATTTGAAGCACTGCACCTAAGTCCTGGAAACAAAGTGATCTCAGTCCAAGGAAATATTAGAGCCTTCTTCCCATTATAGATGAAGTTATATTTTTATTTTTTATGTTTTAGGTGAAGCAACCCTTGGTTGATCTCACAGACTGCAAGGACTTTGTCAGTTTACAATCTCTTATTTTTTTATTTTTTACGCCCACAGCACCTGGTCTTTGTAGGTGGTCTCCCATCCAAGTACTAACCAGGCCTGACCTGCTTAGCTTCTGAGATTAGACAGGATTGGGCTTGTTCAGGGTAGCATGGCTGTAGACTATAAATGAAGTTTTAAAATATTATTTCCTCAACCTCATGGTGCCACCATTATAAAAAGCAATTGATAATATAATGCATCATTTAATTAATGATTTTTCCATAAAAGGGCACATAATAATTAGAAGATTCTTTCTGATTTCATAAATGTATGACAAAATGCATCTGCTAGAATTGCAGAAATATACATGTCTTCTGTTCTTGGCCCAAGCAGCCTGAAGTTTCTTAAAACCCCAGAGGCCAGCAATCAAACTGGGTTATGTTCATCCAAGCTTTGCAGCCCTGTTTAGAAAAGGGGAATGGGGAGCAGGTTTTCTGAGTCTTGTCCTTTCCCTTGTGAGTTGAGACTTTAAAGGGGTTCCTTGATTCCCCATGTCTGTGGTTTACCTTCAATGAAGCTTTCTACAGATGCTTGCTGTTTTGGACCATCGTTATCACCTCTTTTCTGTCCACTCATTTTCAGCAAAGTCTTGAGTGTTAAATCTTCCTCACCTTATCTAGGAATGAATTTACTGACTAACTCAATTCTGCATCCTTGGCCATCGTTTTCTCTTCTTTGAAATTATAAAACTGTCCATTCCTCTGGCTCAGACTCAGGAAGAGTAACCCCTGGAGAGTGAGTAGTAATGCTGAGAACTGCCTCATATTGTCTATAATACCCTCATTTGGCCATGCGAGCCATTCCATGGAGAAATGGTCTCCGTTATTGTAGAGATTATCATATCCTCCTGCTCCCTTGTCTGTATCAACCGCAGGGAGCCAGTGATGACAGTCGTGTTAAAACCAAGAATTGCTAACCCAAATACCATGGTCCTCTGGATAGTATTTAATTCAATGGCTCCCTTACAGGTAAACACAGTGGGATTTATTTTCAAGGAGGAAGAGAGAAAACTGATACAAAGATCTGTGAGAGAGTGAGCATCTGTTTTGTTTGAAACACGTGGAACCTCTTTCTCCAATAAACATACACAGCCTGTAGGTGCCACAGCTGCATTTCCATTATGGGCAATTTCTTCAGGGTAAGAGAAATTCCTCCAAACAGCTGTCATATTATATCTTTTAACATCCCAACTTCTTGTGATGAAGGAAGCCACAGTCAGTCAAGTTAGGAAGAAGTGACCATTGATGTTCCAATTTAAATCAATGAATGTCTTCTTTCCACCTCTGCAAATCTTGAGTATTATGTAACAGCAGTTCTGAAATGCTTGTACTGTATACTTTGTTCTAGCCCATCTTAAATCTTTACTTGGCTGCACCAAGAAGTGAAAAACAAAGAATTTGGTAAAATAATACAAAACTAAATTTGTTCAATTAAAAATTTCCCCTGTGATTATGTTTTATACATGTTTGGGGGTATTAGAATATCCTCTTCATAAATAATGATGAGGATAGTAAATGTCGTATTACTTTGTTTTGCTTTTAATAAAATACAGAATTAACAACCCTATGACAGCTTCCATATCTAGTCTATGAAATTCAAAACCTTGATAAGTACTTCTATAATTCATGGGTACTCCAAATATGAGATAATGTCAGTTATGACATGGTGTCTGACACAGAAGATTATTTAATAAATGTTTGTTATTGTCATCATTATTTCCATTGAGAAAACTGATCATGTGAGGATATTAGGTTGTGCTCTTCTGAGATTCTATTCTCTGATTTGTGAACTGCAGAATGCAAGGTAAAATTAGCAATGACGTTAGTGAAGAAAAAAGGGAAGATATGTGCTGTTTGTGCAAGTGTGTTTATAAATCAATAAACGACTGTCACTTACATATTTTGTATAGGACAGCACATAAATAGCTGCATCTGCTTGACAAATCAGGAAAACTAGAAGTGTCTGTTGGTTATAAAGCCAAGGGCTGGGCAAAGCTCTTAAAGGTGGATTCTTACTTAAGATTTCATACTTTATACCATGATATATTACCACTCTGGCAACAGCTGATTAGACTAGGGTGAGGTGCCTGAAGTTTCAGTCATGGTGGGGTGTCCTGGAATAAAGTCTCTGCCTAAAACTAACACCAAGGCAAAGACATTTTTCTCCTTATAAATTTTAACACAAAACCCATTGAGAAGTATCAAGTGTAAAAGTATAGATATAAATCATCCATTCATTCATTTATTCTATAAACAATCATTATAAGAGTCATGTCAAAGGAAGGAAGAAGTAACAAGAATAGAGAAAAAGAAATGCCTACTTTATAAGAGACTCTACTTTCCATTAAAACAGCAGCAGTTCTGTTGCATCCTAAGCTAAAATGTCTTCACTTTTATGTGATAGTTTCTGGGTTCTCTTTTATTACATGTACAAATCTAGCTCAAACTAGCTTCAACCAAAAAAAAAAAAAAAAAGAGCTTGTGTCACAGAACTGATGATAAGAAAATGTTGGAAATTATTAGAAAGAACCTGGATGCAGGGCCTCTGCCATCAGACTGCTTCATCTCCTGTCTTTTCATCTCCATTTCAGTTCTCTTTCAGAACTTTTCATTCGTGTGTGTGTGGTGTGTGTGTGTGGGGTGTGTGTGTGTGTGTGTGTGTGTGTGTGTGTGTGTGTGTGTTAAGCAGAATGGTTTTTTCTACTTCTCTTATCGCCCTAGCCTAAAATGCAGTGGCTCCCAGTCTCCATGTTACAGTCCAGCTGCCAGAGAGACTTTGACCTCTGAGTGTCCATTCTCCATTCTAAGTTCCCAAGAAAGGGTTTTCATTGTCTCAACTTGGATTTGATGCACATAAAAACTGTTCTCAATTTCATTATGTAGTTAGATGAAGGAAGATACTTCATAGGAAAAATGTCCAAAGTCAAAAATTCAATTGTCTGCCAGTTTTCCTATGTTTCCACCTACCTTTATGAACACTACCTTCTATTTCTTGCAACCCAAAAACTATTAAAAATGTAAGATGGGTGTAAGGTATTGTTCTGGAAAAAAAAAATTCATAGGTACTGAAAAAAATGGTGGGATGGGCATATTCATGTATAATATTGTGACCCAGAGAACCCAAAAATGCCTGCATCCATGTCTAAACTGCACCTGTCCAGAAGTTTCCTCATAGAAGGATCAAAAACAAAGGAAACTTTAATACATTTTCTTTCTTTTGTTTTACTTTATGTTTTAACTTTTAATTCTTTTTACATGTTATTTTATCGTAGTAAGCTGCTCTGAGGAGCTCCTACATCAAGATGCCAATTAGGCCCACAATGTGAATACGGGGTCATAATCAATAAGAGAGTAAAATTGAACTTCAATTCAATTCTATTCACAATACTGCGAATGACACTTCCTAGTGAATAACACATAGATAAAATTAAAAGAATGACCTTTCGTATTTAATAACAAATAGGTACAATTAAATGTCCTCTTTCATATCTAATATTGATAATTTGTTTTTCTTTTCTTTTTTTTTTTTTAAATCAGTCTTACTAGAAGTTTACCTGTCTTATTGCTCTTTTCAAGAACCAGCTTTTGGTTTTATGGTTTTCTCTACTATGCATTTATTTTTTGTTTCATTGATGTGTGATCTTATATTATTTCTATCCTTCTACTCTCTTAGGATATAATTTGCTACTTTTTTCTATTTTCTTCTAAAATGGAAACGAAGAAAAAAATCTCACTGGAAAAGATGAGCAAACAGAAATTTCCAACATTAAGAGAGAGAGAACAAACCAGGTCTGGATATTTAGCTCTGCTGGAATAAACCGGGGAGAGATTTTAAGAGCTGATGTGGGGAGAACTGTAGACCATCTGTGTTTGCAAATTACCTTTACCCAGAGAGAAAGTAAAGTTACTCCTCTCTTCCTGATAAGAGATAGTTGTACAACTTGGAGCAAAGTACCCACTGAATTAGGCACCTATCCTTCCATGGAGACCGACAGATTAGGCTGTAACTTTTTTTTTTTTTTAAGTGTAATTGGTATACAACACAGGGGTACGATATAATAATTTGACATTTATATACCTGAAAATATGGTTATCACACTAAGTCTAGCAATCATCTGTCGTGGTATAAACTTATCATAATATTATTAACCATATTCCCCCTCTTCTTTGATGATTAAATTTCAAAGGGACGGCTCAGAGGTCTTTGAGGAAGAGTCCAGGGCTGTGAAACTGGTAGGAAACTTTTTTCAACCCTTTTCCCATTTAGAAAAAGTGCAGCTCGCTGCCAGTGTTCATTTAACATCACATGTAGTAATGCTATGTTTTCCAGGATTTGACGTTTTTAGTGATTGAGAATTACTATATTTTGTAAATGGAAATATCACTACTAAAAACAGCTATAAGTAGAATGATGTCATTTGTTTCCAGAGAGATATTTCATGGCAAACTTTGAGGAAAAGGTTAGGACTGTGATCCATTAGTCATCTCGGGGTAAATGCTGCAGCCCCAAGTGCTACTGGCGAGTATTCTCGGAGCAAATGGGAAATGGGTTAAAGATTTACTTCTCAATGAAGCAGAGGAGAGTTTTGTAATCATAACTTTTCTAAAATAAATGCTTTAAGAAGAAGGAAGTCAGGGGCCTTGAGTCAGGAGGAAGAAGCCTGTATAAAATTGAGTCAAGCCCAGTGGAATATTAGACCTCTTAGTCAAAACTTAGATTACCTTCTTTTCTCCTATATGGTTTTACAGCTATAACTTTCCCTCTAACACTGCTTTAGCTACAAACCACAAATGTTAATATGTCATTTTTTTAGTTTAAAATTTTTTAATTTTCATGTGACTCCTTCTTTGACCCATAAATTATTTAAAAGTACATTGCTTGATTTCCACACATTTCAGGATTTTCTAGTTATCTTTATTTTTTATATATATAAATTAAATTTACTGTGATCAGAAAGTATATTGTGTTTGATTTCAGGCCTCCAAAAGAGCATGTGGTCTATTACTGTGAATGTTTCCTGTGCATTTAAAATGAACTAGCGTTTTCCAACTGTTGGTTGTGGTGCTCTAAATATGTCAGTGAGGTCAAGCTGGTTAAGACATTGTTCAAATCTTCTACGTTTTATTTTCTGTTTGTTCTATCAATATCAATCACTCTTTCAATTTAGGAGTTGGCATATGCCTTGAGGGGAGATTGCAGACATATGCTGAGGCTACTTTTCTATAGTTTCTGACTTTCTAAGATTTTGTACCTCAAATTCCCAGCTGCTTAGGCACCTTGAATTTCAACTTCTGTCCCATCCTTGGTCCCATGTGATGATTACTTCCTCCATAGACTTTGTTTCTCTGAACTGTTAGCTGTACTCATGATCATCATATTTAGACATGATAAGTAGCCAATAAATGTTATCTTTCTTTTTTAGTAATTGTCACCAGCTTGGACTTTCAGTGGCTCAAGTAGTAGACTCAAGCATTTTAAAAAGACTTGCAAATAGCAATGAAATGTATAGGTCTACTTTTTGCCTAGTGGCTCTAACTGAAGGGGAAGAGAACATTCACTGCCATTGATTGTGTGGTGAGGTAGGAAAATAACTGCCTGATGGGAAACTGTGGGCTTGTTGGTGAGAAAACACAGTGAGCCATAGATTAGTACTACAATGGAAAATGGTAAGTCTCCTGATTTCGCTGCTATAGACCCCGTTTGTCTTAATAAGTAATTTTTGTTGCAAATAAGAGAAAAGCATTTTAATAAGCTTGGGTCGGGGGGAGTCATTGGTGGATTATTGATCCTGGAAAATCATCACGACCCCATTTGGGCCTGTCTCTTCCTGTCGCCTTCTCAATCTCCTCATAGTTATATGTCTCTCCCTCTTTGCCAGTTCAGCTTTCTCACTCTCTGCAGATTGGCTTTTTCTGCTTTTCCATATACAAGGCCAAACACAGTCACATTCAAGTGTCTGCCAAGATGACTGCTTGGCAAATTCTAGTCCAATTACAAGAAGTACAAACATGGTTGCAAATGAGCTGCAAATGCTTTTGCATATTCACAGTTGGGATGAGCACTTCGACTGTTCAGAATAAAGTCTCCAATTCCCCTCAAAGAAATGTCTCAATAATGTCAGCTAAACTCCATTTTGAACAAATAATTTACATACCATATGTCTCTATAAGTCCAGTGCAATGCTGTGTATTCCCTCTTAGTCTGACATTTCTTCAAAGGGTAATAAGAACAAGACAGTCAACTATTGTTTGGACATCATAGGGCCCAGCTCCTCAGTTTCAACCTAGTTGCTAATCTTATTTCACAGACCCTAAGCCTGTTAAAAGTCTCACTCTCGCTCTGCTTGCAAAATGATTCTATAATACCAACCACAAAGCAGGTTCCTCAAACCTGCTGCAAACTGAGTGTGACATGGAGATGCTTGCTCTATGCTGAACATCATACTCTTATGGGTTAAACTCAGAATCAATGTGCAATACAGGGTAGGCCTGAAACTTTGTCTTTTCAATGCTAGAACATAACCTTCTCAAACCTGGATATTTCTCACTAAAATTAATAACACCCTTTCATTTGAGCACAAACTACATCAGGCCATGATTAACTGGGTACACATCAGCCAATATGGAGAAAATTCAGCTAATTTTTCACTGATGGTTCAAACTCTGAAGTGCATAACCAAGTACTGGCTATATTTCCAGATGACATTGTTCTTAAAGTTTCATATTTTTTAAAATCAGACATGTAAACTGTCTTATCAAAAATGTAAAGCAGATGTACCTAAGCAAATGTCTGTGAGGCTAATTTTTTTCTCTACCTGGAGCAAGAGATATTTCAAATTAGTTTGTGGGTCTGAGAATCATTTTCTATCCTTGAATAAAATTAGGTGATACAAATATAGATTTTCCTTAAAATTGTTTTCAATTTTCAAAATAGAAAATAATTTATATGTACAAATAAATGAAGAACGATCATTTAAATACACTTTCTGCCAATAAAATAAATGGAATTTTAACAATACAGTTGATCCTCTGTTTGCCTCTACCCAGTCACAATCATTCCCTTCCCCCTTCAAGTAGCTATATTCCTGAATTTACCATTAATGATAAGCATACATTTCTTTATACTTTTACTGCCTGTATCCCTAAGCACCATTTGGTACTACTTGTATAATTTCACGTTACATATAAACAACATCGTATATTCTTCTGCAACTTGATTGATTTTTTTTCTTCAACATTATCTTTGTAAGATTTATTAATTGGTATGAAATTCCATTTCTTAGTTACACTACAATTTATTCATTCTTCTTTGGGAGGGAATTTTAGTGTATTTTTTCAATCTAGACAGTTGTTAGAGAGTGCTTTTTACAATTGCTCTTTACCTTCCATTTCAGGGCCCTCACTTCCTCTAGGGCATCTCTAGTAGCTCTTCAAGGAAATAACTGGTCAAATGTAGTCTCAGGAAACAAAGAGATTTCACTCTAAAAACGATGTGACTATACACTAAACATGAGATACTGCCTATTAGTAGAAATCTTCTACTCGTCTGTGAAAAGGCATTTCACCCATTGATGGGCTTTATATGCCTCAGTTTTCTCATCTGACAAAGGGAATAATAATGGTACCTACTTTACATGGTAGTTGTGAAGATTAAATGAGTTAATACACATAAACGATTAAGAAGAACACCTAGCACGTAGTGCATGCTATCTCGGTGTTAGTTTCTTTCATTATCATGGTAACTCCACAGGTAATATTTTGCTATTTTCGCATGCATTATAGTGACTTTATGGGTATTGTTTTTCTACAATAGATACAGTATCCCTCATGCTGGGCTTGGATGTTATATATTCAGAGACACAACACAAAAAATTGTTGATGAAAATTCCCATCCTTCACAAGCCTAACTTCGAAGGATGACTTGACATATTTGGTGTTAGTCCAGTTTGTATTTCTAAGTACAGATCCAAGAAGACTGGGTCTTGAACTTCTGTTGTCAGTGAAAGAGTTGGAATGTGGGTATCCAACAGAGATGAGGGACGGCAAGAAGGTGCCTCTAGGTCAAACTTCTTCATTTTTTAAGAAGGCATGCCACTGGAACAGACTTGGGAATGGCATCCTATATCATCTCATTTCAGGAAACCTTGAGTAAATATGGCTTTTGCTGGTTTCTGAGAATCCAGACCCTACAGGCTTATCCCAGGCTATTGGGCTTCTCTCTGGCTGATGCACCCAGTCCTCTAAAAGAAGTGAGAGTCAGCAGGTATTTTTTAGGACCCTTTATTGTTACTCTCTAGTTCCTAGAGCAAATCTCTAGCCACGGTGATACGTATTAGTGGCTTATCTGCTGACCTCTAACCTTAGAGGTGAGTAAGTGTCAAGACTCAGTCCAGGTAGAATTCCTTTCCCATATATGCAAGTTTCATCTTCTTCAGCTGTCACCTTGTTCCCAGGCTGCCTCTACTTCCCACCTCACAGTGTCTGAAGAAAATGTACAATTTACTTATAAAACTACAACTATTTTAGAGATCCCTAAGGATCGTGTTTTGCAGTGGAATCTGAAATGTTATTTTTTGTTTCGTAATTTGTCAGAGAATATCGTTTCCCTTCTGCGACTCAACAAACTCCAACCACATTTTGTGAAATCTCTCTTTGTTCTTTCAGATTTTTTCAACAGCCCTGACTAGGGAATAAGCCTAACATAGCCATTTGGAATTGTCACCATGGGGAAGGAACTATGAGTTGGCATGCATTAGAATTTGGGTGGCTCTTTCCAAAACACTCACAGTGTGCTTTTGCCTTGAGTGACCACTGTTTTCTTACCAATGATATTTGTGTGCCCATTGCTATTTTTATCTATTACTGGGGAAATCCAATTCCTAAATCTCCACATCATAATAGCACCAAATCCTTAGTTAATTGCTGCTTCTCCTAATCCTACTTCAGAAATAGTGCCCAATGCAGAAATATGACCCTTCTCAGAATCCTTCAGCAGGAACCCAAACCTCACAAAACATGCTTTCCTCCCTCCTCTTGAACAGCGGCATATAGTTATTTTGGGGGCCTTCCCTCACTGTGTCGAGTGTTTAAATTTGATTCTGTCCAACTAGAAGCTTGTCTGTGCTGATCTTTGGCAAATTGGGCTTTAACAGGAACAAAGATTTTATAACTTGTATCCCTCACCCTCCCACCACAGGTAATCCCAACTCCTCTCAATTTTGTCCTGCTAATCCAAAGAACTTTCACTTTTCCCAGCCTTTATGTGCTATTTGCTTCAAAACTAGGAAATGAATACTGTTGTACCTTAAGAGTCAGAAGAATACAAATAAGATATTATAATACCAACAGGTCTCTGTAACAATTTCCCAGCCCAGGGATCTGAAGATATTTATACCTGCCATTAACTTTTTTGCTACACATGTCCGAATAAGGAGCAAGATTTGTCCATCTCTGATTTGTCCTCCAAGATTTGTCCTCAGCAGAGAGAGCAAAGATCAGCATATGGAGGTGACTCAATAAATACTGAAGGAAGGAAGTCCTGGGACTTAAAATATAAAAGGTAAATAATAAACTTGGGGTGAAAATGCAGGGGTGGTGTGGAAAGAGAGGAGTGGACTCTGTTTATGTACCTAGAGTTTGAAATGTAGTGCGTTTAGAACTTTTAAGTGATGTTAGAATTAGCAGTGCTTAGATGCTCTCAATTGTTTTCATACAGTCATGCCAAATTGACTAGCTCTAAATAGACTGAAGCCTATTGGACTCTATTAACCCTATGAATTTCATTCTCTTAAAATTATGTACTGTAGAAAATTTTCTTTCAATGGAAAACTAAGCATCATCTAAAAAATAATCTCTATATTAACAGATTTTAGCCCTGTTTATTATCATTGCCTTTCAGCTATTCTGCAACTCTTTATAAATTGTAGGAAATGTATGTGTTCCTGACTAGTAGTAATTTGACTTCCTCTTCACCCCACCCCCACCCTGTTCTTGGTAAAAATGGTTTCATTTGCAATTTATTTTGTCACATTTACAGTTTGTCTCAAGATTTCTTTTATAAAGAAATCTATTCTGTTTTGACTTGTCCCTTGAACCAATTATAATTACTGTCTGGTTCTCCCATATCATGTGAGTTAAGTAAAAAATTTAACTGTGTTCAATCAGTATGACAGTCTTATTTTACCTTTTTTGAAAATTATCTTTGAATAGTATCTATTTCATAGGACAGCCTATGAGTGTCTCATACTTAATAATCATTTTTGCTTTGGTTCATGAGTAACATTTAGATATATTTTTGAGATTTTTCTGACATTTTTAAAAATGTTTACTTTATGTGCCAACTTATTTCACTTCTCTGAAAAGCTAATGCATTACACTGGAAGGAAGTGGAAATTCTACCATCTCAGTGAAGGCTGCAGTGCAGTTTACTTGTAATGGCTTGGGGTCAAGGATTTGTGTGATTAGCTCTTTCTGTTGTTATTTTTGTTGCAGAATTTTTATTTAAGAGTGTATAGTTCTTTATCTCATCTCAGCATCTCTTACAGATCTGATTTATATTTTTAAAACAAGAGAGTGAAATGGTTCAATTTACCTTGGTGCCATCAGCATTTCTCACATCATTGCAAGGTTTGCTTCATTTCTCTGAAATCTGTTTCTTCATCTACCTGTGAATACCAGCCCCCAGAAAAAAACTTTTGTGATCATTCCTTCATGCCTTGAAACGTGCTAAGTGCTAGAAATCACATTATTTCCTCTTCTTGTGCTCCTTCACCCAAAGATATGCAGAGCGTGAAATAAACAAAGGCTACCAAATCTGAACCAACATAGACTATTTATTCAGAGCTTGCTATAGCAAGGAAGTCAGCCACCATCACTTACTGAAAAGGAACTCGGGGAGTAGGAAAGCCTTACAGTGAAAAAAAAGGAAGGCTCAGGTAGGCCCTGATTGGAAGATGTTTGCAGGGGGAAACTGGAGGCAGACTAACACAAAGTGGTGCATCTTATGGGATTGGTTTGGAGAGTGCATGTGGCTTTCTCTGGTTGGTCCTAAATTGAAAGTCAGGGCAAAAATAGCAAAGCTGGCAGTCATTGACCAAGTCCTATCGAGAACCATTATTACAAAAAGTCATGAAACACTGTATTCCAAACTTTTAACTTTGATAAGCTGAGTGTATGGAACCTGGGAAAGTGTATTGTTAAATTTTTCATTACACCTTTTTTGAATATTTGGTTTAAATAAGCATAAATTGCTTTTATAATAAAAAGAAGGTTGATCACCTAAATAAACAATAACGACTCTTATTCTAACTACGCCCCATATTAACTTCGTCTAAGAATCTAATTCATAAAATATTTCATAACTTTAATCACATAAAAATATTTTAGATAGTAAAGTCATAGTTATTTGAGGTGTCTAATGACCTAATGATACATCACTATTCCCCTTGACCAGTGATTAGTTCAGGGTTGGCCTCAGTTTTGCTCAATATGATGTAAGAGGAAGTTTTTTATGTGAAATTTCTAGGAAGGCTTTTGATTTACTGATTTAAAAAAGAAAATCAGTGACAATGGGCATAGCCCTTTCTCTTTTTCCTTTCCTTTTTTTTTTTTTCAGCTAAACTGTAGATGTAACTACTGAAGTTCAGCAACCATCTTATGTCTCTAGAGTGAGCAGCATAAAAAAAATAACATAATAATAGTTATACTGCTTGGAACATTGTAACAAAATACAATAGACCAGGTGGCTTAAACAATAGATGTTTATTTCCAACAGTTGTGGAAGCTGGAAAGTCCAAGATCAAGGATCCAGTCAGTTTGGTTCCTGGGGAGAGCTATGTTTCTGGCTTGCAGGTGGCCATCTTCTCGCTGAGTTCTCATATGGAAGAGAGAGCAAGCTCTCCTCCCACAAGAATACTAATCTCATCATAAAGGCCCTATCCTCTTGACTTTATCTAAACCTAATTACCTTCCAAAGGTCCCATCTCCAAATACCATCACATTAGAGGTTAAGAATTCAATATATGATTTTGGGGGGGAACATAATTCAGCCCATAACAATAGCTAATGTTTATGTAGCACTTACTATGTGCCAGGTACTGTTCTAAGTAATTTCATATATTAGACCTTTTAATCATTATGATCACCCTGAGCATGGGTATTATTTTTATTCTTTTACAAATGAAAAGACTGATGGCATGGCTTGTTCAAGGTCATATAGCTAAGAAATAGCAGAGACAGGATTTGAACCAAGCTGTCTGGTAGCAGAATCTGTGTTCCTAACCACAATGTGACCCTACCCCTTATAAGAATTGCAGAGACATAGGCCCTAACTTCTCTGAGTCACCTCCTTCCAAACTTCTGATTATGTTAAGAAAAATAAACGCATATTGATTTAAGCTGCAAAAAAATTTACAACCGGTACAACCTTTCAAAGTTAGTACAATTTTGCTGTAGTTTTTTATTTTGTTTAAGTTTTTATAGATGCCATTTATCGAGTTAAGAAAGTCTTCTGCTAGCTTCCAAAAAAAAAAAAAAACTGTCCTAAAAATTAATTATAGAAAAAACTTGAAATTTAGAATGGTTATTATCCTCCAGAGAGGATTGTCTTTGTTTCTGCCAGATGTCTGGGGCCACCAGCGATATAATTCCCCTAATCTAGCTTCAAATATTAAACCTGTCTGGGCCTCCCAATGACTGGAAGCAGGGCTGCAAGGTGAGGGTTGGCTAACTTCCAGTTAATTATGTGTTTTTAGGTGTAACCTTTGGGGTCCAACCTGATGAGTGAGGATTTTACTCCAATTTTTGACACTCCTGCCCCAGAAGGCTGTCATCGTGCTGCTCTCTTCCCTGAATTATCTGGCGCCCCCAGAGCTAAAGAGATCTCAACACTACACTCACCTCTCTATCTTTTGGCTCAGTTATTTCTCACAACTATTTTAGCTCTTCAACACCCTCGAGTACATTTTTTTTTTTTAATTTCCCACACTTTCTAATTGTCCTTAGAGGAAAAGTTATCTGAAGTACCATTAGGGGTAACAAAATTTATTCTTTTCCATTTTTCCTGTAATTTAAATTCCATCTGTCTTGATGTGAACACAACTCCCATACTTCTGAGGTCACCATTTCCTCTAATTTTACAGTAACATAGGTCAAAGTCACATCCCCTGGGCTAGGCGAACTCCCCCCACTTAATATTTCTGGAAATTTTGTAAGTGGAAAGGCTTTTGGTGTTCTAGGTTTTTCTTTGCATCTCTGCCATCACACAGCTTACCAACTCTTCTTGCATTGCTCCTGACATGAAATACTACATCTCTATACTTCACCTCTCAATATGCAATGAATGCAAAGCTTTGGGTGCAGGTACTTATTAACAAATCTTTGAGGTAATAGAAAGAGATCACTGAAGCATCGCAAACACAGATCAACATGGTTTAAAAGTAGACCAGAGGGTCTTTAAATTTCTTCAGTTCTCTCTTCCACGTAATATTTCTCACTCGTCTTTCTCCTCAGTCATCTTTCCCACCCCACTCTATTCCCTCCATATCCCTCCTCACTCTAGCCTCTACAGGTTGCCATGTTAGTGAGGCTCTCCCGCTCCTCCCACAGCTATGTGGGTGCTTAATTGTTTTCTCCCTTTCTAAATCTGCCAGTCTCTAAATCTCTAAAAGCCTGTACATTTCTAATGAAGAGCAATTTAATCCCTTTCCAACCACTATTTTAAACTAAATCTAGGTCCAACCTTATGTCAAAAAATAATTTTCAGAAAATAACAAAATCATGATATAAAAATGAACACATTTAAAAGGTTTTAGTTTATTCATATAATATAAGGAAACTGGTTCAGAGGAAACGTCAAAAAGCAAAAACATATAAAGAAAGCAAATTGCAAATGGAAGCAAAACAACTTTTCCACAGTGGAGAGAGAAGTCAATAGAAACTCTAATGGACAAGACAGAGTTTGCATATCCATCAGTTACTGGCAATTTTAAAATGGCTCAAAGACAATGAACAGGCCTGGAACCAGACTGCCCAGAAGGATGTGCTTTCAATGAAGTACATTTTTTTCTACACTTAGTATATCTTAAAATTCATTAAGGAGCCCCACACTGTTGAACAATAGGTCATCAAAGCTTGGAGTCCTCTTTTTGAGAGTCAAAGCACTCACCTACTCTCTTAAACTTCCAGTAACAAGTGCTCTTAAATTATAATTTTTCCTTTAATATAATCAAAGTGGGAGATAGTATCTGAGCATCAGAGAAAGCAATACAACATTTTAGACTGCTTTTTTCCAGTGAAGTTCAACAGGGGTCATTTCTTCTTTTTTGCCTAATCTGGATTGTATAAAATATGTCAGTCGTCTTTTTCCATTGTCACCTGAATGAGGTGTCTACTGGCATCCCTGGCTATGGTGTCTTTCGCCATCAGTGATTCATCTCAATCCATTAAATGTTGGCACAGATGATATTAATAGCCGAGGGTCAAGATCCTTTAATTTCTTGCCTATTAAGGGAATGTTTCAGTGTTTAAAGCAATAATAACGGGATTGTAGAATGTCAGAATCTTAGAAATTATCTAATTCAATTTCCTATTTTACAAATGAGGACAAAGTAGTCCCAGAGGGGAAGTGACCTGCCAATCAAAGTCACACAGAGGGCTAGTGGCACAGTAGGAGCTGGAACCCAGGAATGCCATGCTGACATTCAGTTCATTTTTCCTTTTGCCAGCTGTATCTTAACCAGCCACCTCGAGTCCTTTGTTATCTTCCTGTAAATCCTCCATCTCCCCTACCACAGGGATTTTTTTCCTACTTCTAATGTTCCTGGTGCCTAATTCTCATGGATTTGTATGTTAATTCTTAGTTAAATTAAGAGCTGATCATGGATGAAGTTCTTTCTACTTTCAGTGATTATTTTGAAACTCTTAAAAAGCCCATCAGAGTTAAAACAATAAATGTCTCATGGAGAAATAAAAGAATTTGTAGAGAATGAAAACATATCCTCAATTCTTTGATATTCTAGCCATGTAGAGTTGGAGTTTATTTCCCTCTTAATTCTTCTAAAGATTAGAATGTACCAGAAGTGATACTGCTGACTTACACTGCTGAGTTCTAGAAGGCCATAAGGCTTCTCGGCATGGCTCTCTCTCAGGACACATGCTTTTGTAGGCCAGAACTTCCATGGAAGAAGCCAGCTACCCTGAAGCTGCAATATTGGAATGACCACAGGTACAAACCATGGAGAGATTTCTGAGGCACCCCAGTTCTTGCGGCCTCCAGATATTCAAATCTTCCCAAGATACATGTGAAAAGGGCTTTGAAATGACTCAGATTCTAAGTAAGAACTGCCTAAGCCTGGTCAACACCCAGAACCATGAAAGATAACAATAATAAACAGCCACTGTACTTTAAGTTTGGGATGGTTTGTTATGCAATTTTAGATAACCAGATCAATCCTTTTGAGAAGCAATGGAGTATTGGGGCCCTGAAAACCTGTTTATCTGTAAACAAAATCGTTAAGGTAAAGAGAAGTCTCTAGTTAAGCAGCATGCTGTGCTCATTTCTTCAGCTTGACTGAATACGTAAGAGCTCATTACAGTAACTCATTTTTCAACAGGAAAGACTGAACTCATGATGAAACCCAGATGCTCACAAAACACAGGACCCTGTTTCCCGTGAGACCTTCATTGACAGTGAAGCCATTTTCCTCATTGCTTGGTGGAGCTTCATACAGGAGGGGTATAGTGAAACACACCATACTTGCTTATAAAACCTCTTCTCAACAATTCTACACACCTTAAAAAGCCCAAGATGATCTAATTTTGGCATAAAGACACATCATCATTCATTTTGCATATGGAAACTGGTTCAGGGAGATAAAGTGATTTATCTGAGATATCCCAATATTTCGAGGTTTTGAATACCTCGCCCTTTCTTGTTTTTCTTCCATTAGATTTTAAAGGTTAAGGTTCCTGCTTTTTAAGGATGCCAATAAGCTAAAAACCAGCAGGAAGTGTCAAATCTCCTTGTGAAAACAGACTTAAAATTGCAAAAACAGCAATCAAAGTAGAGAGTCTCTTGTTGGATTTTCTTTGCTTCTTTATTCATTCATTTACTAAATGTTTATTTGTTTATTTTGTAGACATTTCCAGAATCAAGTACTTCGATACTGGATCTCCCTCCCAGAAAGCACCTAGACCTGTGCTAAGACTCAGTGCTGAGTTAGAATTCAGCAATTAAGAAAAAAATTCCTTAATAATAATGTTTTCATAAGGAAAAAGGTAACAATTACCTTTAAAAATAATAAGAAGAAGGAGTCTTTAATTTGGAGCTACAGGGTCACTATATTTCATTGTAATTACTTCTCTATATTTAAATAAAGATAAATAGCACTAGTCCTCAGCAAAATTGTGAGTACTGTCTTTGTCAGTCCTGGTGTCCTCTTTAAACACCTTATTGACCCTTCAGCTCTCTTTTCTCACAGGCTCCAAAGCTTTTCTACTCTTCTGCACTACCTCCTCTGCCATTCTGATTGTCTCATGAATATCCATTTCTTCCTCTTTTTTGCACAGTGGCTTTGTTATATGAGTAGCAACGATACATCCCCAGCTCCAGGAGGACCCTAATTGCTACAGCTAAACCTAGCCACTTTCAGGAGGACCCTAACTAGCTATATAGTCATTGAATCTTTCAGACACAGTAATAAGTTCAGTACTTGTTAGTACTCCATTTCCTATAACTGTGAGCGAGGAAGATGTAGTACCAGTTTCTTTTAGCACTCTCATCTTATAAAGGCAACCAAAGGATGAAGCCAACACACTGAAAAGAACAGAATCAAGGAAATCATAGAGAAACCAAGATATAGCCCTGATCTAACTATTCCTGAAGACCAGTCTAATCCTTGGATTTTTCAGTTATGCCATCAACTAATGTGAATTGTATTTTCTCTTCCTAGCAACCAAAAGTATTCTGAAAATCAATGAACATGTCACATCTCTTTCTGTGAAAGGTCCAGGGGAAGTTCCATTTCTAACACAGCAGAGTACACTGTTTGGATCAACTCTCTGAGGGAAAACAACAAAAGATGACGAACTATTTATTAAAAATACCTTCCTAAAAGAGTCAAAACAGATGACAAATAGTAAAAAATAATTAGGACAAAATCTAAATCAAATCTAGAACCTGTGCATTTAAGCCACCTTCATCTTGAGGACATTTGCAAAATAGGCAAAACTGAGTATGCATTTTGAACACCAGTTTGAGTGTGATTAGAGAGTTGATGGAGGCTGAATAAGCACATTGAAGCCCAGGCTCCACTTAAGATAGTTGTCTAATATTATACCCCATCTCTTTAAAGATGGAACCCCATAAAACTACCTCTTAGCATGAGGGAAAACCAGCAGTAAGCCCTCATTCAATCTCTACCTTGAGGAAATCACAAGAAAATTTTCCTTAGCATTGAACAGAATGGGTATATAAGAGAAGGTGGGACCACAGTTGGCCCTCATGTGGATCTGTAGCCCAAACTACCATTACTTGGATTGTCCCCACCATGACCACCTCCCAAAAAAATCCAATAAGTACAATAAGTATAATAGTACAATAAGGCAGACAGCAAAGGATGAATCTTTGTGGAAAAAGCAGTTTCTAACCTTGGCATGAGGAACGAGTCAGGGTGGTCAGGGGATTCTTATAGTGAAGGAGCTCTATGTAGGATGCCTGGTGTGGCCTATCAGGAGATGCATCCAGTCTGGGACAATAAACTCTTTGTTGTTTGTCAAACTTGCTGGCCATCACCCACTTCAGATGATTCACTGAGGATGAATGAGGTCATCAGAGGAGATTGGAGAAGGCATATTATGACTATGACACCTCTAGCAGGACATCGAAGAACTGCAGTATTTGGGGAGGTTTTCTTTTGAAATTGGGATAGAGAAAAAAAAAAAACAAAACAAAACTTTACCTGAGCCTCATGCACCTAGAAACAGTGATAGGAAATTCCCACCTATCCTTTTGTGTTCTGGGAAACAGCTAACCAAAAGCACCAATCTGTCCTCACTTATCACAAGATAAGACCAGTCTCCATTCTCTCTCCTGACTCCCATAACTTGTGGATGGCATGGATGATCTCCTTGTTTCCCTGCCTCTGTAAATCTTCAGGCCCCTTTCCCTTTATTTAAAATGTTCATTATTAATGAATATTCCTTCTACTGCAATAGCCTGAATAAAATCATTTCTTAAATTATCTAGTGAATTTGGTCTTTCACAAGTGGTAAATAGACTGGCTCCACAATTGATGCAAATAAATGATACTTAGATTTTTAAAAACATAGTCAAAGATTCTCAAAGAATGGACTCATACCTGAAAATGAAATATATCTCACCTAGTGGAAAAGGATATATTTGCTAAGGGTAGACTGATCTAATCAGAAGAGAAAAATCTTTCACCTAAACCATATTCCTGTTAGGACAGAGGATATCAGGTTTGAACTGAAAGAGGAAAAAGAATTCAAGAGTTAAATTGTAAAGTGCATGTGCTTGGAATTGGACCAGTATTTGAAAACTAGGCTCTGTGGCTAACTAACTGTGTAATTTGGGGTGAACTTGGTCTAATTGCTGTTCTCGGGTGAATACTTCTTTTACTCTTCCTGCTGAATCTTGGCCGTCAGTCACATGTCTTCTTCTTTTAGGCTTTTTGTGTTAGTGGCTGTATCTGGTTCTCATTTCTTCTTCTTCTCAGTATGGCTATAAGTTGTCAGGTTGCCATTGAAACCTGTACTATGACAATAAATTATTTAAAGTTAAATTTACCAATTCAGAGAAGTGGAAATGTCACTCATCAGGAGGGAGTGGCTCTATGTTAATCTTGTTTTCTTCTTTAACAGAGACTAAATGGATAGATCAGAGATATGTAGTAGAAACAGTAGATCCACTCTCTCCAAGGCCTTTGACAATGATACCCATGTAAATGTGATGGAGATGCAAGGGATGGAGGATAATAGACTTAGGCAGATGTGAACTAACAATATATATCCCCAAGGGATACTAATGTAGAAAAAAAATTGTATTTCAATGGAAAACATGCATTGTCTACATATGGACATCCATATTATCAACATATGGCAAAACAATCAAATTCTAGTCTTTTATTATCTGTAAGCTATTTTGTGTCTTTTCTAAGTTGTTAGACATGCAAATTATGACTTGTCCGATAGAGTTTTGATTGACTTCCTTCCTTCTGATGAAAAAACCAGTTTTGTCTCTATTTACAATTCACTTCTTTCACTCCATATATATTTGTAATTTTTATCTTTTCCCCTGAACTGATAACCAGTACATCTGCTTGTTTTCCTCATTAAATAAGCAAAATGTAATTTTTAACACTCATTTATATCAATATAAAAGTCATAATTTTACCTTTTTCTGAAAATTATCTTTTAACACTAATGAGAACTGAAACCAGTGATATTTGTTAAACAATACTGGGACCAAGAATACTTTCTTGTGTCTGTAGTCAACTAGCTGCACCAGAAAATTCTTGCTCTTTGAAGATAAGGCTGTGAACCAATTAAAATAGCTTATGTATCATGACTACCAAATTGCTCTTTAAGACTCCCTTGAAGACCCTAAATGCTCAAGCCCATAAATCCAAAGCTGTTAATATCACAAACTGCCCAACTATGTCAGTTCTCTGCCATGCTTGACTTGATTTAAAATAATCCAGGTGAGGCCCTAAAATTCTTATAAGCACCCTTGCTACATTTCTCCTTTTGAGATGCCACTGGTTCTTTTAAAGAGATACTCTCTATTGTAGCAGTAAATTTAAAATCCCTCTTTTGCCTGATCAACAGATTTTCTTGGTGTGTGTATGTGTTATGGTCAGATAGATTGACAAAAAGAAATAGACCTGTTTTTACCAAATGACATATGCTGGGTGCCCAATTTGGGATTATAGAGTCAAATTGCCTTTTTCTTTCTATTCTTTTTTTTTTTTAAGCAGAAGTCACGTTTTATTTGCACTCCATGCTAGAGTCCTAGGTCAGAATTTGTCAACATCTAGCACAGTGTTGACATATGTTAGGCACTTCAAAAGTATTTAAAAGAATTTACAAATGATAAGAAATATTTTTTTACTAAAAAGCCAGTAATTTGAGAAAAAAATGCTTAAAAAATAAAAGGAATCAGATATAGTTACAGGTTTGTATGTATGAAAAGTAAGTATGGGTTAGAGTTGCAAATGTACTCATTATATTAAATGTGCAGAGGAAATATGGTTCATTTATTTATTTCTAACTGAACTGATCCATTCTTTCTCTTGAGTGCCTCTACCACCGAATAAAGAGAAGAGGTACAGAAAAAAATATTTAGCCTAATATATTCATGTTAGTTCAGCCTCATAAATTGAATCTTGTCTTTAAATTAACTCAGTCCCTTTTGTATGGAATGGGAGAAGAAGATATTTTGTTTTCGTGGCAGTAGGGGAGGGTCTTGTCTCTTGCAGAATAGCTAGCCTGGTTCCATGCCTGGAGCCCTGCACCAAATTTACCACTTAAGCTTCTGTCTCCCAGAGCAGGTGACCACACGTAGCATCTCTCCTCGGAGCTGCCAGTCTCCCCTCCAGATATTCCCAAAGAAGCAACCATTTGCCCCAAATTCTCTTCCCTCAAATACTAATTCCAGTGTTTCTATGTTCCCCCTCTCCCTTCTGAGATTCTTGGCTGCAGAGAAGGGAACATGAGGCATCTGTAGCTCTAGTTCCTCAATCTCCTCACAGTTACTGGAGCTCAGAAGGCTTTGCTTCCACTTCCTACAACCCTGAACTTCCCTAATGTAAACTCTAAGAACAAATTCAGAACTGAGGACATGCAAAGACTATTCAAGAATATGTAAGTGTATACCAAGTATTTGAGAAAATTAATTTCCATGTCCTTCAACTCTTTTCCAATTTGTTCTGCCTGAGGAGGCACCCATGACTTTTTTAAATCTCACCTTTTACAGTTTCCTCTCTCATTTTAGTAAAGAAAACCATTCTTTCTCTCTTCCCCCAAGTAATCTTACCATTGCCTTCAATGTGAAACTTGTCAGCCCTCTGAACGATGAATGGATTCTAACTAACTGAGCTGAAAGGCATAGAAGGAGTTTTAGGGAGATCTGAAGACAACGAGAAAAAGAAAAGCAAAAACGTTAGAGGACATCAGAACCTCTGACACCTGTGGCTACACTAATATTAAACATAGCCTTACACCTAGCCAGATAACATGAAATCTCACACAAGCTCAAAATATTTGATAAAAGGAGAAAAAACAGATTATTTGTTGATTAAATGTACAGCTATGTAATAACAACTAAAAAAATGAACTTTCTTCCATGATTCAGGCAATTTTTATACATTATTGTAATCCCATAACAGTTCCCCACATGCCTTCCATTTTAGAGATCAGAAAACTGAAGCCAAAGAACTTAAGATATAAGGCCAGAAGTTGGTAGGACTCCGAACCCAGCCAAGCCAGTCAGCTGCAGCAGAGCAGGCCGCCTTCTGTGTCTAGGGCCTTCCTTATACTACTCACAGGCAGGAGCTGGAGGGACAGAAGCAAGTGAGTCCAGGAATCTGAGCTTCTTTTAGTAAGCCAGATGCCAGAGTCTTCATGAATTTCAACCAATTTCCAAAAGCACCAGTGAGAAAAGAATGTTTATAGTTAAGGACTAGCAATAGAAACTCTCATTTGGAATATTTTGACCATGGAAAAGATATTATCAATCTGCTTCCACATGAATAAATGTTACACTGGGCTCAGGGTTTAAACAGAGAGAATTCAGAGACCACTCAATTGCTCTAGTAGGCCTGCACAGCATTATATGAATCGCAGATCTTGAAAATTGCCTTGGTGACAAGAATTATGCAGATAGTTTATGCATATGATTATTTATATGCACATACTAAACTTTATATGAGTTAAAAAAACTTTAAAGTTTTTTTAAAAAGCAAATTACTAAATCTTCCAAAACTTATTTTAGCTTTTGTTGAAATTCAAAAAGTTCTATGTTATTTTTATGGTTTCTTCTTTTATTGATTTTTTTCCTAATCTTGGAAAAAGATAAAAAATAAAGGAATGTTGAAAGAACATGAAATCCTCCATTATTTCACATCCCATTTAACTAATAATATTATAATCTTTCTTTCTTTTCTTCTTTTTTCTTCTTTCTTCCTATGTAAGTATGTATATGTATGTACAGTATAAATTGCCAAATTTGAAATGATCTATTCACATATGTATGCAAATTTATATACAGACACACACATACTGTGTCTTTCTCTTTTTGTCCTTAAAATTATACAATAAGGATTTCTCCACATTCTAAGAAACTACTATTTTTATTGGCTATGCAATATTCCAGCACACATTTATATCACAGTTTAGATCATCAAAACTCTATTGTTGGACATTTAAAATATTTCCACTTGTTCAATGTTATAAATAATAGAAAGAATCATTATTTTCTAAAGCTTCCATTTTTAATTAAAGAAATATCAATTTAAAAATCAATAGAAAATTTTATGATTGGAAATGTTTTATTCTGTACTATGCAGTAGAGTAGCCACTAGCCTCACATAGCTACTGAGTTCTTGATATGTGGTTAGCTTAGCTTAGTAGCTGGATTTTTCATTTTACTTAATCTTAAATTAAAATAGCCACATGGGGCTAATGACTGCCTCGTTAGTCAAAGTGGAACTTGTGGAGTTCAGCGCACTGCTTTAAGTATTTGCTTATATGCAGGAATACCCCCATCTTGTGGTCTTTTAGAATATTGCCTTTAAAATGTTGGGAACTGAGGTGTATTTGCAACTATAAGCACAATTTGTAGTTGTAACTTCATGGTGTACATGAATCATAAGAATCTACCTAGCGGTTTACATAAAGTGCCTGCAAGTTTAAAGATTGGCATTGCTGTCTATGGCCATGCCACCCTGAACAAGCCCAATCCCGTCTGATCTTGGAAGCTAAGCAGGGTCGGGCCTGGTTAGTACTTGGATGGGAGACCACCTAGGAAGACCAGGTGCTGTGGGCGTAAAAAATAAAAAATAAGGGATTGTAAACTGACAAGGTCCTTGCAATCTGTGAGGTCAAACAAGGGTTGCCTCACCTAAAAAACAATAAAAATAAAAAATAAATGAAGACTGGCATTGCTGAAAGACGGTCAGTGCACTAGGCAAATGAATTCACAGTATGTGTGCGGACAAACACAGAATAAACGTGTTTGCGCTGCCATCTGGGAAAGAGCCACCCTTTTGGCTGACCCTCTAATAAATAGCTGGAATCTCCAAGAATATTGTCAACTAAAATTAGGCCTTTTATTTTTTCCGCTACTTAAAAGTCCTCTTTGGTTTAAAATGTTATCTTAAACACTTTTCTTCCTAGGAGCTTGTCCTGTTTGTCTCTATATATAGGCATTGATGTTGTCTGTTCTATATAACCACTCGGTATTTTTGTTACAGACTCCATATTGTTAATTCTGGTATATTTGTCTTATTTTCCCCACTGATTCAACTCTTAATCAATTCTCCTAAATCCAGCACACAATTCTCAACATTAGCTTGATATACATATACATGCATATATAATATATGTAAATTATTAGTGATTTAAAGGGAACAAAATTAAGATTCTCCCCTTACCCTAACTAACCTTGTAACTAATTAAGGAACAGACAACAGGAAGACAAATGAAGACAAACCTATCAGTTTTATTACTGACAGTTTTAAAACATGGCTTCGTGGTATAGCAATAATGGAAAATCTGCTATTGGACCCTAGAATTAGACCTCATAAGCAGTTCTGAAAAACCATGGACCTCCCCATAAGGACAAGTTCCTGTAAAAATTTCAGGGCATAGAGCAGACCAGAGAGTTATATACATCAGGTGGCTGGCCCTGGAGAGAGCAGACAGATGGAGGATGGTGAAAAGAGGGAGGGTGGGAAGGAGAGAGTCTACAACAAATAGGTCAGGTATCCCATATTCTCTAAATTATAATTTATTCTACTTTGGTAGAAAGAGCTAGAAGCTGGTGAGATTATTAAGGAAAACTCCTGCCTCATGGAAACTGGAAGACTGAGAAACATTCACACTAATGGAAATTAATAGATGATATTCTAGTATATGTTAGCAAAAAGTTTAGCTGTCTGACAAAATAATTTGAGCTTCACCTGAGAGCTGTTGAAGAGAAAGAAAGATATTTATTCATCTTTGCACAGCTTTGCATATCATTGCTCATCTTTTTCAATCTGAAGGAATAATAAGTTAGGGGATGGAAATAAATAACTCTAAAAAGAAAGCAAATATTGACCTGACTCATTCTTCTCAAAAATGCTGCTTCAAATTGTCGTCTAGGAGACTTAGAAGACTCAGTAGTAACTTCTAGCTCAAAAAAAACAAAAGTAGCTCAAAAACCATCATATCATAAAACTGTTTAAAAGGCAACCGCTTATATTATAAAGGAAAAAATTCAATAACTGCATAATGGCATTATAGCAATAAAAAATATTTCAATCACAACAGTAATAAAAATATAAAATTCTAATTGTGGGAATTCACCCTAAGGATATACTTACAGTTAGTTGTACATAACTGATAGTTATGAGGCTATTCATCACAGAAGTGTTTATAATCATTCTTATAAAATGGTAGTGATAGTAGATGCTCTTAAATGTGCTATATTGGCAAAAATTTTAAACTATTTGACAGCTCTATATTATCTCTAACACCAAAGTCTCACTAGTTCATGAAACAGTAAATCTGAGAACAATTTTATTAGATCTACTAATATGTCACTCTAGGCATTGGTACTGGAGAGCAACTGGCCAGAGATAATCTTCTCCAGTGAGAAGAGATGCCAGGAAATTCGCTTTTAGTCATTGAAGGGAGCATACCATTTGCCACCACCAAATATCCCTGAGAGCACTCGTGATCACTGAAGATAACAACTCTTAGAAGTGTAGGAGATATAGGCTAGTGTTCAAAACAGGATTTAATTAGGACTTTTCTCTGTGGAAAGTTTGAATGGGAAAGCTGCCCAGCCCCTGGCATATATTTCTGGGGAGAGAAGGAGGTGGTACCCAATTCTGGAACAGAGTTCTGAGGACAGACTGTGCATCATTTGAAAACACCAAGTTCAGAGACCTATAATTGGGAGGGAAAGCATGGTACTTCTTTGATTAAAGCTAGCACCAGGATCAGGACTGTAAGCACAAATGCCACCAGACAGGCAATATAAAGGTTTGTTTCAGGCTGGGTGTAAAAAAGAAAGTCTCAAAGGGTTACCGTAAAGTGTGTTGTCAAATAAACCACTTCTGAGGGTTGGATTCGGTTTACAGATGGCCAGTTGGTGACCCTTGACTGAGGTAGTGATTTGATCCTCCTTCAAAGAATCACAGCTGACAATGTAGAAATCTGGTCCAGACAGGCATTCTCTGCTGGGCTCTCCAGTGTTCCCTTGAGTGGGGCTCGTGTCAATGGTGACACCATATGGCAGTGAAGAGCAGCTGGCAGCATAACCTGTCCAACTCTCCATAGTTGCTGAATTTTCAGTTAATAGAACAAGTAGGTGCAGGGAGTTATATATATATATATATATATATATATATATATATATATATATATATATATATATATATATACTTTCCATCACCTTCTAAGATCTTCTAACTGGGCTAATAAACAATTTAACATGAGACGGAGTAACGAGAGAAAATGTCCAAAGTGTATTTTTGGTTCCATATTTGAGGGTGCCATTAGATGAGACCCAAGGAAGTATTGGGCAGTTGAGGTTTATGTGTCATTCTGGAGTTAAGGAAAAGGGTGAGGTGGGGTGACGTAATGATTTGGACATTCAAAGGGCAGGGAAGCAATTCACATGGAGATGGAAAAGCAAATGTTTGGTAAATAAATGTTTGCTAGGCTATCTTTAACAATGGGACACAGAAGAGTTTGATCAAAAGGGCCTTGATAGATTTCTCCTTGTCTATCATATACTCATTTGTATTAAATATAATGATCTGTGATGATAGTGCCCTTCCTGGAGCAGGTCCTCTGTCCAAATTCCTGAGGACAGGTAAAGGGAAAGGGTTAAATGTTCTTTCAGAGTCTTTCATTTCTTAAAAATAACCAGCTTACACCTGGGGTACTTTTAGTCTAGATGGATATTCGTCATACCCCAGATAAAATGCAGAAAATTATATAGTTGCACTTTATAAATGGTGGTCAAATGGAACTGTTCAAGCCATTTTTATAGTTGTGATGCACAATATAACTTAAATAAATGTTTCTATCAAAGTATTCCTTCAGTAAAATGTGTATAGTTTACTGCTCATGGTGAGCAAAAAATGAGTATTTATCACTGGGCTTATTTGAATGATTAGAATGAGATTCAACGCCCATATCTTATCAGTTATCTCCAGTGCCGTTTTCACTCTTTTTTAGAATAAGTCACATCAGTGGTGGTTTATTATCAGGTCTGCCTTATCCTTAACTTGTTTACAGATATTTATTTACTAACGATTGTTTTTAAGACTTATGGGATAGGAAAATGAAGTGTTTGCTCTTCATTTACTGATCATAAACTCAAGTTTTTCATCAAAATAAAATTCCATTGTTTAAAAAAAAAATAACCAGCTTAAAATAGATATCCAAAAAGCAATATTTGAGAGTGCCAAAACCCTGCTTTCCTTCATGGGAGCTTGAAATAATAACCAGGAAAATATTAGATGGAATGATATGCATACAGTGTAGTTTTGGAGCATTCATATCAGTTTCAAAAATTTCCTCTTCCCTCCCTCCATTCTTTCCTTCCTTCCTTCCTTCCTTCCTTCCTTCCTTCCTTCTTTCCTTCCTTCCTTCCTTCTTTCCTTCCTTCCTTCCTTCCTTCCTAGCACCCCCCCCACCCCCCACCCCCCCACCTTTTCCTTAGTTTGTATATTTTCTCAGAGTATATGAAATGAGATGTCCCTTCTCAGGCTGAAGACTTAGCAGAGTGGAGATCATGTCTTCCCAAATCCATGAGGTCGGTAATTTGGAAATTTCACCTTTCTCATGCATCTAACCAATTCCCGTAGTCTTGTACTATCAGTATATTTTGAAGCAACAAAATCATGGAGCTTACTTGTGCATGGAAACTCAGTTCACTTAGAATAATAATAAAAGAAAGAAATTCAAAATGTTAGCAAGGTATCTTTGTTGACTTTCAGTGTCTTTTCAAAATACTGCATCCCTCCCTTTCCATTCTTCCACTCTGTACTCACAATCACAATAAAAATCTTTCAGGCTCTCTGGCCACAAAACATTTGAACAGGCTGCTCTTCCTAGAATTCTCATATACCACACTCATCCTTCAGATCACAGCCCAAGTTTTACTTTCTTGGGGAAGCCTTATCCCACCCTCTCAGTCCAGGTCATGTCTGTCTGTTATATGCACTCACAGAAATTTATTCTATTTCTTTCAACATTTAATCTGAATTTGTGATTATTTAATTAATAGATATCATTCCCCATTAGACTATAAATTCCATTGAAAAAGAGATTACTTTTGCTCTTTCTTGTGTCTTTTGTGTCATGGAGAATGCTGGACACATAATAAGTACTCAATAAATATCTGTTAACAAATTATATAAATTAAGAGCCATCAAACTGCATTTTATAAATGGATGCAAAACAATTTTAGGTGCCTGATAAGGAATTAGAATTCTTTATTTATCAGGTTTAACCAATGGCAGATTTTCAGATGTTTTTATTAAGAGGCAAAGCTCCACCTGGTGTGTCATTTAAAGCTTAGTTAAGAAGCCGTATTGCACCTTCCCTGCCATCACTGGGCAAGACATACACATAACAACAGTCAAAGGTAGACTAATGTTTGGTTTCAGTCCCTACAGCCCAGGCTATCTTCCCTTCCCGACCCTCTTCATTCAAAATTTACTGTCTCAATTTGCAATTGTCCTGATAGTTTTGGCTTCAACGTATCCATTTTAAATCAACTGGGCTATATTCCCAGCTTTATGGAAATTACATCATTTAACTAATTGCATGAAACATTCTATGTAACCCCTCACTCAGTTATTCTCTACTCCATATTCTCATCATCATGTCCAATCATTTTATTCATTTGATTTATTCTCAGAAATATCTCTCTAACCTTCAATAAAGACAGGCTTGTCTCATTTTTCTTCATTCTATTCCATAGTCTTTGTTCAAACTGTCATCACTTTATTCATTGCAAAGAAATGACTGACTGGTACTCCCACCCCACTTACTCCTCATTCTACCACCCAAGAGGCTGATGGGATCATCTTAAAATAAAAATACTCATTAACCTGTAATTCAAGACTTTTAGCAATAGATATGTTCTGGTTTCTCTAGCCCCTCCTGCTTTATCCCTTACTATGAATCAGGTACTCCAGCCATATGGAACTTTCCATCAATATCTTCCACAATGCCAGATCTTTGAAAGCACTGTTACCTTCTTCTGATGAACTCCAGCTGCCTTTCTTCCATTAGAAAATATCTTTTCACTCACCCTTCAAAAATCAGACTAGAAAGCATGTTCTTCTGAAACTGTTTCTAGCTTTCCAGAAAGAATCAGTCACAACTTCTGTAAAACCATAACTCTGTTCATATATTAAGCAGAAAAAAAGCATATTTTAAAACAATTATCTCATTGCATCTCTTTCTTTTGCTGGACTACGAAGTCTGTAAGTGCGAGATGATCCCTTTGTTATTAGCCCAATATCTGGCACATAATAAGCATTATATGTTCAGTGAGTAGTTTAGCTTAAATATATATATTTTTGAGAAGTGGGAAATGAGAAAAGTTGAAAAATATCAAAAATGCATTTTGATATGTATATGTTATAGTAAATTTTCATTTATTGTGATCAAAAAGAAAGGGAGTTTAAGTTTACTTTTTAACACAGACTATAAAGATAATCTAGATTGTGATTCTACCATCTTAATTCTGTCTCAGTTATGACAAATATTTCTCTTTTAAATGCTTGCCATTCTAAAGAGTGCAGATAAACCCTCCAAACAGATATCTCAACTCCTTGCATTTCTACGTCCTTGACTTAGGTTTTTAGTAAATACTAAATAATAAAAAATTTCGACGTTCTCAAGGTTCTAGAAATGCTCCATCTGCTCTAAATTTTCACAGACTTAATATGGATTACCCTTCCAATTCTTTAAGTATGTTTTTTATTTCAAGAACTCAAGTCATTTCAATTCCATGAGCATATATTTAGTCCCTACTGTATCTAAGGCTCTGTGTTGGATGCTGGTGATTCTAAAATACATAAAAAAAGGTGTCTAACCTTAAAATGTTCTAAGACTGAGCCAGAGAGTTAAAAAGAATAAAATATTAGTAAGAATTGCAATAAAGGCAGTGGGTTTAATATAGGGGAAAGGTTAGACTGACTGTTGAAAATGTGAGTGGCAGAGTTGACTTCAAAAAGTGGTGACTTTTGAGCTGGGCTTTGAAGACTATATAGAGTTTGCTATTATGTGAAATGAAAAGCAATTCAAAGAACTTAAAAACCACTTTTTATAAAATAATATTGCAGCTGATTTCAATGAAGTCTAGAGCATAAATATTATAGAGTAGGGAGGAGAGATAGTAGAGATGGTGTGATTTGAAAAAACCTTTCCCCTTCTGTCCTTTTTGCTATTGTTACCTTGTCTTTGAGACTGTAGGAAAAAATATTTTGTGAGGGCCACTTTGACCTATATGAATTATTCATCATTAAGAAGTCAAGCAACTGACCCTAGCCTCTGTTAAAATGACTTAGGATATTCTGGACCCCTGGAAAAGCAGTGTGTTTTGTATTCCTCTCTGCCCTGTGTGAGGGTCATCTGCATGTGTGGGCAGGTGTTGGTCAGCTTTTCTGTCATTGATGCAAATCAGAGGACATTTTGAGCCTTCATGTCTTCCTGTTATTTTTGTCACTCTCTTTTTAGTATGAAAATCATTAGTCATTGGAGACACAGGCATGCGCATGTGCACACTCACGTGCACACACACACACACTTGCACACACCCCAAAACTGCATGGCCATGTGGGATATTTGCTCATTAAAAACCCAGAGCCCTGTCAGATGGAAAGACATGACCACCTAGTCCATTAGCTTTCTTGCTCCAACACAGGCAGCTTGACCTGGGAGCAGCCAGAGCTAATGGGATATCTCATTAAAACAGATTTTGTCAGCGTTTTCCCTGCCATTTAACATTCTCCTGAGTATTGTGCTGGATGTGGGGTTGGGGAGTCTCCCATCTCCTCTTGTCTAGGGTAGAGCAGTATACATAATGGAAAGGCTTTGCCAGGTGTGAAAAGCCCACTGTGTACCAGCTTTTCCTATGTTCTCAATAACTCTGTGATATTCATGATGCGTCATTTTACATACATACTAACAGTATAAGTCACAGAGCTAACATTTCATATGTGCTTACTGGATGCATCTCAGTAGCTATATGAAATGCTTCGGATTCATTACCTCATTGAAACCTAAAAATGCTATGATGATGTATTATTATTATTGTTTCCATTTGCAAGTCAAAAAAAAAGCAAGATTAAGGCAGGTTAATTAATTTATTAAAGTTGAGATAGTATTTGATGCAACCAGACTCCAACATGTATACTCTTTCTACTGTACCATTCTTCTTCTAATCTGGTGCTTTTATTTCCACAGAAGGCTAAGAAGTATAGCACAAATTCAACAAGAAGAAAAAAATATTAACCAGGAAATACTAGCTAGAACAATACATGTTTATCGTAGTTTGGAAGCATTCATATCAGTTTCAAAAGTTCCTTCCACACTCCTTCCCTTCCTTCACCTATCTCCCTCCCTCTCCTCCTCCTCCTCCTCCTCCTCCTCCTCCTCCTCCTTCCTCCTTCTCCTCCTCCTCTTCTTCTTTTCTTCTTCTTCTTCTTCTTCTTCTTTTCTTCTTCTTCTTCTTCTTCTTTTCTCTCTTTTCTCTCTCTTTTCTCTTTTCTCTCTTCTCCCCTCCCTATCATTAGTTTGTGAACTTCATCAGGGTACATTGTGAAATGTCCTTTCTCACACTGGAGACTTAGTGGAGCCTGTCTTCCCAATTAATTGAGGTTGGTGCTAAGTGTGGGGATTTCACCTTTCATGGATCTAACTACTAACTTCCCATAGTCACATACTATCAGTATGCCCATTGGTCAGAAAGCACTCCAAGAATAGAACTCTTTCTGCTGACTGACCCTATATACACCAATTGTTTCTCTCTTTTCTATTTCCATACCCCATTTTCTCACACCCAGATGTATGAATACAATATTGCTGACTGGTAAATGAGCTAAACTGACAGTTGGTGGCACTGCTTCTCAACCAAAATTCTTAATGACTAATCATCAGCAATTTTTATCTTCATTTACCACAAGAGGTGATCTAAGCTCTAAAGACAAGAGAAATGACAGGGGAACAGATTTCTGAACCCAACCCCTCAGAGACTAGTAGGGTAGGTCTTGGAATCCACAGGTTTAACTACTGTTCCAAGCGATTCCAGTTCAGGTGATCATGATTTGCTTTTTCTGAGGTAAAGACATGAGGCAATAGGGCTTTGAACTTGAAAATAGGCTGAAATAAAAATTTCCTTTAGACATTTTTCTGATCTAAGAGGTTTGCCAAAGTGTTCATTGATGTTGTACTTCTATCGATTTTGACAAATCATCCCTATCCCCAGGGGAAACCATTGTTCTAATTGTTTTTCCACTATAAATTAGGTTTGCAAGTTCTAAGACTTCATATAAATAGAGTCATATATTAAGAATTTTTTGTGTATGTGTAAGATTTTTCATGTTGTATGTTTGCTGGATAATATTATAATATACATATATACTACAATTTGTTTATCCACTATATTTTATGAGCAACTAGGCTGTTTCCAGTTTGGGGCTATTATGAATAAAACTGTTATTAATATTTAGGTACAAGCCTTTTTGTGGAAATATATTTTTATTTCTCTTGAATAAATACCTAGTAGAATTGCTAGTTCACAGCGAAGGTAGGTATTTACTCAATAAAAAAAATTGCCAGAGGATTTTTTTAAAGCAGTTGTGCCATTTTACCATCGTGCACTTTGACCAACAATATTTGAGAATTTCAGTTGCTCCATGTCCTCGGTAACATTTAGCATCATCAGTCTTTAATTTTAGCCATTTTGATATCTATGTAAAAGTACCTGGAATTTTAACTGACCTGAGTGTCAGCTCTTTTTTGAGTAAATCATGTGGCTTTTTATATTCAGAGCCTTTTATAAGTAACTTTTAAAAATATGTTTCAGTGTCTACTCTTATGTGTAGAATTATTAGGAGATTTGAAAAGGTGAAAGATAAAAATTCCCCCATCCTTAAAAAGCTTACAGTTCTTAATAAATAAAACATGAGAAAATAAAATATAAGGCCTGTGTGACTAAATCCGACTCAAGGTCAGATTTGCAAGATTTGAATAAAGACTATTATTGCAAGAGTCAACTGCCTGGGAGAACTTTAAGCTGGAGAGTAAAAAATGAGTGCTATTTGGGATGTTGAATAAAGTGCGGAATGAGTTTGGCATTCCACTGGGAAAATAGCCATAATGAGGTTTTAAGCTCAAAATGAGCAAAGAGTATGAAAAAGAGGTGGGAATGCCGCTGCAAGTGTACGTGCTGACTTTTACAACATTTAATAAATCTTTCATGAATATAACACCACCATTAGATCCCATGCCAAGATTTGGTTGTCTGACCATTTCTCTTGCTACTTCTTTAGAATTACGTTATTTCTCATTTTTAATTTTAGAGCATAAAATTCAAACCTATATTTCATTATATTAGCTGAATATAAAGAATTTGCCTTATATGAGAAATTAAATGAGTGCTAAAGTCTTACATATGTTGTCTATTATTTTGGACTTGGAAGCACTCTGGATAGGTCTCTAAACATAGGGAGGCAGCACTCTGAGAAGAATGCAGTTTCATCTTTATTCTCATTTTTAAATGGGCTTGACAAACAATTTTTGACAAAGAAGCCGAAAAAAATAAAATGGAGAAAAGAAAGCCTCTTCATAAATGGTGCTGGGAAAATTGGAAAGCCACAGGCAAAAGAATAAAACTAGACTGCTGCTATTGGTCACTATACACAAAAATAAACTTAAAATGAATCAAGGATCTAAATATAAGACCTGATACAATAAAATACATAGAAGAAAATAAAGGTGCTTAAACTAGAGATGATTTTATGAATTTGACCTCAAAAACAAGGGAAGTAAAAGAAAAAAATAAATGAATGAGACTACATAAAACTAAAAAGCTTCTGCACAGCAAAAGAAACCATCAACAAAATAATAAGGCAACCAACTGAATGAGAGAAAATAGTTGCAAATAACATTGCTGATAAGAGGCTAATATAAAAATATAGAAAGAACTTATACAACTGAAAACAACAAAAAACAAATGATGCAATTTAAAAATGGGCAGAAGATGGACCCAGACATTTCTTGCAAGAAGACAAATAGCCAATAGATATATGAAAAGATGCTCAACTTTACTTGCTATTAAGAAAATGCAAATTGAAACCACAATGAGATACCACTTCACACCTGTTAGAATGGCTATCATCAACAAGACAAGTAATAACAAGTGTTGGTGAGGTTGTGGGGAAAAAGGAACCCTTATACACTGCTGATGGAAAAGTAAATTAGTACAGCCACTATGGAAAACATCATGGAAGCTCCTCAAAAAATTAAGAATAGAATTATTCTTAATGACTCAGCAATCCCTCTTCTAGGTATTTATCTGAAAAATTTGAAAACATTTATTTATAAAAATATATACCCTGAATCTTCGGAAACATGGTGCAGTGAGAGACGCCCCCAGATCTCTCCCCTTGAAACAACAATAAACTGAACATCTAAAACTCACCAAAAAATACCCAAACTGCACACCAGCATGTCTTCCTGTGGGATCTGCTCGTAAGAGCTACCACAGATCAGAACCCCCAGTGTTGGGCGGTGGACTGGGAGAAATAAAGAAGCTGCCTCTCACAGCACAGGAGCTACTTGTGGGGGTGGGAGGGAGGAGAGACAAGTTCCCTGAATAGCACTATCTGAAAGTGAGCTCCCCGCAGCCAGCGCAGGGCCCAGTCATCAGGGAAGAAGGCAGAGAAATGGGATGGCAAAAAATAAACAGTTGATTTTAACCGGCAAAACCGAGGCTGAGCCACAGCCCCAAACTCCCAAACCAGAGGGAACCCTCCCACATACCCTCCGAGACTGATGACCACAGAGCCCCAGGGAAATCTGAGCAAACACTACTGAAACTGTCATTAACACTGACAGGGACTGAAATTGAGGATAGCGAGTGTGATTAAATATCTATTAGAAAATAAAAAGGCATTTTGAAGGTTTTATATAAAACAGGGATCCAAGAGGCTTAGACGCCACCTACTACAAACCAAAGAAAAGTGCCTTCTTTGCAATAGCCTAAAGAGAAAACTTTATATAATAAATATTTCTGGAAAAAAAGCAGAATACATTTCCACTAATGTCCAGGTGGAGAAATAGTCCATTAAACACCATGAACAACCAAGGTGACAAGGCATCTCACAAAGAAAAAGAAAAATCTTCAGAAAATAAGCTTACAGACATATAAATATGCAATTTAAGTGACAGAGGTTTCAGGATGGTACTTCTGAAAAAACTCAGTGAATTCTGAAATGAGTCATATCAACAATTTCAGGCATTGAGAAAACAACTAGATGAATAGAGCAAGGAGATTGAAACCCTCAGAAAGAACAGAACAGATCTTCTGGAGATGAAGAACACACTGCAAGAGTTGAAAAATGAAATAGCAAGCTTGGGAAATAGAGTCAACCAAATAGAGGAAAGGATCAGTGATATTGAAGACAGAAATCTAGAAATAAATCAGAAGGAAGAAGAGAATAACTGAATAATGAAAAATAATGAAAGAGAAATACAAGAACTAGCTGATACCATCAGGAGAGGAAACATAAAAATAATGGGCATTACCAAAGGCAAGAAAAAGGAGCAGGACTAGAAAGCATTTTCAGACAAATAGTGGATGAGAATTTCCCAAATCTAAGGAATGGGCTGGAGCTTGGAATTTAAGAAGTCAACATAACACCCAATTATGTCAACCCAAAAAGGCCTTCACCAAGACACATTGTATTAAAGTTATCAAAAATCAACAACAAGACAGAATTCTCAGGGCAGCCAGGGAAAAGAAGACGGTAACATATAAAGGAAAACCCATTAGACTTCTCAGCATAAACCTTACAAGCCAGAAAGGAATAGAATCAAATATTTAAACTATTAAGTGAAAGAAACTACCAGCCTAGAATAATGTAACCAGCTACGCTCTCCTTTAGATATGAAGGAACAATTAAGACCTTTCCAGACATACAAAAATTGAGGGAATTCCTCACTACGAGGTCGGCACTACAGGAAATACTGAAAGGGGTCAGCTCACCTAAAACAAAATGAAAAATAATAATAATAATAATAATTAGGAGTAAAGTGACTATCAGGCAAATGGAAGCAGAGAAGTGCAGCCCTTACTAAGAGCATTATAAGATTAAATAAGAAGAGAATTGTTATAACAAAATAATAATGAACATTCAGGGACAAATTAAGACAACAAAGACTGAAAGGGGGAGGATTCAAAGATCCAAATATGCAAAGGAGAATGAAGATAAGGCACTCACAGAAGAAAATGGGCGATGGTATATATGTAACTATCCTTTACATACTTGTAATGGTTACCACACACAGAAGATTCAGAAATGAAGTATATAACAGAAAACAAGAACCACAGGCAAAACTCACAAAAACCAACCAAAACAAAGAAAACAAAAACACAAGGACAAGAAAGCAATGGAAACACAGAGCCACCAGAAAGCAAAAGATAAAATGGCTATAAGAAGACCTCATTTTTCAATAATCACCCTAAATGTAAATGCACTGAACTCACCAATAAAAAGGCACAGAGTTGCAGAATGGATCAAGAAACAAAACCCAACCATATGCTGCCTCCAGGAGACACATCTCAGCTCCAAAGACAAATATAAACTCAAAGAGAAAGAGTGAAAAATGATATTTCAAGCAAATGGCATTCAGAGAAAAGCAGGAGTAGCAGTAATAATATCAGATGAAACAGACTTCAAAATAAAAAGGTAAAGAAAGATACTGAGGGACACTTCACAATGATAAAGGGAATCATGCACCAAGAAGACATAACTCTTATTAATATCTATGTTCCCAATCAGGGAGCCCTGAAATATGTAAAGCAATTACTATCAGAACCAAAGGGAGAAACAGACTAATACACTATCACATTAGGGAACCTAAATATCCCACTGTCAGGTATGGACAGATCATCCAAACAAAAAAATCAATAAGAAAATAATATCCTTAAATGACACATTACACCAACTGGATATAATTGACATTTACAGAGCCTTCCATCCCAAAACAGCTGCTTATACATTCTTCTCTAGTGCACATGAACATTCTCAAGAATTGACCACATACTGGGACACAGAGACAGCCTCAACGAATATAAGAGAGTTGAATTATACCAACCATATTCTCTGATCATAATGCTTTGAAACTATAGATCAACTGCAGAAAGAAATCAGGAAGAACCACAAATACATGGAAATTCAACAACATGCTGCTAAAGAATAACTTGGTCAGAGAAGAAAAAGGAGATCAAGAGATAGATAGAAATGAGTGATAATGATAGTACAAAGTATCAAAACTTTTGGGACAAGGCAAAAGTGGTCAGAAGAGGAAAGTTCATATCATTATAGGCCTATCTCCAAAAACAAGAATGAGCCCAAATAAACAACCTAACTCTTCATCTTAAAAAAACTAGAAAGAAAAGAACAAATGAAGCCTAAAGTCAGCAGAAGGAAAGAAATCATCAAAAGTAGAGCAGAAATAAACAAAATTGAAAACAACTTCAAAAAAAAAAAATAATAGAAGAAATAAATGCAACAAAGAGCTGGTTCTTTGAGAAGATTAACAAAATTGACAAACCCCTGGCTAGACTCACTAAAGAAAAAAGAGAAAGGACACAAATAAACAAAATCAGGGATGAAAGAGGGGAAATTATGACTGACATTCCAGAAATACAAAGGATCATACAAGAATACTATGAAAAAGTATATAACACCAAATTTAATAACCTAGAAGAAATGAACCAGTACTTAGAAAAATACAACCTTCCTAGACTGAATCAAGAAGAACTGGAAAATCTAAATAGACCAATCAGCAGTATGAAAACTGAAACAATCATCAAAAACCTACCAAAAAGTAAAAGTCCAGGACCAGATGGCTTCACTAGTGAATTCTACCAAACATTCAAAGATTTAATATCTATTCTCCTCAAACTCTTCCAAAAAATCGAAGAGGAGGCAACACTTCCCAACACATTTTATGAGGCCAATATTACTCTGATACCAAAACCTGGTAAAGATAACACACAAAAAAGAAAACTACAGACCAATATCTCTCATGAGCACAGATGCAAAAATCCTAAATAAGATATTAGCGAACCAAATACAGCAACATATTAAAAAGATTATACACCACAATCAAGTGGGCTTCATCCCAGAGGCACAGGGATGGTTTAACATACGCAAATCAATTAATGTGATACACCACATAAACCAATTAAAATATAAGAATCATATAATCATATCAATAGATGCAGAAAAAGCCTTCGACAAAATACAACATCCATTTATGATCAAAACACTTAACAATATCAGTGTACGAGGAAAGTACCTTAACATAATAAAGGCCATCCATGACAAACCCTCAGCCAACATTATACTTAATGGTGAAAAAGTAAAAATCTTCCCTCAAAGATCAGGAACAAGGCAAGGCTGTCCATTATCACCATTCTTATTCGATACAATGTTAGAGGTCTTAGTGAGTGCAATCAGGCAAGAGAAAGATATAAAAGGCAACCAAATAGGAAACGAAGAAGTCAAACTATTCCTATTTGCAGGTGACATGATTGTCTATATAGAAAACCCTAAAGACTACAAAAACACTACTAGAAACAATAAGCAAATACAGTAAAGTCTCTGGATACAAAATCAACGTTCAAAAACCCATAGGGTTCCTAGAGTATATTAGAGTATAATAACAAAGTGTCAGAAAAAGAAGTGGAAAAAATAATTCCTTTTGCAATTACAACAAAAAGAATAAAATACCTAATAATAAATTTAACAAAACATGTGAAGGACCTATATAATGAAAACTACAAGACCCTATTAAAAGAAATCGAAGAAGATACAAAGAAATGGAAAGATATTTCATATTCTTGGGTTGGAAAAATCATCATAGTTAAAATGACCATATTACCTAAAGCATTATACAGATTGAATGCAATCCCCATCAAAATCTCATTGGCATTTTTTAAAGAAATGAAACAAAAAAATCACAAATTTGTATAGAAGCACAAAAATCCGTGAATTGCCAAAGCCATCCTGAGAAAAAAGAACGAGGCTGGAAGCATCACTCTGCCTGACTTCAAATTATAATACAAAGCTACAGTAATCAAAACAGCATGGTATTGGCAGCAAAATAGACACATGGACCAGTGGAACAGAATCGAGAGTCCAGAAGTAAACCTATATTTATATGGGCAAATAATTTTTGACAAAAAAGCCAAAAACATACAGTGGAGAAAGGAAAGCCTCTTCAATAAATGGTGTTGGAAAAACTGGAAAGCCACCTGCAAAAGAATGAAATCAGACTGCTGTCTATCACCACACACCAATATTAACTGAAAATAGATTAAGGACCTGAATATAAGACCTGAAACAATAAAATGCATTGAAGAAAACATAGGAACTAAACTCAAGGACCTTGGATTTAAAGAGGATTTTATGAATTTGACCTCAAAGGCAAGGAGAGTAAAAGCTAAAATAAATGAATGGGACTACATCAAACGAAAAAGCTTCTGCTCAGCAAAAGAATCCATCAACAAGATAAAGAGACAATCATCCGAATGGGAAAATATATTTGCAAGCAATGCCTCTAATAAGGGCCTAATATCCAAAATATACAAAGAACTCATACAACTCAATAACAACAAAAAAGCAAATGATCCAATCAAAAAATGGGCAGTGGATCTGAATAGACACTTCTCCCTAGAGGACATACAAATGGCCAACAAATATTTGAAAAGAAGCTCAACATCGCTAGCTATTAAGGAAATGCAAATCAAAACCACAATGAGATATCATCTCACACCTGTTAGAATAGCTATAATCAACAGGAAAAGTAATAACAAATGTTGGAGAAGATGTGGAGAAATAGGAACCCTCATACGCTGCTGGTGGGACTGCAAATTGGTACAGCCACTATGGAAAACAGTATGGAGGTTCCTCAAAAAATTAAAAATTGGTCTACCATATGATCCAGCAATCCCTCTACTGAGTATTTACCCCAAAGACTTAAAAACTCATATCTGAAAAGATATTTGCACACCAATGTTCATAGCAGCATTATTCACAGTGACTAGGACATGGAAGCAACTGAAGTGTCCTACGATAGATGATTGGCTAAAGAAGCTGTGGTACATATATACAATGAAATATTATTCAGCCATAAGAGATGAAATACTGCCATTTGCGACAACATGGATAGACCTCAAGATAATCATGCTAAGCAAAATAAGCCAGACAGAAAAAGTTGAAAATCACGTGATATCACTTATATGTGGGATATAAACCTAAAAGCAACAAATGAGCAGGTGAAACAAACAGAGACTCACGGATATGGTCTATAGACTAGTGCTTACCAGAGGACTATAGAGTAGTGGTTACTAGTGGGGTGGGAGAGGATGAAGGATATAGACAGTTAAAGGGAGTCAAATATAGAGGGATGAGGGAAGATGAAGTGAGTAAAAGGGATCAAATACATGATAGCCAAAGGAAACTGGACTTTGGGTGGTAAAAACACAACAGAATATACAGATATCTAATGATAATGTACACCTGAAAATTATGTAATTATATTAACCAATGTTACCCCAATAAACTTAATAAAAAAAGATTCATTTCTTAATTGGGACAGCTGGAGTAGTACTGACATAATATAGTTAGAAAGGGGAATCTCCTAACCCACTGTACTCTGTGCCTCCCATTAGGGTGCTGTGTTGAAGAAAGGAAGGTGTCATATTTCACAGACAGGCTCAATGTAGAGAAGAGTAATGACATCCTAGATTCTCTAAAAGACTTTATGACCCATGGCCCAGTCAAATAATTCATTCTGAAACAGGATGCCAACAGAAATAGTGAGCAAAGCAAGACATTATTGAAAGACCAATCAGGTTCATGAAGTGTAGCTCATATCATACCAGGCTAACCCAATTTCTGAGGGTTTTTTTGTTTGTTTGTTGTTTGTTGTTTATTGTTGTTAATCTACTGGCAATTGGTTGGTTGATCAAAGGAATTGCCATATTTCCACAGACATGATAAAAAATCTCTTAATTTATCTTTGTGGTCAAGATGGAGACATTAGGTATGGACAATAAGTAAGTAGGCTAGCTTGATAATTGGCTGAAAGATGCTACCCAAAGACTGGCAGTTAATTAACTGAGCTCCACAGGTGAGGTTTCTGGTGGATTGCCACAGAGTCTGTCCAAAACAAGTTGAGTCCAAAGAAGCTTAAAATGAATGCACTTAGCCACACATGAAGATTACACAGTAGACGTCAAATTCTTTATGATCGCCCATACTTTTTCTCTTCTGCTTGTCCGCTTTAGGAACCCTCCCATTGCTATCTACCTCCTTCTCCTCTGATCCTCCATCTTCTTGGTCTGCCAACTTTCCTGTTCTGTAATTTTCTGGGGTTCAGCAAGTTTATTTCCTTTTAAGACATTTTTGCAGATGGGCAACTTAGTTGGTAAAAGGATCTGAAAATCAAGTTATGTGAGAAGAAATCAAGGAACTAGAATAGCTGTCCTGGAAGATTTGGGAGAAAATATGTGCCTGTTTTCAAGTAATTAAAAGTTGTTATATGGAGGAAAAGATTCTATTTATTCACTGTATTCTAGAATGTGGAACAAGAAATGAAAGTTATACGGAGGTAGATTTCAATCTAAGAGAATAAAAATGTTTCTAATCAATTGAATTGTCTGAATATAGAATATTCTGCTTCATCAATTCGTGTTATATGTTCTGACAGGTATTCAAGAAGTGGCTAAATGACTACTTATCTGGAATTTATAGAAAAAGTTCTTGCATAGGATGAGAAATTGGATTAGTTCAGTGACTTACAAAGTACTGGAACAGGGCCTACTGATACCCACCAAAAATAGCTTTGAGTCACTTCATGAGATTTCCTTTTTCATTTTCTTCCAGTCTTTTAATTCCTGTCAAGAAGAAAAATCTCTGATTGGTATTAATTAGTATTTCTCAAATATTTCTATCTTATATTTATTCCAGCTCATTCCATTATTTTATATTTCTCAAGATACTAACTTTCTCCTTGTTGCATCCACTAACTCTTCATCATGAAGCTTATTTCCTCATATAGTCTATACTTTTTTTTTTGAGATTCCCAACTTTAAGCTGGTGAATGACTTCTTGGTTTTCATTTTCCACAGATGTCTGCCAAGTTCCTAGATGCTACATCTTGCAATTCCCCAATGTCAGTTTCTCTTACATCTCTGGCTTTGATTTGTCTCTTTAATTCTCATACATGGAGATTTCCTTTTATTTTCTTGGGTTGGCCATATAACACATTTTTAAAATTATACTTAACCCAGCATTCCTGTATTTTTAATGAGAAGAAGGGAGGTATTTATTCAAATGTAATTAATACATCTCTATCTATTATACACCTTTTTTTCCCCCCTTTACCAATTTGCAGCTGCTTATTACCTCCATTTCTTTTTACTTTTTCTTCCAAATTAACTCTTTTCTTTGTTTCTAAGGTCTTAGGCAGTGGATAAGATCAGAAAACAAGGTCCATTATTATGAGATGATTTGGTTTACTCTGGCACCCTTTGGGAATACCTTAATTTCGGACCTTCCCCGCTTTTAGCTCAGCTGCTTTGTCTTTTTTTCTCCTTCACTTTAGGGAATTAGCCATTGGCTCTGAGCACCAACCTCCATGAGGATTTTGGAGATAGTTTTGCTTTCTTATTGTTTGTGGGTGGATTGCTGCAATGCAAGTTACATGCTTTCCTATTCACTCTCTCCCTAAGAATTTCCATTCAGAACTCCATGTTCAACCTAACACCATCTCTCCTGGGCTTTGTCAATCTCATTTCTGTCATGTGTGGGGAAGGTTTCATTATGAACATACCATAAACAATTTTTGGTATGGCATTTAATCCAACACTGTGAGATCATCCCTTGGATGCTAATCATATGCATACAGAAACAAATAATTAACTTGGCTTTTATTTTGTTCTTGTTTTCAGTATGTTTTTAGGCTCTTGTTTTGTTTGGCTAGTTTGATTCAGGCACTAGCGCCAGTTTGTGTAAATTTGTTTTGAGGACTTGGTACAGCTATCCAGATAGGCTCTTGGGAGGAAAGAAAGAAGTCTTAGAATAAATATGTAGAAAGACAATCATGTGCATTCACAGGGCTCATGAAAAATGGAACAATCTGTCAATTCTAACAGACTGTAGACATTAAAAATACGAGCTCCGTGATAGCAGGGATTTCATTGATTTTGTTAACTGCTTTCTCTTGCAAATATAGCAGTGCCCATTATTGTATAGTAGTTTGATAAATTCTAGTTGAATAAACAGATAAATAACTAGCAAAATAGAATAGAAAAATAAATAGAAAAAAAATCAGTGTACAAGCCATATAGGGTTTCTTTCCCTAAAGAGATGTATTAGATACCAACATGTATTCTTTTCTAGTTACAATGAGTCTGTGAGCTCTGCACCTTCCAAGGATGGGTCAGGGTCCAGAGCCTCTTAGGAAGGTCTTCTGTGGAGACTGTTTAAGGACCGGATTTAACTTTGGGGTGGTGCCTTTGGTGTCAGTTGGAAACTGTTTTCATCACTGGGTATGAAATTTTGGCTGGCTTATCCTTTCAGTTCCTTTGGCTTACGTTACTTAAAGTGTCATGAAATGACCAATGATTGGACTGCTTAAATGACTTTTTGGTATGGGGTGAATAGTACTGGGTTGCTTGGTCTCAGCCCCAAATGTTTTTTCTGAGGTGCTGGGCTTCTCCAAGTGTGAATCCTGGTTTTGATGCTTTGCCTCTTCTCTCTGCGGTTGGGGTGGCAAGGATCTCACCCCGGAACTCAGGGACTCAGTCATGGAAAACTTCAAGGCATTTCTGAGCCCAGGGAGATGCCTGGGGCCCAGTCCTTAATCCATACTGTCTTCCAGCACTCATTATGCTAAACATTTTAATAATTGTTTATGAAGATGATATGATTTTCTCCAAACTTTGATTCTCTGAAAGAGGATTTTGATATTGTGGAAAGAGTCCAGGACAGGTAAATATGAGTCTAGGATCCCAGTCCCAGAGCTGTCCCTTCTTGGATAAGTCTTTTACCATTGCTGGGCCTCATTATCCCTACTTACATAAGAATATGGATAAGATTAGCTCTAGAGTTTCTTCTGGCTCTTAAATCCTGTGGTTTTATCCTGGATCCAGGGAAAATCCAGATGAGGATATATTGCTCTATTTTTTATTGCTAGGAAAAAATGGCTCTTTTATCCCATTGGTATTGCTTAATTTGCCTTGTGTCCTGAGTTCTTTTCATTTTCTATAATTTACAATTGAATCTTTATGCCAGACACTATGTAAATAAGTGAATAATTTTTCATCACCTGCCAAACTGTCATACAAACCCTCAGGAATTAGCTGTCACTGCCTTCTTTCCCTCTAGTCACACTTCTAGCACCAGCAATGAGATCTAGAGGCCTCTTCGCTCAAGGATTGTGGTGAAAAACAGCAAATGGGATGATGAAGAGGGAAGACACAATAAATAAAAGGGTCATGGTTTCAGACAATAATATTGTTACAAAAAGATGTATGTATCAACACTCTGTTGATTTAATTTCATAAAGTTAAGAGCCATATTGAATGTGATTCCAATGTAACAGTTCTCTTTCTTCAGTAGAGAAGGAAGAAATCACAATTGACCTCAAAAGCTAAGGGAGAAGGAGGTGTTCATGATTTCTATGACACCATACTTGCTAATTTCTAATTATTCTAGCTCCAACTGAGACAGAAGCAGAGGATACACAATACTAAGATGTCTGAAAAAAGAAAGAGAATATTTTATGGTTGAAGGTTTGGAACTCCAGTATCCTGGGGGCCATTTATCCTTGGACCCTTTTGCAAAAACACATGTCAGGTGTAACATTGTTGTGGCACAACTGCATTTTCTACTGAGATTTTGATGCTATTAATGCTGGGACTATTCCAGTTTCTGATAATGCTCAGTGCCTTGTATTGGGCCCAGAGAGCTTTCAGGAAGCACTTGGTAAATTGAAAGAATGTGTGGACCAGAATTCATAAAACCCCTTTCTGAAAGCGAAATTTCACACAACTCACTTCAGACCCCTGGTTTCTTCCTCAGCCTGACCAGTCTTACAGGATTATTTTTCCCAACTTTTAACTTTAAATTTTGAAATAATTTTAGACTTATAGAAAAGTTGCTAGCCTCATAGGAGTTTGCAAATATCAAATGAGTTAAATATGAGATAATGTTTTAAAGAGTTTAGAAAGTAACATTTAAGTTGCTGTTGAATTGACTCTTGTCCAGCTATGACTGTGTGATTAGCTTCATCAAAGTACTTGTTTTAAAATTATTTATTTTTATGTTTTCTCTTCTACTAGGAAAGCAAGACTGTATCTTATTTATTACTTTATCTCTAATACCAACTAGCACAGTTCCTGTCAAACAATAGTTTATCTTGAAAAAGATTAATAAGAGGCAAAGTTTATTGTAGTGTAGCATGATACCAGGTGATACCCTAGAAATACAATTCAAGACCAATAATATTGGCTACTATCAATAGCAACATTAAATGTTATCTTTTGTGGAAAAGGGATGTTGCAGATACGATTAAATTAAAACTCTTGAGATAGAAAGATTGCCCTAGATTGACCAGATGGGCCCAAAATGTAATCACAAGTGCTGTTACAAGAGGAAGGCATAGAGAGGCTTGAATACAGAAAGCAATGTAAAAGAAACAGGGAATTTGAAGATGTTAAGGATCTGGCTTTAAAGATGAGAGAAGAGGTTATGAGTGAAGCAATGCAGCTCTAGAAACTGGGAAAGGCAAGGAATCAAATTCCTAACTACAAGTGCCAGAGATGCATGGCCCTGTTGAACCCTGATTTTAACCCAATGAAACTGATTTCAGACTTCTGGCTTCCAGAATTATAAGAAAATAAATTTATATTGTTTTAAGCCACTAAATTTGTGGTAATTTGTTACAGCAGCAATAGAAAACTAATACAATGCAATCTACAAGTGTGAGTCGTGAAGCAGTATTTATTATTAATGGCTTGACTTTGGAATATTATTTACTCTCTCGGTCTTGTTTTCCTCATTTGTGAATTCTAATTAAAATTTTACTCATAGGATTTTTATAGTTTTTGAGACATTACAAGATAATACCTTGGCCTATTACTAATAAGGCCCATTAGTAATATATTGAGAGCCATATATGTGACTCACATATGTAATTTAAAATTTTCTAGTAGCCACACTAAAAAAAAAAAAAAAGTGAAATTATTGTTTATATAACCTAATGCAGTTACCATTGAATAACATAGGTTTGAACTGCACAAGTCTATTTATATGTGGATTTTTTTAAATAAATATATTGGGCAATTTCTTGGAGATTTGAGACTATTTGAATAAACTTGCAGATGAACTATGTAGTTTAGAAATAGAAAAAATTTTTTAAATGGGTAGATCAGGAATGCATAAAATATATGTAAATACTAGTCTATTTTATCATTTACTACCATAAAATAGATATAAATATATTATAAAAAGTCAAAATTTATCAAAATTTATGCACACAAACATTTACAGACCATATATGGCACCAGTTACAGTGAAGAGAAATGTAAACAAATGTAAAGACGCAGTATCAAATCACTATTGCATAAAATCAACTGTAGTATATATACTGTACGACAGTAATAATTTTGTAGCCTCCTCCTGGTGCTATTACAGTGAGCTCAAGTGTTATATCTTCTTAAAATGCAATATGATGCTAATTGTCTTTTCACGAGCTGTTCATCTCTCCAGTAAATTGCATATCACAGTAAATAGTGATCTCTTGTATTTCTCATGTTTAGTACAATACCATAAACCTTGAATAACACCATGGGACCTACACGAAGTTCCACTAGTGATGCTGGAAGTGCTCCCAAAAAGCAGAAAAAATTATGACATTGCAAGAAAAAGTTGAACTGCTTGATATATACTGTAAATTGAGGTCTGAATCTTCAGTTACTCACCATTTCAAGACCATTGTTAAAAAAAAAAAAAAAGGAAATTTGTGAAGCATCATTGCAGGTATGTCAACAAACACAAAAACATTGCACTTTTTGTGAAATATTTTTATCTTGTATTGAAAGTGCAACTGTTATGTGGATGCAGGATTGCTATAAGAAAGGCAAAACTATAGACTCTCAATATGATTCAAGAAAAAGCAAAGTCATTATATGATAACTTAAAGCAAAAGGAAAGAGAAATATCTGAAGCTGGAGAATTTAAAGTCAGCAAAGGATGGTTTCATAATTTTAGAAATAGGTTTGGCTTAAAAAACGTCAAGATAACGGGAGAAGCAGCTTCAGCAGACTAAGACTCAGCAAAGGAGTTCCCAGACGTCATTGAGAAATTCACTGAGGAAAAGGATATCTGCCCGAAAAGGTTTTTAATGCAGACAAAAGTATCTTATTCCGGAGGAAAAAAAATGTCACGAAGGACATTTATCAGTAAGGAAGAGAACTGAGCACCAGGATATAAGGAAGGAAGGGACAGGCTAAATACTGTTTTGTGCAAATGCAGTAGGGTTTATGACCAAGTCTGCCTTTCTCTATAAAACTGCTAACCTCACGCCTTGCAGGGGAAAGATAAACACCAGCTGCCAGTCTTTCGGTTGGACAACAACAACACATTTTCTGGATTGGTTCCATCGATGCTTTGTCCCTGAAGTCAAGAGGTACCTTGCCTGTGAAGGACTGCCTTTTAAAGTTCTTTTGAATTTGGCAATGCCACTGGCCACCCAGAACCCTGTGAGTTTAACACCAAAGGCATCAGAGTGATCTACTTGCCTCCAAACACAAAATCTCTAGACCAGGGGTCAAAAGGACTTTTAAGGCTCATTACACACAGTGCTCTATGAAAAGTATTATTAATGCTATGGAAGAGACCCCAAAGGGAGAGAACATCATGAAAGAGTAAAAGGATTACACCATTGAAGATGCCATCGTTGTTATAAAAAAGTCATGAAAGCCATCATGTCGAACAGTAAATTCCTGCTGGAGAAAACTGTACCCGGATGTTGTTTATGACTTCACAAGATTCATGACAGAACCTATGAAGGAAATCATGAAAGAGACTGTGGGTATAGCAAAAAAGGTAGGGGACAAAGGATTTCGAGATAAGGATCTTGGAGAAATTCAAGTGCTAATGGACACCACACCAGAGGAATTAACAGAAAATATCGAGATGGAGATTAGTGCTTTCGAACCAGTGCCAGACGATGAGGAAGAAGACCTAGAAGCAGCAGTGCCAGGAACAAACTGATATCAGACAAATTGGCAGAAGTGCTCCAATTATTCAAGATCACTTTTGACTTCTATGACGTGGACTCTTCTACACTGTGGGCACTGAAACCAATGCAAACAGTGGAAGAAGGATTGGTAGCATATAGAAACATTTCTAGAGAAATGAAAAAGCAAAAAAAGTCATACAGAAATTACAACACACCTCTTTAAAGTTACACCAAGTGTGCCCACCTCTCCTGCCTCCCCCACCTTCTCCACCTCTGCCACCTCCGCCACCTGAGAGAGCAAGACCAATCCCACCTCCCTCTCCTCCTCAGCCTACTCCATGTGAAGATGATGAGGATGAAGGCCTTTATGAATAGTAAATTAGCATCACACCATACAGTTAAGAAACTTATCTGTTGTGTATGTGTGTGTCTTCATGTGAAAACCTAATAACCGTATGAGATTTGGTGTCATCGTAACCACCTAAGTATTCGTTCTATAGAACATTGTATTCAAGACTTGTATTGAAATGGATAGCCTAAGGTATGGATAGGCATAAGGTAATGTGTTAGTTTTCTTACTGGTTTACAACTTTGCTTCAAATAAAGTATGCTTTCCTCTCATAATTAGAGAAACTGCGTATTGGCCTAACATCATGAGTAAATGTTTTTTTAAATGTAAATTTAAATGTTTCCAAAACTATATTATAAATATGACTGTAATACTGTATGCCATAAAAATTTTATATAGATTCATTCATTAGTGTATAGGCTAGGCTACCATGAAGCAATTATATCGATTATACTAGGCCACTATAACGCAATCATATTATTGCTTCTTCATTATCAATGTATGAATCATTATACTGTAAATAAATGTGAATTTCTTTTTCACATTAACCTTTCATTTTTGATATCTAGTGTTAGTAATACATATAGCAGCTACGGTGTTTTGTATCATATAAGACAAGATTGATGTAAGTTCTGACAGATGATTCATTTTCTAAACAGATGATATAAACGTATGGTATTGATAAATACAGTACAGTGCTCTAAATGTATTTTCTATTCCTTATGATTTTCTAATAACATTGTCTTTTCTCTAGTTTACTTTGTACTAAGAATACAGTATATAATACATATAATATACATACAAAGTGTGTGTTAAAATTGCCTATTAATATTAATGGTAAGGTTTCTGGTCAACAGTAGACTATTACTGCTTAAGTTTGGGGGGAGTCAAAAGTTACACATGGGTTTTTGAATGCATGGGGAGTCAGTGCCATTAAACCTTGTATTGTTCAAGGGTCAACTGTATATTCAAAATATTATCTTGAATATATCCAAAATATTAACTAGTAACCAATATAAGATTATTAATGAGGCTTCTTACATTCTTTTTCTCATCTGGTGTCAACAGATGAGAATGTACACATATAGCACATTTAAATTTGGACTAGACACCTTTCACATGATCACATATGGCTAGGTCTGACTCATGGTCAGTACTTAATGAGTAAATACTAACAGTTACCAGCAAAACTGGGATAACCTCACTGACGACAGCCTTGTCATGAGCACTAAATGAGATAATGGTTGGAAAGGATTTGACAAAATGACTCCTAGTATATGCTCAGTAAACAGTAGCTATTATCATTATAAAAAGTGTGAATTTCTGCCTCACTGTCTGAAACACAGAGGGCTCAAAACTCTAGTCTACCTTGCTCTTGTCAACACTTGTTGCCCAATGCTTGCTGCCAGCAATGATGTTATCCTCCCTCATCAATTACTAAACATCTCCCATGGCATCCGCATCTCCTGGCTGGTCTATCCAATCTCTAACCCCCAAAGTTTCCTAGCCTGAACCACTACGGTCTCATCTAACTTCAGATGTTAATCAGGTTAGGCTTCTTTTTATCCTTCATGAGCCCTAGCAGTGACAGATAATGAGGGATTGTTTCAACAAGCTGGATTTCAATGACTATTTTGTAGAAATTCAATAAGAATGTAGTCATATGAAAAAGGAGATTTGATCTCAAAGCTTTTCCTTTTCATCCCCTCTTAATTTTTTTCCAGCAATTTCAGAACCTTGCTGTCTATGGTTTCCAAATCAGTTCTCCAACAGAGAGTCATCTTGACATGCCTGAGTCTGGACCTTCTGTAGGCCAGGGGTCTCCAACCCCCAGGCCACAGACCGGTACACGTCCATGGCCTGTTAGGAACCAAGCCATACAGCACAAGGTGAGTGCAGGGGGGGGGGCGGGGTGAGCGAACAAAGCTTCATCTGTATTTGCAGGCGCTCTCCAGCACTAGCATCGCCACTTCAGCTCCACCTCAGATCATCAGGCATTAGATTCTCATAAGAACATCGGTCCCTGGTGCCACAAAGGTTGAGGACCACTGCTGTAGAAAACATGGGAACCAAGTGGTCCTTGCTCCAAGGTCTGTGAATTTCATAGACTTTGGAGTTAGATTTAATTTGAAATCTCATCTCTTCTACTAACTAACTGTGAGTCATTGGAAAAGTTACCTAATCTTTCCAAGATTCAGCTTCTATACCTAAGATCGCAGTAATAATAAACTTGTGGGGACTAAATAGAAATAACGAATGCAGAGTACCCGCCACATAATGTTTATGCTTAGTAAATGTTAATATTGTGAGTCTATTTTTTTAATCAACAAGTCCAACTTTAGATTTCTGTGTTCTTGAGTTTAATATTTAGTTTCTACCAACCCTGCCATTTCCCCAACAAACTAAGTATCCAACAGTGTTTGGGTTTTTCATCCCTGGGGCTAATCTTAGTTCTCAAGCTTTAAATTTAAAGTAAGTTCTCACTGGATGTTATCTGACCTCAGAATGAATCACATCACTTGGATGTTAATCAAATTATCTAATTTTATGACTCAATGTTGTAACAAATCTTCAGAAAGATTACTGACTTTCCCTGGGCATTTCTGTGGAGCTTCCAAAATGGAGTGAGAAGTCCTGCCTGAGCCTTCTTCCTCAGTTTTTTCCAACCCTTTTCCCCTTTCCCAGACCGTTCCTCTGATGCTTTGACCTTGCACCAGCAACTAACTAACACCTACTTGAGGTAATGAATTGGAGCATTAGCTTGCAGAAGACCTTGAAGGTACAGAGTATATGTGTTCTGGTTGCACAGGACTTTATCTTCTTTTTATTACACTATGCAGAGCATTAGATCTTCCTCTCCTAGTTTTTGACTCCTTCTCCACTTAGATCTTTAGCCCCTCTCTCGAGGATTAGGAGCTCACCTTCGCTTTCCGCCTGTTGGTCTGAGTCCCTGATACTCCACTAACTTTAGCCATCCCTTCTCTTTAAGGGTTGTTGCTTTGTCCCCATCCCTGGTCTTTTGGCTAGAAATCTGCATATAGGTAGGTATCAGTAGGAACTAAGGCTTCCTGGTGCCTACGTATTTCATATCAGCTATGTTTGCCACTGCTGTGCTCTGCTTTACCAGGTTAATGATTAAATTCCTTCCGGGCAGGCTACATCCCACTGACAGCACTGGTATCAACCTTTCTGACTAGAAAAGCTGCCTAGTCCTGCTACAAACCGCCATCATTGTCTCTTTTAACAAAGTGTATATGAGCACACTGTAATAATGTTAAAGTATGTCTCAGTCCTGAGCCCATCTAAGTCACTTTAATAGTAAATGATATACTGTTTATAGCCTATTTAGGCTCTACAGAAGGTCCTAATAGGTTGTCCTATTTTTCAGGCAGACTTTAAGGAATATAAGGAAGCCTTCAAAAAGCAAGCACCTTCCTAGGATCTGTTCTATACTGGGATCCAGCACACTCTTCATCATGAGAACCTAGACTGCCTAAACTGTCTGGGTCTGTGCTATCCCTGATACTCTGATGCACATACCTGGGATAACATCTGGTGCCCTGTAGACTCACAACATCTTGCCCCTGGCCTATTCCTAGGAATTAGTCACAGGGAGATTACTCACAGAGGTGCCAAGATCAGAAATAATGATATTTTAAACTTCATTTATGAAAAGAGACTCGGACTCAGAACTAGGAGACCTGAGTTCTAGCCACAACTCCCTGTACCCTTGAGCAAGGCATGCAGATTCTCTGTTTTGGGCTGGCCTCCTCTGAAAGCTCTGTTGAGAGGTCCCTGGGGCAACTGCTTGATGTCTGGTGTAACTTCATTAACATAAACTCAGGTGTGGTTGAAAGGGGCTTGTTATGAATAACAAAAACTCTTTTCACCTTTGTTGCTCTTATCATTTTGGAAAACAAGGGTTTTAGGAGCTTTGTTCCAGAAATGAAGAGGGAGACCAAATACAATCATGTGTTGCTTAACAATAGGAATTCATTTGAGAAATGCTTCATTAAGCAATTTTGTCTTTGTGTGAACATCACAGAGAACACTGACACAAACCTAGATGGTGTAGCTTACTACACACCTAAGCTACACATGGTGTAGCCTATTGCTCCTAGGCTACAAACTTGTACAGCATGTTACTGTACTAAATACTGTGGGCGATTATAACAAATTGGAAAATATTTGTGTGTCTAAACATATATAAATATAAATATAAGAAAAGACCAGTAAAAATATGTTTTAAAAGATAAAAAGTGGTACACCTCTATAGGGTACTTACCATGAATGGAGCTTGTAGGACTGAAGTTGCTAGGGGTGAGTCAGTGAGTGAGTGATGTGTTTAGGTGAAGGGCTGTGCTATTACTGTACACTTTATAGCTATAGACTTTATAAACACTTTATGCTTAGGCTTCACTAAACGTATAAAACAATATTTTTCTTTCTTTAGTAAGAAATTAACCTTCACCTGCTGTAGATTTCTTTTTACTTGAAGAACTTTTTGTTTTTTAACTTTTTGACTATTGTAATAACACAGCTTAAAATATTTTATTTCTTTATATTATACTCTATAATATTTTTTTACTTTGTAAACTATTTTTGTTAAAACTAAGACACAAAAACACACATGGACCTACACAAGCTAAGGCTCATCAATATTGTTATGGGAGAGTGGGGTTCTGTTCCCCTTCTTGACGAGTTGTCCAGGCTTTTGATGTCTCAAACAAAGAATTGAGCAAGACATCAAAGAACAGCAGCAAAAAAATAGCATTATTAGAAGGGAAAGTAAGGCAACAGCACATTTCCAGATGTGGATGCGGGCCCTAGCAAGAGAAGCGGGGCTCAAAGGGCTGGTAACAAAGCCTTTGGGGGTTTTATCCCTACTTACTGTGGGTGGTTGTTTTTCTTAGAGGGGTGGGCTTCCTTAATGGATAACTAAGATGGATGAGACCAGTGACTCATCATTTACTTTCCAGGCATGTTCATTTCCAGAAGTCAGTCTGTTATAATGATATTAATGACCTTCTAGGCATAGCATTATATTATAATGATGGCATAATGAGGCTCAGTGATTGGGGGTCATTATGGTCTTCATTGCGCAGGTGCGAGTGACCCGCTTAAACTAGTGCCTAATTCTCTGCCTACCTGTTTCCTTGTAGAAGTTACTTTTTAGCCTAAAAATGCTTTTTGGCTTGCTTATTTGTGGGCAGACTGGGATAGGCCTTTTCTAGAACAGGATGGCCTCAGCATTTTGCAGGCAGAACCAAAACCCCCTATCTTTTCTGCCTAACCTTTTTCTGAGAGCTTTGAACCCCTTCTTAGTAATATGGATATAGAAGGACAGGAGGTCTCTTCTTCTGTATCTGCTTCCTGCTGAGGAGGGTCGGAGTCCCTGCCTATTGGGGTTTCATGGAGCTCTTTCTCTCTCTGTCTCAGACAGAACGGAGTCTTGGGTATCCTGCCAAAATGCCACCTGTCCCTAGACAAGGAAGAAAAAGAAGAAACAAACTTGTTATTTAACTCATATATCTATTAATTTTCTTATTATTGATTTCTTATTAAGTGAGTAAAGGAAAGCAGACTTGGATAATATTATTACTTAAAGAAAGTAAGCCCTGGGTTAAGGGTCCCTCCTCCCCATGACTACAATGGCCTTGCCTGGCCTAAAGCAATTTCTGCTTACAATGGACCAAGAAGAAAGATCCTTATCCATAACCAGAGGACCCAGTCACAAGTTTCAGCATAATTATCTGAGTTAGAGGGAGAGGGACTCTTTCCCAGAGAAAGGAAAAAGAAAGAAATAAAATTTAAAAACCTCAGCAAAAGTGTAAAAAAATACCTTGAAAAGAGCAATTAAAAGTTCTGTGAGTACATTTTATAAATAATATCATTGTCTTCAAATCCTATATCTTGTCTCACTGAAAGGTCTTTAGGGATCAATATCATTGTCTTCAACCCCTATTTCTTGTCCCACTGAAAGGTCTTTGGGGACAATAACATGCATAGAGCTGTCATGTCCTACACTAATGTCTTCTTCTGGAATACTTCCTGAAGGACCTGACAAGAGGTATCACTCTTTTTGGAAATATGTCCATGTTAGTTTGCTTGATTTTTGCTTTTTATTTTATCATAGATTTTCTTGTAAGCAAAATAATGCACCATGACTATTTCTATTAATGAAAATCTTTTGGTGTTAGGGTCCATGTTTTCAAACTCTTCAAGGAGCTTGTTCTGCTAAACACTTCACTATAAATTTTCTTGGGGGTTCTTCTTTTTCTTCTCTTACACTTTTGTCTTTTCTTGCCTCTTCTTCAGCTATGCATTCTTGTTCCAGCTCAAACTTCTCATTAGTCAATTCCTCTAGGAGCTCCTCAATGCCATCCTTATCCATACCCAGGTTAAAGCTGCTTGCCTTCTCGACAACAGACTTATTGATTGTTGTAACCTTCTCATCCTTGGCAAATCTTTTAATGTCATGGACAATTCTCTTGAGCATCTTCTTCCATTCACACCTTCCTTGGTGACATCACCATAAACCCAAGCAAGGTTCTTAATGTATTCATAGATGTAGTAATCTTTCTAGAACTGCCTCAGTGGCTCTCAGCGTCTTCTTCATTTGCAGCAACAACAGCCTGGGTAAAGGTCCTCCTTGGATAGTAGGCCTTAAAAGCTGTTATAACTCCTTAATCCATTGATTTGATTTTTTTTTTTTAAAGTGGTATTTGGAGAGCTAAACAGAACTTTGATATTAGGATGAAGATCATCAGTTAAAAAAAGGGGGTGTGTGTCTGGGAGCATTATCGACAAAATCTTGAAATATAGGTTATTTCCCAAATAGCACTTCTCCATTTCACTGGCATAGCTATTCAGGAGGGCATCTTGGAAGAGGAATGAGGTCATTCATGACTTCTTATTGCTCCTATAGTACACTGGCAGTGTGTGCTTTTTGATATGCCTGAAAGCCCTGGGGTTCTCACTGTGCCAGATCACAAAAGATTTCAATTTGTAGCCTACAACATGGCCCCAAGCAAGACCATTATCCCGTCCTTAAAAGCCTTGAAACCTGGCATTGACTTATTCTCCTTATGGATGAAAGTCTTATTCAGGCATGTGTTTCCAGAATAGGGAGTTTGCATACATATTGAATATCTGCTCTGGTAAGTAATTTTCCTCCACAATCAGCTTATCTACAGTTTCCAAAAATTCTTCAGTTTCTTTCACATCGGCACTCACAGACTTGTTACTCACTTTCACATTATGTAATGAATAATAATTCTCGAATCGCTAAAACCGCCCAGAGATAACAACAAATTCAGCATCATAGTTGGGTCCAGCCTTTTCTTTCAACATTGCAAAAAAACTTTTTACTTTGGCCTTGATCGTCATGGTACTGAAAGAGATGTGCTTCTGTGTCTGGTCTTTAATCCAGATTATTAGAAGTTTCTCCATGTCTGATACATGCCTTTCTCAAAATCTTCTTAGTCTTGTTGCTTCAGTGAAGTTGGTCCTTTAACAGCTTCTGTCACTTTGTTCTTCTTCTTCTTCAAGATTGCAGCTATGGGGGAATGGGAGATGTCTGACTGATGGGTGAAAATCATCACTGGTTTTCCACCTTCGTAGTCCTTAATCACTTTTAATTTTGTTTCCAGGTCAATCACTTGATGTGTGGCCTCTTACTGGCAAAATTAGCAGTGGATTTTGTATGCTTAAGGGCCATGCGATTAAATCAAGCACAAAAGAAATGATGTAATCAAAAGAGGTAGTAAACACCAGATGTATAAAGCTACTGCCAGCATAACACTACATACTGTTTTTACAGAAAACTTTTTTTATAAGTAGAAAGAGTAAGCTAAAATAATGCTAAAACATAGTATAATAAATACATAAACCAGTAACATTTATTATCATTATTGAGTATTATGTACTCTACATAATTGTATGTGCTATACTTTTATAGGACTGGTAGCACGGTATGCTTTTTTACACCCACCTCACCACAAACATGTGAGTAATGCATTGTGCTACTACTGTATGATGGCTACAAAATCACCAGGTGATAAATATTTCAGATCCATTATAATCTTATGGGCCACCATTGTGATCCATCATTAACCAAAACATCATTATGTAGCACATGACTACATATCTTCTTATTATAAATCAAAATATCACACGATGCCTCACCAAGTCTGCTTCTCTACATCGCCACAATCCCTATCATTCCCTTTTGTCTTCCTTGAGGACCAATTTACACACAGTTGGCCCTGAAGGCATTTGAATTCTTGGCTTCAGGCCCCTCTGGGTTTATGAAAATGAAAAAAAAAAATGAAAATGGGTTTATTGGGGGGAAATTATTTATTCTGAGATCAATGCATTATGTCTAGGTAGCAATGGTTAAAATCAGGCAATTCCTACAGCTGCTGTTCACTGTCATCTCTTTTATTGCAACAAACCAACAACTCAGCTCTACTCCTCTGCAAAGCCAATATCTGGGACGTGGTTGGCAAGAGAAGTGTTGAGATGTTATTGTATTTACAGCTCTGAGGCAGACTGCAGCCAGTTCCACTTTATGCTCAATTACTGATCTATGATTTAAAAAGCCTACTGTTTCTGAGGCAGGACCTCCTTATATCCTGGGCGTAGGTGAGTACATCATGGATCAGGGAGAATGCCTGGTGGCAGGGTGGGGAAGGGGGCTGTTGCTCAGAGGGTGGTGGCTATCATAGTAGGGTAGCTTCTAAGATGGCCCCACAGATCCCCACCTTCTGGTACTGACACCCATGTGTAATCCACATGGTATTGACAACTCATAAATGATCTCCTCACTGCAAATATGAGCTGGATTTAGTAACTCACTTTTAACAGATAGTATACAGCAGAAATGATGGAATGTCACTTTGGGGCACTCTCTCTCTCTCTCTCTTCCTCTCAAATTCCTTGCTCTTAGGGAAACCAGTTGCTATACTGTGATCACCCTTCTGCAGAAAGCCCACGTGGTGAAGAACTAATGAAGATCTGAGGCCTGCAGCAGTCCCAACAACAGCCACATGAGTCAGTTTGAAAGTGGCTCTGCTTCCACTTGGGACTTGAGATGACTGCAGTGCTGGATGACATCTAGATTGTAGCCACTGAGCCACTGGAACCACCTAAGCCATGACCTGCTTTCTGATTTACAGAGACTATAATACAATAAGTTTTTGTTGCTTTAAGCTAAAATTTGGGTATAATTTGTTATGCAGTAATACACACTGTCAAGTTGATGTCATATTTCCTTGGTAGGAAATCACCTTTCCTAGGTAGGCCAAGCACCACTGATCCTGAGAAGTCATGCCAGCAAAATGAAACTTAACTTTTAGTTTTTATGTTTCTTTAGATGTGGCATCTGCCCAGAAGTCAGACTGACTAGCTTACCATTCCATGATCATCAAATAACATGGATGATCACCACATTCCTATGCAACCCCAGCCAATCAGATATTTTTATTCTTTCTCTTCCTTATTCTCTATTATTTATCCTATAAAAACTTACTCCCTTCCACCCCACTTTGTAATTCTCATAACCTTTGAAAGTGGAGACTGCTCGCTTTATGCCATGCTAAAGTTTGTTTTTATCACCTAAATTGTCTTCTTGAATCATTTTAACAATACTAAATCAGCCATCGATTGTTGCAAGACTCAGCACACATCAGAAGTATGGAAAATATAATGAAAGTAGACAAGTGTAGGAATAATACAGTCTTACTTCTCAATTGTTCAGGTGTCAGAGGCCAGAGGAGAGATGTCAGATATTCCACAGAGATCAAACTCACCACAAAGGGGCTTTGCACAGATGGAGATCAGATCTCTTTATTTCTCTCTGCCCAGGTTGATTCTTCACATCTTATCTTTACTCATGGAGCACATTCAACTCATCAGCACTCGTAGAACATAGAGCTGGAAATGTGAATATTTTGAGGAATGAAGAAGGGTAGAAAATGATTGCTTTACACCTCATCAAATTTAAAACTGCTCCCTTACTTGAGACAGACTGGATGGAACAGATCTTTTTTAGTAGTCATAGTCTTTCTGTAATAAAATATCTCATTTAATTTATTAATTTGTCTAATAATTTTATGCTTGGCATATTTTCCCCATTTAAAAATTGGTTAAATATTCACCTATAATTTTTGCAGTTGTCTATATGGCTTTAATGTTTATATTGAAATCATTGATATAACTAGAATTTTTTTTAATGTACATTGTAATATAAGGCTGTATCTTGATTTTTACCCCCATTCAGAAGATTTTCCAGCACTATTTCCTGAGTAATCCAAGTTTCCTCATTGGTCTGGAAAATTTTTCTGTTTATTTTTGTTTTTATCATATGTAAAGTCTTATAGTTCTAGATTCTTCTAAGTTTTCTTGCACATTTTTTTTCTGTTACATGGAAACCGGCTATATATTCCTGAGCCAGCACCATTCTATTTCTATTATTACAATGTTATGATAAATTTGTAATAGTTTTTTATAAGATATATCCCAGTGCCCCCCATTGCTTCCATTTTTGAAAAAATTTCTTGGTTATTATTGGCTTCTTTTTTTTTAATGGACTTTAATTTGATCGAGAGCTGGCAGTGAAATCCTGACTGAAAACCCCATATTTTTAATCACTACTCATATTTCTTTTCTCAGCATTTAACAAATAGAAAGTAAGGCAGGTGGAGCATGTCAACTTTAGGATAATACATATTATAATACCTTTCCTTAGTGCCGTAGTCATAGGAGCACATTCTTATTTGATTATTCTGGAGGCTTGTAGGATTGTGGCTTGAGACAATTTACTTAATATATCCATCTCAATTTCTCAATCTGTAAACTAAGATGGTTGGTCAGATGATTTATAAGGTTCCTCTTGTGTCTGATTATTCCCTAAGTCAACATATTTAGAAATAAAAAGCAAAGAGATGATGTGCTCCTGGGTTTGGCCTGGTCAAAGGTGGAAAGTGGATCATGTGCTGTGTAGGAATATTTACAGAAGTTAATGAGAAATGAGCTCTGAATACATTGAGGAACACACAGGATTTTTATGTATTTATGCAAATTATACTAATTAGCATGGGCAAACAAGAAATAGATGTCCAGGGAAAGGCTGATGTTTGTTTTCTCTCACTGGTGCATGTTAATGATCAAAATAAGATTTGCAAATTGGCTTGTATCTATCTTCCAAGGTTAATATTGTAATTTGGTGAGTTTTCAAACAGCTTGACTTGCATTACCGTGTTGACAGGCTACCAGGAACCCCAAATCAGCTGACCAATATTGAATAATTTCAGACCTGATGGTGGACATTGTCACCCTGGGGGCTCTTTCTGACTGGGGGGAAGAGAGGAACAGCAGGGGAAGAGCCACTCTCCTTTATGCTACAGATTTTAACTTTGTTTATATTCGTTTGTCCAAACCCTCTTACTGCAAAGGTGTTATCTGCCTTTATTGGTAACTTTCATTATAGAGATGACATCCCCGATCATTTTGCTACTTGTTTTTTTTTTTTTTTGGAAGAAGACCCTCTGTGTTTATCACAAAATTCACGACTGGAGTTGACGATTTTGTTAGTTGCCATCAATACCTGATTGGCTGTCCCACGGAAAAAAAATTTGCAGCTCCTTTGGATAACTGACTAGAACCAAGATATGAAAGCTTCTGAGAAGAGCTCTTAGCTTAACTTGAACACAAAATTTCTGTATTAGAATTTATTGGTTGAGAGTTGGCCTCAGTTGGAAGAGGCTGCTCCAGACTTTAGTAAACAAGATGAAGCAATAGCTGGATGAATATGTGTTGTAAAAACCAAAAAGAAAACTGTCCAGGTTTTTTCAGGGACCACAAAGGCACAATTCAAACCAGATACTGCGAGACCCTATTACGTACGCTCTGTAGGGTAGAAAGTGAACTGCACTTGGACTAATTCTATTACATGTCAGTATCCTAGAGCAAAAAAGAATGTCTGCTGCAGAAATAGCTGCATGGAAAAGACCAGCGAGCAAATCTAGTATTAGCATAGTAAATTTGTAGAGCTCTAAGGGCAAAGTTATTTTTCTAAGATTAAGTAAGTTATTTTACCTTTATTAAAGGGACTAGCACCCGTAAGTAAGGAGAATACTCTTTGAAGTTTTACAATTACTAGAAAGAATTATCAACCTAGAAAGAAGATATGTAGGGTGAGGATGGAAAGATGCATTAGACCAGTGACTCCAAAACAGTAGCCCATGGTTTGGCTGAAGCAGAATCACTCTGGCAGATCTTAAGGCCTTACCAGGACCTAAGAGAAAGGCACTGGAATGTTATATGATAAATAAACTTTCCAAGTGATTTAATGTACAATCATTTTTAGAAACCTCTGTATTAGATGGCCTCAAATTTTCCTAAAACTCTTAAAATCTCAGGTAATTTTAAGTAGAAAAGAACATTTGTATTTCATACAGGTTGCATTTCACTACAGAATCCCAGTTTAATATGCAATTTTCTGTAATCAATTCATTAGATTCAGCTAAGCATCTTCATTCACAATAAAGATGACTCTTTTTCAAGGCTTTATTAATTATTCTTTCATCTACAGATAGTTGTCATACCTTAGGACTAAGTGAATATTTAGATTCCAAGTCAGAACTCCTAGCAATAAATTAGCTAAATAGAAGGTAAATTATAGATGACACATTATTGGTACATCTGGGATGATGAAGATAAGGCATTGGCTCTCCCTTTGTCTCTCAAATAGTGATCAAAATTGAAATACATAAGGAAAATACAGTATGGTAGAGTTATGATTGAGGTATGTATATATACTGGGCCATGGCACAAATATAGGATGGGATCACAACTGAGATGGTAGTCAGGAAAGAAATAAGAAAACTAGGTATTGAAAATCAGAAGTACAGCAAAAGAAGACAGGTAGGAAGACTGATCCTGGAAGGGGGGAATTCCAGAAATAATCTGGAACAGCTTGGCACAATCTGGAATCTCTAAAATTAAATTCTCCTCTATTGCTTAAAGTCAGACATACATAAATATAATGAGATTTGACAGTTGATAATATCCACAGAATTGAATGAGAATTGTTACTTAGCTTCATTCCACACTCTACTAGAAGTTTGGGACCTAACACTGCTCCAAGTCAAGAGCAAATTAATTTTCCTGACCAGCCTATTCTATCAGCTGAGAAGGAAGGCTCTGGAGACAAACTGCTGTGCCTCAAATTTTGTTATCATAAATTCTCTCTCCCTGAGTATCACAAATTGTAAAATGGAGATAATACTTACAGTTATATTATGGAGTTATTAAGAGGATTAAGTAAGTAAACACATGGCACGTGCCTAGGCGAGCAACTGCCACATCAGCACTTCGTCCTATTAGTTGGTGTTGTGAAGGGGAAACAAATAAGGCGAGTATTGGAGACGAGGGCTGGCTGTGTGTCTGGTAGCTCCAGGGTACTGGGGGAGGAAGATGACTATCATCAATTAGCTGAAGCTCTTTCCAACCATTTCACCCTCCCACCATAGCAAACAACTACAGACATTTCTCTGTCCTCAATAGCAGCCACTGACAAGTTTTTAAGTAAATGTGTAATTCAGTCCTTTCTCCAAGTCAAGGGATGTTTTTTATGTTTATATCCCCAGAGGCTGAGTCATAGCAAACAGTAACTAATAACTATGAAATTGAATAGATGAGTGAATGAATGAAAATACAGTGAAACTCTTTGATTAAACCAGATTATTATAACACATTGGAGAAGAAGAATAACAAAACAACATGACTATTTAATTCCCTACAAGTGTCAAATTTTGATGTACAGGTTTTGACACATTTGATCTGAAAGTAATATTGAAATAAGTTGTTATAGATCCCATCTTATTTTCTCAAGAAAATGTCTCTGTCAAAGTTCCCCTTGAAAAGTAGCTGAGCTGACACTGCTCTATGGTATCCTAGAATATATTAATTGATATATTACTACTTTTTATAACTATTACTATTATTTTTAATACATTATTCCTATGAAAAACACAAAATACAAAAAATAAAAAAATATTTATGAAATAGAGGACATTTTCAATACAGCCAGGATAGTTGACGAAATAAAAATTATTGTTCATTTTTTTTTAGATGTGACAATACCGTATTTACATCTTTATGGAAAAGACTTTATTTACTAGAGATACAAACTGATATATTTATTGATGGAATATTTGGGAGCTACTTCAAAATAACCTGGGCTGGTGAAGAGAGGGGCCAAAGATATCACAAGACTGGCCATAAGTTAAGGGTTGATTGATTGTTTCAGCAACTCATGGATATTCTTTTTACTATTCCCTTTACTTTTATATATGTTTGAAAACTTCCATAATAAAAGTTTTAAAATAATCAGTGTAACACATACACACATATGAAAAATAACATGGTGAAGTTTTGGGTTCCTAATCACTCCGATTCAACTAAACTTTGCTCTGCCCTTTCCACGCCAGGCACTCTACACCACATGAGCAGTTACAGAACCTTAACAGAAAATGCTGCAAGGATAGCCCAGGTTTTATTTGTTTGTTCACTTGTTGGTTTGTTTTGAGAAAGCAGATCTACAAAAATAATGTTTGAATCCACTCACATCGTGATTATCACGAGTGCCTTGATAGTGGTACAAATGACAAACGATGGCACAGAAGTGTCAGAGAAACTTTCTTGGGGAAGGTGAAATTAAATAGGGTATTGAGAAAATAGGTAAGAATTCAAAAGATGCCATGGGGGCAGGGAGAAAAGAAAAACAAAATCACATCACTTCAAGAATGCATCAAAGAGAGACTGTATTAAAAGGTAAAAAGAGATTTAAGAAAATTAAAAGGACAAGTGACTGAGAAAAAGAAAGAATATGAAGTGATTCAAATTATTCTGAACTGTTATAGAGAGAATCTCATATAATGCCTGTATAAGTTTCCTAGGGCTGCTGTAACAAAATATCACAAACTGGTTGTTTTAAAGCAACAGAAATTTATTTTCTCACAGGTCTGGAGACTAGAAGTCAAAATCAAGGTGTTGGCAGAGCCATGCTCCCTTGGAAACCTGTAATGGAAAACTTCTTTGCCTTTTCCTACCTTTTACTGGTTTGTTAGCAGTCTGGCATTCTTTGACTTGCAGTCTCATGACTTCAGCCTCTGCCTTCGTCATCACATGACTTTCTCCATGTGTCTGTCCCTTTCTTCACATGGCTGTCTTCTTATAGAGATACCAGTCATGTTAAATTAGGAGCTCACCCTACACCGTTAAAGCCTCATCGTAAATTAACTAATTACATCTGCAACGGCCCTATTTCCAAATGAGATCACACGCTGAGGCACTGGGGTTAGAACTTCAGTATACATTTTTGCGGGGGGAAATAGTTCAACCCATAACAATGCCTAAGCAGAAATCATTTCAAGAGGAAAAGAGTGTATTATAGAACTGGTTTCTTAAAGCAATTGGAATATTTGGGTTCTATTCTTGGTTTGTTCATTTCTTGCCCATGCGATCATGGGCAATTCTCCTCAAGTTCTGTGAACCTATGAAACAGAAATACCTGTTTTATACAACCAACAGAGTTCTCGGAGGGCAAAATGAAATGATGGTGTGAAATCACTTTAAAAATCTCAGAGCCCTGGATCTGAACCGTAAAGTACTGTTATTTTTCCTCTATCCATATGTCATTCACTGGCCCTGTACAGACAAGACTGGAAATCTCAATGACTGGTACCATTTTCTATGCAAAAGCTTTGTCTCTATAACATACTTGATAAAATATAAAAATGCTGTCCCAAAAAGAGAGAATAGAGTGCTCAATAGAGGTGTTGGGCACACGCAGTCCAAGAGGCTTAAAGAAAAAAAATAGGACAAAGCACAATGCTGTTGAGAAAAGGCCAATATGTCTCCCCCAAGTCCTCCAGTTTCCATAAGGTAAGGACTTGTGCATATCTGCCCACAATGGTAAAGTCCCAGAGGGCTCCCCTCAAGCCCAGCCCAGTCCTCCACACAAAAAGACTAATTAATCTGGTTGGATAGAATTTCAGATGGTCAGTGACTTTCAGTCTTCCTAGGCAGTGACAAGATAACTCAGACTTGTATTTGATCTTTTGTTCCCTCCATCCTTTCAGTTAGAGTTGTAAAACAGCAGGCCTATGACCCTAACAGCTTGCTAGGCAACTCAGGTTTTCCAGACAGCTCAGCTACCTAAATAGATAAGTCTTAAGTTTGAGAAATGGGGAAGAATGATGAAATCCCTACTTTTAAAAAGTCAGTTATACCAGAGTCCTGTATTTTGTCAGTTATCCATATTTGTCTGGCCAATTAACAAAACTGATACGTTGATCCCATTGGCCATATACTCTTGTGCTTATTCTCTTTATTGTTTAGATTCCTGTGGAGAAGGGAGAATACTAGCCTGTTTTTCTTCCTCAATTCCTCCTAATACCACTTTAACTTCCAACAGTAAAGACTGAGCCAAGCTATAGAAGGAAAGCTCAAGATTATAGTATTCAAGTCAACTAGGGGCAGATTCCACCTCAACAATGAATCTATAATGACTAAAAACAGAACCTGAGGGGAGTCAGCTCTGGTGTGGCAGAATCAGTTTACCTTAAAGAAGCAAAATTCCCACCAGCCAGTAACTTCTAAGGCACAAACACCTGGAGATGATTGTGTGTGTGTGTGTGTGTGTGTGTGTGTGTGTGTGTGTGTGTGTGTTGAATGCCCAGGAGCCTAAAGGAGATGGAGTGTGGAAGAAGAATGCATTGGGATAAGGGCTGCGATAAAGTAGTGCAGGTTGTCTACAGACAGAAGCTCCCACTTTATTAAGTGACATAGTAAGGACAGCTGCAGGGCTATGGTGAGGGACTTGAGAGGAACAAGGAGAATGAGTAAAAGCATCAAAGTACCCTGGGAACAGACAGAGCACAAAACAAGAGATGCTTTGCTTAGAAACCTTTATTTGGTCAGTTTAGAGGCAAAAAAAGAAAAAGTCAAATTAGGATTAGAGATACTTTGCAAAATGAGATAGTAAAAACGGAGAGGAGAAAACACATAGAAATTTCTCCATTTCCCAATGTTCCTGGTAAATTTTCCCACTTAGTCATATGTCCTTATTATTTTAAAGTTCCCCATAATAAACCAGAAAACAAGACAAGCCATTCACTAGAGCTTCTCTTCCCCTGAAACTAGTCTATTGGTCATGGGTGTTGCACAGAAAGTCTGAGTGCAGCTGTTGCTGAATCTGACAGCCAAGGAAAGCATTACCCACATTTTTTCTTTCCTCTCAGCTCAAGGAAATGTTCTCCCATGGTCTCACTCTCACTCAGAGGTCCCCTCCTTGCATCCTTCCACCACAATATGTAGCAAATCTGTCAGTTGTCTGGACAGGATGACAACACATGAAGCGTTTGTGAAAAGAGTGAGTACTGACTTTAAGAAAAGCTAATTTTTCGGTCTCTGCTGGATACCAGTCTAAACTTACCTCCAAAGTATCTGAAAAAACCTGGATTTTCTCTCTGCCTCACTCTCTCTCTCTCTTTTAATTTTATTTTTATTTTATTTTATTTTATTTTATTATTTTATTTTATTTTGTCACTTGGGCTATTGAGCTGAGAGAAGTTGCTAAATAGAAATAAGGGCTAGAATTATGATGAGTTTTTTTAAAGTCATCTAACATGATACCAGAGTCAAAATATTATGAAAATTTTTTGAATTTTTTTTTCTTTTTTTCTTTTTTCACTAAATATTTCATTGGTTGCCTCCGAAAGTTGGTCTTCAGGGTCTCACATCCCAAAGTCTAATCTAAAAAAATTTCTGTTGCTCTGGGTGGTTAGAGCTCTACATCGCATTGATAGGAAATACTAGCCAGAAACTGAATCTCAACCGAATCACAGGCTGAACTCCAACCCCAACCCCTTACCGTGGTCACAAGTGAGACTTTGCACCTACTCAAGATTGCGCCTTACACCACGTCCCAAAGAGAGAGGGGTATTCTCTTTACAGAATGATTGTTTGGCCATATTCATGGTGTTCTCGCCAGAGCATACGTCCTCACTTTTTGTAATATGGATACACTAAGAATTTTCAAAATCTTCAAGTTCCAGATCCTTTCTGCTTAACAATTCTTTCAGTTTATCTCCTTTTCTTATATTTTATTATAAGTAGTAAGAAGAAACCAGAATATACCTTCAGCACTACTTAGAAATCTCTTCTGTGAAATATCAAGGTCATATCTAACAAGTTCTACCTTCCAAAAAACACTAGAACATAATTCGGAAAGTTCTTTGTCACTTTATAACAAGGATCACTTTTCTTCCACTTTCCAATATGTTCCTCATTTTCATCTGAGATCCCACCAGAAGCATCCTTAATGTCCATATTTTTAGTAACTTTCTGTTCACGATAAATATGTATTCTCTAACGTGATAGAGGCTGTCTCTATACTTCTCTTTTCTTTCTGAGTTCTCATCAGATGCACTGTCAACTTCCATATTTCTACCAAAAGTCCTTTCGAGGCAATCTGAGCTTTTCCCAGCATTCACGTCAAAACTCTTCTAGCCTCCACCCAATACTCAATGCCAAAACCGCTCCCACATTTTTAGATACTTGCCCAACAGCAAGATGGTACCTTCTTGCTGTGTCCTCACATGGCCTTTTCTCTGTGCCATGCACAGGTTAGAGAGAACTCTGTGGCATCTCTTCCTCTTCTTACAAGAATATTAGTTCTATTGGAATTGGGCCCCACCCTTATGGCCTCATTTAAAGTTAATTACCTCTTTAGAGGCTCTATCTCCATACACAGTCACACTGGGGGTCTGAGCTTCAATGTATGAAACTCTTTGGCATAATTCAGTCCATAGCAGTTAGCAAAAAGTAAGTAGCAGAGACAAGAGAAGCTCTGGAATTGTTCAGTTGACTAATTTTTCATATACTACTTATGGTAAAAGAAAAATATTTCAAATTAGTCACTTATATATGAACCACCTTATGATAGGAGAGGAGAAAGCCACAGGAGTAAACTATTCCTCCTGCCTTTGGATAACGTTTTCCAGACTCAGGAACATGATTAGGATGGGATATAAATAATTGTCACTTCAGTTTAGTATTAACCAAAAGGTTTTAAAAATCACTCAGATGATCAAAGAGAAAACACACTTCTGTTTGGCATCACTGGGCCTGAATAGAGGGAGACATCCTTCTCTGAAGGTGAAAAATGAAAGAACTAATATGGAAAGCTCCGTCTATATGGAAGAATGATCTAAGCATGTGGAAGAAAAATATAACAATGGGAAAGATTTCAGGGTATAATTGTTTTGTTTTATCAGTGAAATTCTGGAAAACATGGACTGGAAAATAAAAGATGAGCTCATTAAAGAACAGGATAAAAATTTAGTTTTATTTTATTTATTTATTTTTTTTTTTAATTTATGTATGTATTTATTTATTTATTTATTTTTTATGGTGACACTGGTTAACAAAATCCAGTAAGTTTCAGCTGTACATTTTAACAGTAAGGCATATATATATTTATATTGTGTGTTCACCTCCCATAGTTAGATTTCTTTCTGTTACCACATATTTGACCCCTTTTATCCCGACTACTTCCCTCCTCCCCGCCACCCTTGACCCTTTGGTAACCACTAGTCTGTTGTCCATGTCCATGTGTCTCCGTTTGTTTGTCCTGTTCGTATGTTTTTATAGGTTTATATCCCACGTATAAGTAATATCATGTGATTTTCAACTTTTTCTGTCTGGCTCATTTCGCTTAGCTGAAAATTTAGTTTTAAACTAAACAGTATCCACAATATAAATCTAAAACCCCCAAAACAGGAAAGTAGAAGGATGAGAAAACTTTAAATTTTAAAAAAGCCTTCCCTTTAAATAAACAGGAACCAAAAGTTATTATATTATTCTTGAATCTGAAAAATATATTAAGAAATCTGGGCTTGAGAGTTTTATGAAACTTAGAAACAACCTTTAATTCAGTGGTTCTCAAAGTGTGGGCCCCAGACCATCAGTATCAGCAAATTGGGGATATAGTTAAAAATGCAAATCCTCAGAATCCGCTGCAAATCTGCTGAATTAGAAACTCTGAGAGTCAGGCCAGCAATATGCATTTTAACAGCCCCTCCAGGTGATTCTGATACATACTGAGATTTGAGAACCACTGTTCTAGTAGAATGCGAAACCCTGTCAAAATCAAACTAAAGAAACATAAGCCATAGCACAAATGTTTTCATTACTCCATTCATTCATTCAACAAATATTTATGAAATAAATCTCAGGTAAATTCAATCTAAGGAAACATAAGCCATAGCACAAATGTTTTCATTACTCCATTCATTCATTCAACAAATATTTATGAATTAAATCTCAGGTCCACATACTGTGCTATGTGCTGGGAACACAATAGTAGACACTTGAGTCACAGAAAAGTCTATAAACTATTTGAAAAAATTTCATCAATGAAAGAACAAGGACACATGAAAAAGATGACATATCGATAAATTATTACAATAAATATAAGGAATGTGCACTTTTTATAACTGGAACAATAAGATTCTCAGATTGGATAAAAATAAGATTCAGCATTTACTGCTCAAAAAAGGCACATCTAAAACTGGGAAGACATTCCAGACAAGTATATAAAAATATGGAACAATATTTATTTTAGAGAAAAATATAACTCAGTACCAAAGTAATATATCTGGAATAGAAGATGGGAGCATAGGTACACTTGGGACAGTCAATATCCACAGAGCTGTTTTTTAGGACTTATGGGGTGTGATGTGCTAGGGCAAGATCCAGTTGTGTCTAAAGGGCTAAAGGCAGAGAAAGAAAAACTAAACATTGTGTCTTTTATACTACTGATGATACAGATGATCATTTAAATTGTACATGTAAAATTTTTTTTAAATATGCATTTACTTTAGTGGGAATATAATTAGCTCAGAAAGCCTGTGATTTTGTGGATATTATTGTTTAGCATAAGGCTAAATAAAAAATAAAGTTAATCTAAAAACTTATTGATCAAATAATGATATTATGTCCTATACCTCCTCCTGAATATAAAAGATATCAGATATGAAAGTGATGCATTTTTTAAAAAAAACAACGAAGTTTAACTGTGATAATTAAGATGAAATCACCAGATTGAATGGAATTCATCTATTATTTATCACTCAGTTCTTTGAAGCTATAGAACAAAATCTGCCCTAATAATCACCTCAGGGATCAGAATGGTGACTCTTTTCACAAGCTATTAGGACCTAAGGAAGCCTAGGTCGCATAGTTCCTATTCTACTACAATCAATTTTTGTTTCAAATTATCATATGTTGTGTTCTATGATCATTTGCATAGCAACAAAGTTGTAAAGAGAGGTAGTCATCAGGGACTTACTTGAAGTTGTTCTATCAACTCAAGTTCCATGCTGATAAGTTATAGAGAGAAATGAAATTCCTAATAGCTTTCCATAAGATAATGCCTCAGCCTGTGAAAGATCCTGCTTTGCATACAATGCAGCGTCTCTAACCCCGGTCCTTGGGCCCATCTGCTCTGTTACTATACAACCCTCACACTGCATTTTTCATTAACTTTTTAAAGGATCTATAATAACAGGATAAGAAGGACTTGGCCTCCCATCCATACTAAAATGCTTCAAGCAAAACATTATTGAACTTTGGGGAATTGTTCTAAGAAAGAATCACAACCCCAATTTTACTTGAAACTATTTAAATCTTCTCCACTCCAAATTGCCACGTGGAGACAAATTCACCAGTCACCATAAATATTAGCAACAGATAACACACAATATATGGAGGAAAGCCAGAATATTTTAAAAATCTGAGTCAGACAGCTACAGTGATTAGTAAAGCATAATATATTTTCACCCTAGAGCTGAGCTGGAATGAGATGCCCAAGGAGGGGACTAGAAAGCAGTTCCTTATGGTGCCAAGACAGCCTGTCGGGACTGCTGGAGGGGCGGAAATTCTCTGCCTAGAAATCATTGATTCAGAGAATGTCACACGTGGAAAGGACCTTAGATTCGTCTTGAAAATGAGGCTATGATCAATGCCTGGTAGAGGTTAAGACAAGACTAAATCCCAGGAAACTTACTCTTCTGTCTTCTACTAAATGCTGCTATCCATTCCGAGACGAATGGCATGAACATGAAAGTCAAAGGGCCTTGAAACAGATACATTTTTCCCAAAGCTGAGGGTTTGGCTGAACATATATGATTACAGAACTTTAAATGTTCAAATAAAATATGACCACATAGAAATAATGAGGAAAATTAGGTCAGAAGTCATGATGAACTCAATTTTTGTTTGTTTTGTATAATTACTAGAATTGTAAATCAGGGAAATATTCGGGATAGTCTGGACTTTAGCAGTCTCTTAAGAGATTCTTGCAGAAAAAAAAGGAATAAGAGTGGAATGCGTGAAGGCGTAGTTAGCGGGAGCAATTCTTATGTAAGCAGCCATAGATGACTATCGTTTAGTAGCTTGGTAGTCTAGAGATCTAGAGTGATTTTGATACAGGACAGAGCAAATTTACCCCAAGTGATAGAAAGACCAAGCCCTGTACCGAGAGAAGAGGGTCCTTTGGCAGAATGTGTAGGAAGAATTCAATACACACGCCAAAGTTAGTCAAAAGGAAAGTTTATTAGAAAAGGAGTAGCACTCCCCAGAATGTGGTCTCCTCTCAGAGGCAGAGAGTGAGAGGGACAGTGAGAGAGGTCTGGGCAGTAGAAAGAGACGAGGACAGTGAGAGGGACAGAGTAAAGGCACTGAGAGGGACCCTGAGTGTTCAGGGAATTCAGTTTATAAATCATTCTTTAGTTCTCCTTTCCTTTGGTACGGACATACAGTGAGGAAGGGGAAGAGTATGTAGCAAAAAGGTAAGAATATGTAGCATGAAAGGCCTACAGGCAGTTCACAGCCTTTAATCCATAGGTTTCCTATGGTTTTAGCCATAGGGAATGACTCTTGGTTCCTGGTTCCCCTTCACAGATGTGGAGAATGGGTTGTTAGTAATCTAGCAGAAATCTTCCGTTGTTCTGCAGGTGTCTTCCTTGCAGGCCTGCTGGGCTGATCAGCATACTATAATCTCTGATTATGGCTCTATTAACATTTTAAATTTTCTTGCCTCCTCTCTACTTTAATTGGCATAGATTTTTCTTTTTCTTTTTTTCTTTTTCTTTCTTTCTTTTTTTTTTTTTACTTAAGCTGGTTATAAATACGGATTTTTTTTTTTTATCAACAAATTGAATAAACACATAAAAAATACAGACTATATCTGTAGTAGTTGTTCTTGGTGCCCTGCTCTTACCACCTCAACCTTACTGCTTTTGTGTATGTCAGCCTGACTTACAGCTGTAAGTACCTATGTTTATCTACTTCTCTGGCTCTTAGTGCCTGCTTTGGCCACCTCCATAGCAGAGCTATGTGTTGAGAAATTAAAACCCCTTAGGAATACCTCTTGAGCAATGACTTTGTGAATTTGGAGAATAAATACTCAAATTTCTTCCTCAGTGGAGATAATTCTGAGATGCATTTCTACATTGGTCCCATTGGACCCAAGCTTTTATTACCAACAGCGGTAATGTGTTTGATAACAAATCCTTCTTTATTTTCTTACTTTCCCCCTTTCACTTCCTCACTCCCCTACCCATATTTCCTAAGATCATATCTTCAGTAAAATACCTGACTCAAATATTTCTCTGAGAAATTTCTTCCGGGAATATTCAGACCAAGGAAATTGGTAGTGAGTGCGGTTCCAGGAAGAGATTCTTAGAATCTTGAAAATGGATCACTTTCAAGACAATTGGTGGCAATGATACTGTTTATGGTGGTAAGAGAAGGTAGTAATAATCGTTGGCATGCTGTCACATCAAAATTACCTGTGATGAATTGGGTGAAAGAGGATTCATTGATTTACCTGTCTTCAGCATTTGAGAGATATAAGGACAAACTTTTTGATTAAATGTCATTAGTTCTCCAGAGAAAGGAAACCCAGAGTCAGATCATGCACCTCAGGGCATTGCATGAAAGCCATAGGGCTTCACGACAGAGTTTAAAGAGGTCCTCATCTCCTGTAAATCAAGGAAAGACTGCACTGAAAAGCAATCCTAATATCTGAGCCTAATATGGGTTATGAATAAGGCAAATTCATAGTCCAAGCAAGTTTCCTATGCTGAAGTCAAGACTCTGATGGAAGGAGGTGAAATCTGAGGTCTTGGATGAGGATATCAGAATAGGTTTGCTTGCAAGCTTTAAATCCCCAGATTTTCCTGTAGCAGAAGTGTTGCATGCCCTCTTGATAGAGCATAGCAACTTTCCTTGCCTGGAGACCATGAACATACTTCATTAAATTAGATGACTCAAAAGATAATGCTTGCCTGCCTAAAAATAGACCTTATTTATAGATCAATAATTAGAGTCAAGTTTTAGCTTGACCTGCCTAGAAAATACTCTATACCTCACCAAAGAGCTGAAGCAGAACTCAGAGAAAATTCCTGGGGATGAATCTTAAGGATGCTAGACTGGTAATTGTGGGCAGAATATCAAGCGGAATAAAAGAGAGTTTATCGATATGGGGGTGTCCTCTTGTGACTCACATTTTAAAGTCCTGGTAATCCCCTAGAAATACTCCTAACGCATTTTTGGAATGGCTCTTTGGAGCTTGGGGGCTGGGTGGGGGGGAATGTCCCACAGCATATAGAATGGAAATGCCAGAACTTCTTTACGGAATATAAAGGAAAGGGTCAAAAGCTCAAAGAGATAAGAAAGCTATACTACATTTGTTATATAAGATCAGACAACCAGATGACTGAGTTGCTCAAGAAGCCTAGAGAAGACTCCCTTCTCAGAAGCACTAAGGAATGTATTAGTCAGAGGGGTGCCAGCGATATTAAGAATGTTAACGGTGGCTGTCCTCTGTAAGCCTAAGTAGGAAATTCTGATATGAGCTGGTCTACCTAGTTTCAGTGTATATGATGGGGATTCCAGATGGGGATAGGTCAGATGGCTACTATTAAAGATTAGAGGTAAAGGGGACATAATTGTCATAACAGGCAGCAAGGTCAGAATGAGAGTCGTTAGTCCATAGGAATCTGCAGCATTAGCAAATAGGCCTTGTTGTTCCTAGCAATGAGACAGATAGTCAGCAAGGCTATTTAACCAAATGGTTGACCTGTTTAACCAAAATACAATCAATGGCTGGTGAGTATAAGGTTAATGTTGGCTGCCTCACTGGAAAAGTCATGATTCCTCACCAAGTTTCCAGACTTCTGACAGTTTTCAGACTCAGAGCATTTCAGTTGAAAGGGCCTCTGGATCTCCTTGAGAAACAATCCTATAGTGGCACAGAAATAATACAACAGTGATTTCTTCAATACTTTCCCAAAGGGACTCCAGTGCATTCAGTAGTTTCAAGGGCTGTTGAATATATGACTAAGCTAACATTTATTTGGGGGGATATATACAATAAAAGGTAATAAATAGAGTACAATTAAAAGGCTGTCTCATAGTAGGCCAATGGCACACAACTGCATCAATATCAGATGGCCCAAAATGTCATCGTATCCTCCACCACCCAGGGAGGTGAGGGTGAATTGAAATGAGACAATAATGGAGCAGAGAGGAGCATGTCCGGAATATGTGAAATGTATTGGGAGAACTCTTGCTGTTTTCTTATTTAATAACAACTGTAAAAGGGAAATTGAAATAATCACAGCCTAACAGGGACCTCAGAGCTCTCAAGGATAAAGGTCTGCATTATTCTGGACAAGCAACCAAAACTAGTTCAAATACTGGCTGAGAATAAGGGTGATAAGGGAATTCTAGAATAGGTTAATAGAAAATGAATATTATAAATGTCAATTATGACCTTGGGACCATCTACAAGAGCAGCAGCAAGAATTTAGTTTATCCATTAATCAATTCTCTCTCTCTCTCTCTCTCTCTCTCTCTCCCTCTTTCTCTTAGATGATAGACAGACAGACAGAAAGATGATAGAAAGATAGATACATAGGTAGATGAGGTAGATGATAGATAAATGATAGGTGATAGATAGATGTAGATAGAGCAATATAGATATTATAGATATAGATGATATAGGTATAGATGATATAGATGACATAAATAGATAATAGATAGATAAATAGATAGATAGATATGATTATTAATTATATAATAATAACCAGAAACTACCTTGAAGAGTCAGGGACAAGACAGAGTAATAGTGAAGCATAAATGAACAATACAAGAAGTCTATGCCACAACATTCCTAGTAATCTCTTCACTCTGTCATCTTTGCTTATCCCTAAACTTAGCTCGAATTGGCATATCCACCTTGTTTTTTTCCTATTGAAGAGAAACTTTTCACATAGTGAAAATAGATTCAAAGTTAGCAACTGCCAGGAGAGAGAGAGAGTAACAGAGACAGAGAGATAGGGAAACAAAGAGACAGAGAAACAGTGAGAGAGATTGAACCCCTTATTCTGATATCCCAATAGGTATACATCTAAAAATTCCAAGGTCCTAATGAGTCAACTCCTTGGACTGATGATTTCTGCCAGGCAGATGAAATACAGTTACCCACATCAGAAATAGATGTCTGAAATAACCAGATAAGTTTAAACCCCATTATGTAGGGTTTTGTTACTCACTTTTTTGTGTGAAGAATGAGAGCATTTCAAGCCACCTCAGAGAGATACATCTTGACTATGGCTTCACCCATGTGATATGTTACAAATAACTGCTGGACAGCTCAGGACAAGAAGACAGTGCTCCTGAGGTTCCTTCCGCTCTTATGTGGCATAAAGGGATCCAGGCTTCCTGGATACTTTCATGGGGATACCAGTTGAGAACCTTAGCACCTGAGAAGCATGTATTAATCTCATAGCAAAGGCAATAAAACATTGACAACCTTAAACCAGGAGCTAAATGAAGATTACAGCTGAGAGGTGGCCTTTGCAGCTCCAGGCAGAAGCGGGCCCAAGTTGTCATGCAAGAACTGCTGAGCCTAACCAAAGTGAGGGAAGCAATACCACATTCACCAGCTACAGATCTCAGCCTTAGTCGTCAGCAACGCTCCTAGTGACCTAGAGAAGAGACTTGCCCAGAAGCCTTCGAGATCTTTACCTCCTAGCAAAATTCTACTGTGTCATTTCCTGCATATGTTCTACCATTTCATCCTCCTATGCTTTGCTCATTTGTGCTTTGCTCTGAACTGAAAGGTTTTCCAAGGGTGACGATCCTCAGGACACCTGCAGCAGTGTCATCTTGGGTAACTGGTAAAATGCGCACTCTCATCCCCCTCTAACAAACCTAAGAATTGGAATTTCTGAGGATGTAGCCTTAAAATCTATACTTTTGAGTTCAAGATACTCAGCATCTGTGGCTGATACACACATTCTTCTTTTGGCTATTCTAGTAAGAAATAAATTGCTTCTTCAGTTATTCTGACTGTTAGGCTTTTATTATTATCATTATTACAACATCATGATAACAAAGCCATGAGAGGGGTGGCCTGTGTATGAGTTATAGGAGCATGTCTATATCCAGAATCCATGGTTCCAAGAGGTGGCTTACTCCTACTATGCACAAAGGGTGTCTCAAACCCCAGCAAAAGAGCTTTGTGACATAACAGATAAAGCAAACAGAAAATTCCTGAAGAGACTGAGCGAGAGAGAGCAGTTTCCTGGCTATAACACAGGGAGAGAAAAGAGGGAAATCAAAGTGGAGAGGAAATAACAATTTATTTCTTATGAAGCGGCTAATATGATTAGCTCTACGGTATGTGTATGTGGAGAGGTGAGCAGCTGGGGATGGCTTTTGATCTCCCGCAGCCTGACTACAGAAATGGTGGGTGGAGGCAGTGCTCAAATCCCCTGCTCTGGGCACAAAGTCTGGCTCTTTGAAGTGCTCTCTTCTCTGCCTTTCCTGCCAACAACAGACAGTGAAGAAGGAGGCCATGTCCCAGGGCTGGTCGTACAGGCCTTAAAGTCTCCCCCTTCTCAGGAACTTAACAGAGATGATCAGTGAAAAGTTGCAAGAAGTTCAGGCTGCATTTCAATGTCACTCCATCACTCCTTGGCTCCATCTCCATGCCAGACAAATAGCAGGTATATTTTCTGCTCCTCCCATTTACAATAGGTCTCCTCCAGCTCATATTATATGTTATGCCATAGATTTCCTCCTCATCCATCAAAACTGGCCAAACTCATTCTATCAAGTATTAAATGAATTCATACTGGGTTCCAATAGCTTATAATAATAATATCTAACATTATTGAGGGCAATTATGCATTAGGTTCTATTTTAAGGACTTTGCCTCTATTACCTTTTTGGACACTCTCAATAACCTTATTATGAGGTTGGTAATCTTACTCAAGTCACGTAATGAAGGCAACTTGACTGCTAGGAATAGGGCTCATTTGGCAACTAAGAGGGAATTCTGATGATAATTCTCTATGAACACCTGCCTTGCTTTCCCCAAGATCTCAGATCTGTTTCTGAAACTTTCTGAAGTTTTCTCGTTTATGTGCCCACTCAGATATTTTAAAAAGTAGAATTTTTTTAAAAAAACCTTAAATTATATAAATGTCTAAACACTATGCTATACACCTGAAATTAATATAAAATAATATTAAATATAAAATAAAAATAAATTTAAAAATAAAATTTTAAACATCCTTTATATTAGCTCCCTATTGAAAACTTTGATGAATCAAAAAACAAAACATGACAAAAAACAAAAACACACAACAGAAACAAAAAACAGTTGATAATTCAAACATATGTCTATATAGTGTGTAATACGTCTGTAGCTCAGATTGGCCTCAAGAAGAGATATACCACCAATGTCTATTGCCATTGTGTCAGACTCAGTATTGGGGCTGGAGTGACCAACACAGTTCCTACCCTCAAGAAACTTACAATTTAGAAAAAAGAGCCTGAAATCACTTGATATAGTGCCTTACTACTTTATGTAGTTGTATTTAAAAAGATGTATTTAAGTTGTATTCTTTTAGTTTCTTTTATTAAATAATATGCAATAAACAGCAAATGCATATGTTCTTTTTACATTCATTTGTTTTCATCACTTCAGTGTAATTTTATCTTGTGTCTGTCTTTTCTATTATCAGATGGCTGAATTGTTTTTACTGAATTTTTAATAGTTAAATTTAACCCTTTTACATTTATCGAGGTTATTATATATTTGCATTAATTTCTAGAAATGTATTTCAGGCATTCTCTTTGTTTGCAAATTAGATACATTTTGCTTTAAGGAGCAGGCAGACAAACATTTACTTGGATCAGGATGGCAGTTACTGACATACTAAAACATATGAAGACAGGTGGTTCCACGGTTGGGTTAGCACTACCATGATATCAAGGTACTAGCTTTTCTTCTTAGCAATTTACTTGTTTATCCCCTTATAGTAACTTATTAGCTGCTCAGCATTAAGTGTCATTATCAACCAACCACATCTAAAATCTGCTAGTACTAATAACTAACACTGATATTGCACTTATTTTGTCTAAGAAATGTTCCAAAAATTTTACAGAGGTTTACTCATGATAATCTTTGAGACAGGCATTACTATCATCTCTATTTTACAAATGAAGACCAAAGCACAGAGAACAGCTTCAAGATAGTACAATTAAGAGAGAAAGGGCTGAGCACTCAGAATCCCTGAGAGCAGTTTTACAGACACACCCCCACCCCAGGCACTGGATTCCACATTTTCCAGTCTGAGATTTGAATAGCTCACCAACAACCCACTCCTGCCATTTTATTCTCACTGAGTTTTGGATTTTAATTTTCCTTGTTTTTATTTCTCTGCATTAATATTTTCATCTTTTTTCTTTTTCTGGACATTGTTAATATTTCTGGAGTATTGATAAGCTTGTTTACAAGTGTGGCAACTGATTTCTTTAGTTTGAGCCCGTATTTTTTAATGGTATTTCAAGAAATTTTGGATGTTCTCAATCAGTTTTTTTAAAAGAACTCAGCTCTGCTAATTTAAATATGAGGAAATAAGCCCAGAGAAACTCTCTTAGGTGATTAGCTCAATTAACATCACCAAGTGAACCACAGACTGAATAGCCATGGTCACTCACTGAATTAAAATAAATGCAAGTGAAGACTTCCAGTCTGGGTCCCTACTAGATATGTTGCGTTTTTGTCTCCAAAAATTAAATTTTGATACAAAATAGAACAATTCTTTTTCATTTAGCTAAAACATCTTTAGACTTCCAGGCTGGGTCTCTACTTGATGTATCAAATTTCTGATACAAAATGGAACGTTTTTTCATTTTGTTTTTTGTTTTTTGTTTTTGTTTTGTTTTGTTTTGTTTTAGTTTAGCTAAAACATCTTTAGCTTATTTATTCCATAGGAAACTTCTATTCTAAAAATTGCATAAATTATAGATTGGTAAAATAACAAAATAAGTAACCTGTAATTTTAACAGAGATAACTTTTGTAACCTTTTTAAATAGACCATTAATATATTTTTTAGGAATTGATATTCATAATTATTTTAGACAAAATTTGAATCAATGAACACATTGCATTTTAACCTGAGCTATAAAAACATTTAAAATATATTGTGAGGTTTCTCTATATCATTATATGGATCTTTTAAAAACATCATGTTTAATGACTCCATGGTTTTCTATTGTATGGACTTAATAAAACTTCAACCAATGAATTTTTGTCTGTAGTATGTGAGAATGTCAAAATGGCGATTTTGTCTGAACCACCAAAAAAAGTGTCAGATACCAAAGTCAATTGTGCAACAGAGCCTCTTTTAAGAGTTTCAAAGCAGAGAGTCCAAAGTATTTAAATGTTCTTGAACTACTCATTCACATCAAAGATAAATAGAACTGAGAAAGAGGAAATTAAAAGACTTATAAGATAGCTTTTTTTCTTGCTTAAAAAAGTAAAAGTGTATTTTTTTTAGAGCACTTTCCCTACATCCTCACCAACACTTGTTCTCTCGTCTTTTTGACCATAGCCATTCTAAATGGTGTGAGGTGACATCTTTTTATGGTTTCAATTTGCTTTTCTCTGATGATTAGTGATGTTGAGCACAGTCTCATGTACCTGTTGGCCATTTGTTTGTCTTCTTTGGAAAAACGTTTATTCAGTTCTTCTGACCATTTTTTAATCAGATCTTTTGCTATTAAATTGTATAGGCTCTCTATATATTTTGGATTATTAACCCCTTATCAGAAATAAACTTGTACATATTTTCTTCCATTCCTGAGGTTGCCTTTTCATTTTGTTGATGATTTTCTTTACCGTACAGAAGACATAATCTCAATTGTTTATTTTTGTTTCTATCACCTTTGCTTTAGGAGTCAAATAAAAAAAAATTTTTCAAGATCAATGTTAAAGAGCTTACGTTCTATGTTTTCTTCTTATGGTTTCAGATCTTAAATTTAAGTCTTTAATCCATTTCGAGTTTATTTTTTGTATAGTGTAAAACATGCACCTAATTTTATTCTTTTGCATGTAGCTGTTCAGTTTTCACAGCACCATTTATTAAAAAGACTGTCCTTTCCCCTACTAAGTATTTTTGGCTCCTTGCCTGTGAATTAATTAACTGTCTATACGTGGGTTTATTTCTGTGCTCTCTTTTCTATTCTATTGATCTATGTGTCAATACCATGCTGTTTGGATTGTTATAGCTTTGTAGTATAATTTGAAATCAGATAGTCCAGCTTTGTTCTTTTTTCTCAAAATTGCTTTGGCTATTTAGGATCTTTTGTGATTCCGCACAAATTTTAAGATTGTTTGTTCTATTTCTGTGGAAAAAAATGTCATTGAAATTTTGATAGGTATTTCATTAAATTTGTAAATCGTTTTGGGTAGTGCAGACATTTTAACAACAATACTTCTTCCAAAATAGTTTTTTTGTTTCTTTCTCTTTCTTCTCCTGCTGATATTATCATTATGTGTATGTTACACCTTTGTTACATCTATGTTACACATAGTTGCCTCACAGTCCTTGGATATTACTTTGTTTTTTCAGTCTTTGGTGTTTTTTGTTTTGTTTTGTTTTGTTTTTCACTTTGGGAGGTTTCTATTGATAAATCCTCAAACTCAGTGATTCTTTAGCTGCGTTATTCAGTCTAATAAGACTATCAATGTTATTCTTCATTCTATTACAGTGTTTCTTGATCTTTAGCATTTTTTTATTCTTTTGTAGGATTTCTATCTATCTGCTTACGTTGCCCATCTTTTCTCACATGCCATCTACTTCATATATTAGAGCGCTTAGCACATAAATCAGTTTTTTTTTTAATTTCCTGCATGCTAATTACAACATCCATCCCTGCCACGTCTGATTCTGATGTTTGTTCTCTCTTCAAACTGCGTTTTTCTGTGGTTTAGTAAGCCTTGCAATTTGTCTTGATAGTTGCATATGATAGATCCAATAAAAGGAACTGCTATAAATAACCCTTTAGTAATGTGGTGGTAAGGTGTGGGGGCAGCAGAAGCTTTCTATAGTCCTATGATTAGAACTTCTATAGGTAACACTTATAGAAGTGTGGGGTTCTTGGTATGACTGGGTCCCCCCGGAGTTTTTAACTCTCAGGCTTGTCCACACTGAGCTTTGCACAACAAGCAATTTATCAATTACAGTTCAAGTTTTCCTACCCAGGCACTGGTTCCCACAGTAATTTTCAAATATAAGTCTCTGCTCTAGTAAGCAGTTACTTTTGTATTACCTATCTGTCTCTTCAGTGTTAGGGACAGCAGTTTGTCCAGTGTCCCATCTCTCTTACGGATCAAAGAAAAATTGTTGCATTTTCAGTCTGTTCAGTTTTTTACTTATTATTAGGATGGAGCAGTGACTTCCAAACTCCTTATGTGTAGAATCAGCGACCAGACTCTTTTCCTGGAGAGAGCTGTGCTCTGGGAACCCATCCCAAAGGGGAGAGATGGGAGCATCTCTCCTTTTACTTCATATAGAGAAAGAAGAGCTCCAGTGGGGCAAACTGGAGGGGTGAGTCATTTTCCTGAAGCAGGGAAGACAAAGTAAACTAGGGCTAGCACTTACCTACAAACTCTAAAATTCAGAGTTCAGTTGACCAAAGGCATGAGCACCGGAACAGTGGTTGTATTTCAAGAGTAGTACTTCCAGGCTGTGTTGGGACAAAGAATGATAGTGTACATGGTCTACGTCCAAGAGAACTGGCTAGAAGCTACATTCTGTCCAAGAAGACCAACTGAAGGGCCACTGAGACTCCAGACAAAAGACTCTAGCTTGTGTGAGCTGATGTGGGAATAACTAAACACATAAAAATAAACCAATACATCATAAAACATACAGATAAATTTTCTCACTGGTTACTTTGGGAACTCACGAAAATATTGAGGAGAAGATGTGAACTTAAACATCTGCCAGGCCCAGACAGTGTCAAGAAAATTTACAGTAGTGAAAATCGATTGAGAATTTTCCTGCCCTTTTATTTTATCGCCTATTCTCACTTTAACTTTATAGGGTTGCCACGTCCAGCGCAGCCTGCTTGATACCTGAGTGGAAACAGTGGGAGATGCCAAAAAGAAAGAAAAAGACAAAGGTGGGATTAGGAGGACCACTATCCACTAATGATGGAGTAGTGGCACAGTTTTATCTTTGCAAGCTGCTTTTATACAAGAGCATATAATTGCTAGCTAGGATAAGATCATCTTTGGCGCAATCATCTAACCCACATTCTATTATGAACTTTTGCCATTCTGTCTGTTCGCAGCTATAAGTGTACTTCCCTGTCTCGGAGAAACACCGTATTGTTTCCTGAACAGTTCATACCTCCCCATTCTTAGGAGGGTTTGTTGAGGCGAAGCAACCTTTGGCTGTCCTCACAGATTGCAAGGACCTTGTCAGCTTGCAGTCTGCTCTCCACATAGGGTCAGAAGCCATAGTGGCTAGAAAGAAGGGAAAATGGACCATGTTCTCCTTCCTTAGCCTTCCAACTTCATGAGACCCTAGCTGGGGGAGGAGATGACTTAACTTCAGAACAAATTAAAGCTTGGATTACAATATAACACAACATATCCTCATTGCTGTGTTGAAATTTTCTTGTGACTTAAAATGAACACAGAATTTTTATAATCAGCATGAGCTAAAATCTCACAGTACTTTCCAATGTTTTATTCAGGGCAAAGAATGAAACAGACACATTTTTAAAATAAAGGAGAAACAAAGATTAAGGTACTTTTTGGCTTTATATGATGAATTATGCAAATTCTGCACGTTAGCTCTGCAGTGTTTCCATTAAAAAAAATATCTTTTGTGAAAATCTTTGTGTATATCCACAATATGTTTCTTGGGGTGAATTCCTTGAAGTACATTTTCTGGGTCAAATGTTAATTTCCATTTCCACCAGAAATATATGAGAATGTACCTTTTAATCAATGTGCTCACCACATTACTACCTTTATAAGTTGCTATTTCTGTACCTTTAAAAGTATAGAATTCTTGTTTTAGTTCCAATTGCTTCAATTATTATTGACTTAATAAGTTTATTAGGTATAAAACTTCTCTTTTGAATTGCCTGATTTTTGCCCATTTCCAATAGATGTTCATTTATTCATAATACTTTGCAACAGCTTTTTTTAAAAATATTAAGGTTACTGATATTAGTTTGTCAAGTATACTGCAATATTTTTCATAATTTTTAATCATCCTTTAATATATTATTATTGATTTTTTTGGCCACATGAATTTTTGTGTATGTAGTCAAATCTATGGATTTTATTTGAAATACTTTCTAAATAGAAAGTCCTTCCTTCCATAGCTAAGATATATGATATTTCCCCATACTAAATAATTCATATTTTAATGTTCTTATATGTGTTTCATTTATCTTGATTTAATTATAATTTAGGGATTTTTTTTTAATGAGGTAGTACTCCAATCACAACTTGTTGAGCAATCCTTTGTTTAGGCACTGATTAGAAATGTCACAAAATTTTCATGTAGGCTTGTTGCTGGTTTAACTAAGCTACTCCATAGTATTGCTGCCTTGACTTCCATTTTACATGGCCATGTGGCCTGCTGACACCGCCCCCCATGCAAGCACATGCCCTAAATAACAGCCCTCAGAGTCACAAGCAAATGTAAATTACTGAAATGATTTCCCCAACAGCCCTTTTGACAAATACTCTCCCTGCCCACACAAGGCCCTCCCCTTATTTACCTCTTAGATAAAACTTCCATATGGCTTACCAAAATTCCTTCTTTTTGGTTTGAAATAACTAACCTGGCCTTAGCCCAGGAATCCCAAAGCACTCCGCCCAAAGACCCTCATAATGGCATGTGCCCCAGGTCTCATCATTCTCTCTCTGCCTTCGCCCTGACTTGACAACCCAATTGGTCCCTCGAGTTGTTCCATGTACTTGCTCCAGGACCTGTGAGTAATAAACTCTATTTCAATTTCTCTTGTGGTCTTTTATTGAACCAAGGGCTCACCATCTGGCACCCTGTGCTCCACTTAACAAATGTAATTTAACAAAGTCATTACAAGATTTGACTCTATTTCTGAACTCTAATCTGTTTCATTGAACCATCTGTCTGTTTCTGAACTAGTATTGTGCTTAAAGTTTACTTGATTCTTTTTTTATGTTACTCAGCAAAGTATTCTGGCTTAACTGCCACCTCCTGTAATAACAGGTTCTCAGCAATCTCTTCCAAGTTTCTTCCAATATTTCCAGGAGCCCCAAGTAGGTGTCAAACACGTGAACCAATCTCCATGTGGCATTGCAGTGTCAGCCCTGCTTTTCTCCAATCTTTTTCCCACGTGTTAAGATCTCTACTCTCTAATGTCACTTGGGGATGCCTCAAAGCTACTGCTGTTTATCATGAATTACTGAGGATAGAGTTTCTGAATGCTCTCAAATCTCCCATTTTGAGGGATAAAACCTGGATAGTGTTGGGTTCTATAACATAAATTAGCAGTGCCCAAACATTTTTCCCCAGACTCTGTCATTTTAGTAGGCTTTCAATTGACATCATCTGTATCTGTGGAAGTATCTGAAGTAAGCCGGAAGTGCTGGACAAACTAATATCCTTGGGAGCAGCCCTCTACCAATGGCTGATGGGAATTGGTATAAAAATATCCTAACTTCCTTGCTTCTTGGGTGGGATAAGGTTTTCCTGAGATTTCCTTGTGGGAGTCAGCACCCATGACCAAGCCCTTCAGCCAGGTTAATGATTTACCCTTTATTGGTGGCTTTCACTTTCCTTCATCATTTTCCACTCTACTGATGGTGCCTCCTGAATCACATAAAGAATACCTTTTCATAGGGTCTGTTTCTGGGGAAACCTAAACTAATGTAGGTTCCATATGAATTTTGGAGGGCAGGGGGAAAGGTCTATTTTAAGAAAAAAATCTTAAAGTTGTATTTTTGTCTGATATTATTCTAATGTTATTGGGTTGTTATTTAAAAGACAGCTAAACATTTTATAATGTTTAGATTATATTAAGGTATTATGTATTACCTAGCACGTGTTCATCCATAAATCTGAGGGCATATAAAATCAAATTTTATTTTCTTAGCAAATATTTATTGAGCTCATTCTACATGTAAGGCATTGTTTTAAGGGGCCCAACAGTGAACATACTGTATAAAAATCCCTTCCTTCCAAGAATTTTATTTGTTGCCTGGGGCAGACAACAAAAAAATAATAATGAGGAAAACATATTGTATGTTAAATGATGAATAACGCTAAGGAAGAAAGAAGCAGAGAAGTGGGGATAGAGAGCATCAGAGCAGGAGGTAGTTCATTGTTTAGAAAAGTAAAGAGGAAGGTTGGGTCAGGATAAAGATTTAAAGGAGGTGAGTGAATGAGCTATCCAGATATCTGGGAAGGGTTCTAGGAAGAGAGAAGAGAATGTGTTAATACATCAATGTAAAAATGAGTAAATCCTCTGCATCCTTGTTTATGTATTTCTTGTTTGTAGGTTTATCTCATCAATTCAATCTGCTTGAGCTATCCAAGGTTGAAACAGTTGTGCTAAAATATCTTCTTGATATTATGGTTTTGTTGAATTTTCTTTATTTTTCTAACAGTTTTTCCTTTATACTCAATGCCATTGTATTAGATGTATAAAAGTAAAATGAATATTATACATTTATTGTAAATCATACTCCTCACTAATTAAAGGTAAATTCTTTTGTCCAAAGTAATATTTTTACCTGATTTCTATTTTGTATGGCATTAATATTGCCACCTTTCCTTTCTTCTTCTTTTTTTTTCTTTTTCCATCTGATTTACCTGAATATCTATCTACATCCATTTTAAAAAAAATTTTGTTTATTATAGTGACATTGGTTAACAAAATCCAGTAAGTTTCAAGTGTACAATTTAATAATAAGTTTTATATATATATATATATATATATATATATATATATATATATATATATATATATATATATTTTATATATATATATATTGCATTGTATGGTCACTACCCATAATTAGATTTCTTTTTGTCACCACATATTTTACCCTTTTTACCCCATCTACTTCCCTCCTCCCCTCCTTCCCCCTGATAACCAGTAGTCTACTATCCATGTCCATGAGTCTCTGGTTTTTGTCATGTTTATTTGTTGCTTTTAGGTTTATATCCCACATGTAAGTGATATCATGTGGTTTTCAACTTTTTCTGTCTGGCTTATTTCACTTAGTGTGATTATCTCAGGATCCACACATGTTGTTGCAAATGGCAATATTTCATCTCTTCTTATAACTGAGTAATATTCCATTGTATATATATATACTACATTTTCTTCATCCAGTCATCTATCATAGGACATGTCCTGGCCACCGTGAATAATGCTGCTATGAACATTGGTGTGCATATATCTTTTCGGATATATGTTTCAAGTCTTTGGGGTAAATAGCCAGTAGAGGGATTGCTGGATCATATGGTAGATCCATTCTTAGTTTTTTGAGGAACTTCCATACTGTTTTCCATAGTGGCTGTACCAATTTGCAGTCCCACCAGCAGTGTATGAGAGTTCCTTTTTCTCCATATCCTCTCCAACACTTGTTATTACCTGTCCTGTTGATTATAGCTATTCTAGTAGGTGTGAGATGGTATCCCATTGTGGTTTTGATTTGCACTTCCCTAATAGCTAGCAATGTCGAGCATCCTTCATATGCCTTTTGGCCATTTGTATGTCTTCTAGGGAGAAGTGTTTGTTCAGGTCTTCTGCCCATTTTTTAATTGGATTTTTTGTTGTTGTTATCAAGTTGTATGCGTTCTTTGTATATTTTGGATATTAGGCCCTTATCTGAGGTGTTGCTTGCAAATATATTTTCCCATTCGAATGGTCGTCTCTTTACCTTGTCGATGGTTTCTTTTGCTGTGCAGAAGCTTTTTAGTTTGATATAGTCTCATTCATTTATTTTTGCTCTTTATCTATACTCATTTTTAATCTTTTATTTGTTTGTTTGTTTGTTTTATATGTTTAGTGCATCATTGTGTATTGACAACTTTTACTAATTTTTTTTCTTTTCTCATCTTTTGGTGGTTTTCTGAAGTTTTCTTCTATTTTCCCTTAGTGTTTGGAATCTATGTATCTTCTCTTCCTATGCTAATAATTACCTTAATTAAAAGAAAAAATATCATGGCCTACTATTTTTCTCTATCAAGAGAAGAAAATATCATCTACATAGGATCAGAATGTTTTACCGTTTTTACTTTTTTCACTGTGGTCACCATAAGCCACATTGATTTACTTACTATCTGAGATTGCACATTCACATACCTGCACATGTGCAAACACACACACACACACACATACACACACAATAATGCACACACACAACACAATATATCATCAGTCATCATCACACATATCATCAACACTTTGTGTTTGCTATTTTGCATATCTAAAGTCGCACCTATCCACCCAGTTCTTTGCTTTGGTAAGAATGGGTCTTCGGATCTCTGACCAGATGAGCATGAGGAAGCTGTCTGATCGAGACATAGTAGAAGCATTTTTGCTCTCCTAAATCCTCAGTTTTTTGGATGACACTTTAAACTAAACTCACTCTTTCTACCTCTGCTTATAATGTGATTGCTACATCAGCAGACCAGAGAGATGTCAGGAAGTTTAAAGAAATTGTGTGCCGTGAAATATTCCTTTTTTATTAAAAGCTGTTTATCATTCTTACCTTGTTGAACATGCGGGCTCTTCTGGCTTACCTCTTTGAATCCAGGCAGTTGATTAAATCTCTGTCTCATTGTGCTTGCTTATTAAAAGCCTTCCACCAATACCAGCTACAGTGACCCCCTACAACAGAGGGCAGAGTCCTGAGCAGTAATCTTATCAAGAGGTCAGGACATGGCCTGGGGGCAGGACAGCAATGAAGCCTGAGGTACTTGCATTCCCCAAGGGATCCCCTCACTAGTGACTTTCTTAAGGAAACAGGCGGTTTCTACATTTTTAAGATCACGCTCTGTGCCTGCTTATGTTATTTAATCTTCACAGAAAACTTCGTGACACAGATGTTATCATCCCCATTTTACATATAAATAAACTAAGTCTCAAATATCCTCAATTCAAGTCAGTTAGAGGCAAAGTCATGATTCAAACTTATGCCTGCAGCCTTCCCTAATCATGCTTTTAAGAACAAGAGTTACAAATAGTGGATTGAGACCATCACAATTAAATAGCTACGGACATTTCATTTTTGAGCTTTTACGAACTCATTTTACTTTATTTACCCCACCATTGTCCTTTACCTGTTCTTGAGTAAATAAGACCCCTGAATTTGGAATTGGAAGACCTAGCTCTGTCACTTATAAGCTCTGTGATTTTTGAGTAAGCTACCAAGACTGTCATTTTCTTTGTTTGTGAAATGAAAACTTTGTCCTAATCACTGATTTCTAACCTCTGTTCTGATGCTTTCCAGAGGTTGGAGGTGTGAGTGAGGGACAGCTAAGCCCTAGACTTGTTGCTCTTTCATTTGTTAGAGCCTCTGTACATGAGATTTCATTTGAAAAAGGTAGGTTTCCCTTCTACAGCATAGAAAGTGGGGTGCGTGGGTGGGTGAGAAGCTCTATAAGTGGAATCAAGGGCATTCAGGCTGTTGTAGAACCAAGATAATACCAGATATGGCTTCTACTCCATTGTCCAACCCTGTCTGCAAGGCATCTGGCATGGATGAGGAAACGAGACAAATGAAAGAAAAGTTTAGACAAACTTGCAAGAACGAGAGATGAATATCAGTCCTAAGCAGCAGCCCCAGGGACAGTACTGGTAATTACCAATGAGTTCTAAACTGAATAACATATATCTGGCTTAGTTCTTATATGTATCAATAGGGGCAGACTAGGGTAGAAGCAATGGGAAGAAGCACCACTTAATAAGTAGAGAAGGCAATAGGGGCAGCAGAAACATTTCTTCAAGCCAGCAATAGAGAGAGGGCCTATGCATGCCTCACAATCCAAGAATAACGTCACTAAGCCTTAGATGGAAAAAAAAAAAATGGGTAACTTATAACATTTGAAAGTGTATTTCATAAGCTATGCAAATTGAAAAGCATTAAGTCCTGGTTATACTTGTTTGGTGACACTGTTAAGTCATAATTTTCTGCTTGGATAGAAAATAAACACTAAGATAGAGCCCCAGCTCCTTCTAATAAGAAGACTCCCCTTACCTCCAACTTAATTATTTGCATTAAACTTACATTTCCCCCAACCAATGCCAAGAGTGTCAGGAACCAGCTGGATTGTCCAAGTTGGAGACATCAGAAAATATGTCAGAAAAGAGTGAGAACAAAGCCAGGTTTCCTGTTGTGGCTGAAGTAGAGGACAGATCACCTAGGATGGGGTAGAAAAGGTACCCAGGAGGAGAGAAGAGAGAAACCCAAGCATCTAAACGATTGGACAGGGGTTTTCCCTCAAGAACATTTGCAAACAAAATTAGCTGATTATCCTTTTATTGGAAAAGGCTAGACAATATGGGGTTGTGTGATTATGGGGGACACCTGGAGACGACTGAGTGTTGAGAAGTGAGATAAAGGTAAGTCCAGGACAAGAATTCACAAGCAGTTGTTGAGGGCCCTTAATCTTAATATGTTCAGGTTATCCTTTTGAATAATACAATATTGCATTTCTTACTCTTAGCCTCTGTGATTTTTACCAAAGTTCCTTAAAAGCCCTGCCCCCCTTTCTCTGTATCCATGAGATCCAGTTCATATATTCATATATACGACCTTCTGAGAAGAGATCTAAGTAACTGAGGTTGTCTGCTCCAGTACGGATAAAGCAGAATTTAGAAGGCAAATATGGAAGTCATAACAATTTGTTTCCCAGTGGGATTGGAGGTGGGTGAGAGAAGAAAATTCATCTGAAATACCTAAGGATAATTCTCACTGATCACATGTTCCTTCTCCCCAGTAAATCAGGTGGGACCTGGACAGATGTGTCTGAAAAATCTCCCTGGCTAGTTCTGATACAGACCCCCAACTTGCAGTTGATTACTACTGAAAAAGGGACAGGATGTGACATATGTAAACTGCTACCTTCCTGAGCATGACATAAAAGAGAAGAAATTTGCAGTACAGAGTTTTGGAGGTTAATACTTTCTAGAAAAAAATGTCTTGACTGTGGTAATTGTATATACACAAAGAGAACTTGAAGGAAAATGTAGACAGAATGCATTGAGTCTGTCTAAGCAAGACAACTGTTCAAGCGCCATTCCAGTCTCTAGATTCTCTGATATTCTTGATGGCCATCACTACAGCTCTCAAGAAAATGAAGCTGATGATTACCCATTTAAAGGACTTGCACTGAGCATTCGCACTAAAATCTACTTCACTAGGATCTGGTACTATAAAAGTGACAACATACGTTGCAAGATTCAGCCATCAGCTCAAGGTTTCCTCTTCAGAGCTGTTTTTCAGACTCAGCCAGTATTAAGTAGCTGCTCATCCCCTTCTTTATATCCATCATTTTAATTACTTTATATTATTTATTGCGATTATTAATCTCTAAAAATAAACTTGTTCAATTCTCTTCCCAATAGAATGTATATACCAAAAGACAGGGCTCTATTCATCTTGAACTCCAGCACATCAAACCATCCCTGTTACACAGTAAGTCCCTATGAGTTTTCTAGGGCTGCTATAGCAAAGTCCCACAGATTGGTGGCTTAAACAACAGAAATTTATTTCCTTACAGTTCCAAAGGCTTGTAAGTCCAAGAACAAGGTATTAACAGGGTCGGTTTCTTCTAAGGCCTATCTCCTTGGCTTAGTGATAGTGGCCTTCTCTCTGTCATTATACAGTCTTCCTTCATACGTATTTGTCTAAATTTCCTCTTCTTATAAGGACATCAGTCATATTGAATTAGGCCTCACTCTATCTAATTTTAACTTAATTGCCTCTTTATAGACCCCATCTCCAAATACAGTCACATTTTCAGGTATTGGAGGTTAGGACTTCAAGTATGAATTGGACGTGGAGGAGGGCACAACACAGCTCATAAAAGTCCCTAACAAATATTTGCTAAATAAATTAATAAATGAATACAAGAATAAATGAATAGATGAGTAAATGTCTTGACTGGATTTCTAGAAGAATATGCTAATACTTTCTCTAAATTTCCTTTTAAATGGTCAAAGAGGATGATTATAGAGGAGAATGGATATCAACACTAATCAAGAAGGTCACTCAACATTAATTTATTATGACTTTTAAGCCAACACTGAAAAAGGCACAAAAGGAATCTAACTGGTTTATATGTCTAACCCAGCTTGGCTTGGAAAGGGATTACACGTAGGATTAGATTTCAATTCAGTTGTCACTTGGCCACCACTTTTTCCCCTCTGTCTCTCCAGATATTTTTTTAAAGATTTTTATTAACAAAACTTGAACTAATCAGGGGCAAGAGATGGTCAGGTACAAGTGGACAGAGACCTGGTCCTTTTGTTGGGGCTCAATTAGAGACCAAAAAAGAGAGGAAACCACAAACTCCCAATTACAAAAACCAATCTGTTTTCTTGTATTTGACAACTTTCTTTCTGTAATTCTTACTGAAATAATAAGACAAATATAAAAACAGGAGAAGATCATGAAATGATGTTATGCACATGCAAGAAACTTTAAGAGAGATTTTTATAAGATAAAGAGCAGGAGAAATGAAGCTGAGAGGACTTCCCAACTTTGGATTTACCAGCATGATGGAAAAGACCACAGAGAGTAATGGTCAGGGACCCTAGGGGATCCCCTCTATGAACCCTGGCTGGGAGCCCCCAGGACAGAAACAAGGATGACTTATAGGGTGATTGATGGAGGACAAATTCAAATCATGCATTTGCAGCAAGTAAGTGGAGAGAGATTTTATTTCCTGTTCCTTAAAGTTAAGATTTATTTATGTTTCTATTATGTGTACTAATTCTGTCCTTGTCTGACCTGTAACTTCACGCCTAACCTTCACCAGGTCACAGAGTGGTTTCCTCAGCTGCTCACAGAGGCCGAGTCATGATTATCTCTTCCTGCATACAGGGCTTCAACCAGTGCAGTCCCACAGAGCCCCATCCTCAGAAGGGTCCCATACTTGGACATTGTTGCTCTACATTCGCTATTTTGAAATTTTTAATAATTTACTTATAAATTTGAGGTTGTAAGTAAATATAGTGAGGCAATAGGAGAAAATCCCAGGAACTTGGAGCCACCTCCTCATTTTCCCAGGACAGGTTCTCAGTTGCCCACTCCTCTGCCCTTGGTGCCCTGCCAACCTCCCTTTTCTTAACCCTACCTAGCAACCATTGCTGACCTGTCCCTACAAGGAATATTTGGGTATAGATACAGAGGATCAGGATTGGATATGAGTGCCCAATGGCATCTCTAAGTGGGCCAGTGATTTTCCCACTCTAGGATAGTGGTTCCATGGTACCTTAGGCAGAAGACTTGGCAGAAGAGAACTTTTCATCAATCCCTGATTCACATAGTAGTGCTTCCTGGGGCTGAAGTTACAATCTCTTGGGGGTTGTCCCTCTGTTGTAGGTTGGGAAGGGTTCATTGTTTTGCCAGCCCCTAACTAGAGCACCATGTATTATTCCAGCAACTGGCTGGCAGGAAAGGAAGCTCTGGATCATAGGGGAGAAGTCTCGGGTGCCTATGAAGGTGTGCACTCACCTAGCTAGTGCTCCAACGCCTTGGGAAGTACAACCTTAAGTAGCAAATAAAAACAACAAGATAGAGTTCTCAGAAGAAAGAAAAAGGGTTTATACTTTAGTGCTTTTAACAATATTTTTCCTTCTTTTTGAATAAAGCACTCCACCCTACATTCTCATTTTGCACTGAGCCCAGCAAATTATGTAGCCAGTTCTGCCAGCAAATATGTGGAATCTATGGGAAGAATATAATATGACTCTTCCTTTTGTTTGGGAAGTTCTGTTTCATTTCATTCCCTAAGCACTCCTGTGAGCCTGCTTTCCCAGAATTTCTTAAATGAGAGTAAAGTGTTAGGCTCACTTTGTTAGGACATGGAACTCTCAAGGTTAATTTTTCCCTTTTGCTCTTCTCCATCCTTAAAATGTATTTAACCTTGCTAAGAATGTGGTGTTACGATTATGCATCCTCATTTGCATGTACTGTTTTCCACACCAAAACAACCATTTGAAATTGTGATCATCTGTTCCAAAACTTTGCTTCCCTCCTGCCATCAATTTGCTAAGGAATCAAAATTTTCCCTTAGCCAAAAGATACAAACTTCCACTTATAAAATAAATAAGTCCTAGGGATGTAATGTATAACATGGTGACTATAGTTAATAATACCGTATTGGTTATTTTAAAGTTGCTGAGAGTAAATCTTAAAAGTTCTTATGAGAAAAAGAATTTGTAACTACAGCAATAGATGTTAACTAAAAAGTGTGGTGGTCCTTTTGCAATATATACATATGGTGAATCATTATGTTGTACATCTCAAACTAATATAATGCTATATGTCAATTATATCTAAATTTTTAAAAATGGAAAAAATGTACTACCATTTGTTTCAAGAAGGGTGAAAGAATGATACATATTTTCCTTCTCATACAGCCATAATTATCTGCCTCTCCTGGCAAGATCTATGCCTCACTCTAAGAAACAGCTTCTTGAATTCTACCTGGTACTCTATTTTCATCCTTGCAGTACAAGAGCCAAAAAGCCTATAGGTGGGTGGAAGTTTGGGAAGCTCCTTAGGGGAATCTGTTAATTGGACCATGTGTGAGAACACAGCAGTGTCACACTACAACACAGCCTTGACCGCCCTCGGCCAAAACAACTAGATATTTCTGCAAATAACAACAAATTAAATATACAGATCAGCCAAGCTAGTTGTTTTAGGATATGATGCAAAAAAACCTCACTGGTTCTGATCTCACCACTAGATCAGTGATAGTACTTAACTTCCCTGGCTTAAAAACTGAGGTAACCTGGTAGACCTCAAGATAATCACGCTAAGCGAAAGAAGCCAGACAGAAAAAGTTGAAAATCATATGATACCACTTATATGTGGAATATAAACCTAAAAGCAACAAATGAACAAGACAAACAAACAGAGACTCATGATCATGGACAATAGACTAGTGGTTACCAGAGGGTGTAGGGGGAGAGGAGAGGTAGACAGGGTAAAGGGGGTCAAATATGTGATGACAGAAAGAAATCTAACTAGGGGAGGTGAACACACAGTGTAAATATATATATACGCCTTACTGTTAAAGTGTACAGCTGAAACTTATTGGATTTCATAAGCAATGTCACCATAAAAAAATAATTAACTTTTTTAAAAATTGAGGTAATAAAGATTATAATCTCACAAAGTGTTTTAAATATTACAATGGACATTTTATTGTTTTTATTTGCCCAGCATCCACCCCATGTGTTTCAATTTCCCTTTGAAGAAATATATCCCCAGAATTCCTCAGATCATATTTCACTCTTTTTTGTGCTCCACCACATGCTCCCTTGTGCAGCTCTTTCTGGAGGACTGCCCTTGATCTATTCATTCTACCAGCACACTCTGCCTTGCAGGACCAAAGAGAGGACCGTGCCTAGGCATTTACAATTTCCCTCTCCAGAGAAAGTTTATAACCAATGACAGTGGAGACAGCACTATAAAAGCCTGTTGAGATCACTCTGAGGTTCGTTCTACTTGCACTCTGGATAAGGTGAAGCCACCCTGGACATAATTCTTCTGGTTGATTTCCTCCTCCTTGCTGTCCTTCCTCCCCACATCCTTCTTAGGTTTCTTCCAGGAGCACGTAAAGCATAATTTGCGCACCAGTCCTCATCCCAGAGTGTGCTCCATGATTATAAGAAGTCTTGGTGGAACTGTCAGTCAGGTACCATGTACTCCACAGGCCAAGGGTAGCATGTGACCCAAAGCACCAATCAGATCCTCTTGCTTGGGAACTCACTTGCCACTCATTCCTACTTCCAGACCCCCAGACAACACTGATTCTTTTCCTTTCACAGGCTCCATTTTTCCAACTTTTTTCATTTCTTTGAGCTGGCCTATGCACTAGATTAAATTATTCTGTGTGTTGCATTACAAAGAGTTGCTTGTGGTTGGATAACCTTAACTGACAAAGAAATAAGATAAAATAATAAAGAACTGCTTCGTCAACTGTGAGTAGTCCTCTCAAGTCATCTATTATCATTGCAGAGCAGTCTCACTTAGTGCTAGTTTGCTGTTTAATGTATTGTTTAATTGATATTACCAAAAAAAAAAAAATCACCTCTATTTGACTTCTCCCTATTTTCACTCATGCATTTCACAATTTCAGTAGTTGACAGCAGAACTTTCCTGAAACCACCAAAGATAACAGCATATACTCAGTCAGCATTTTTATTCATTGATGTCAGTGTTAGCATCTTCTAGAAACAGAACATGAATTCAGATCTGGGCTTTATATATGTGAATTTATCAATTTGAGGCATAGTTTCCAGGCACATTGGTTCTTAAGGCAGAGATAAATGATATAATTCTGTAGCAATATGTTCAGGAAATCACAATTAACTAGTTTCTAAATGTTTCTATTAATATTTCCAATAATCCAGCCCAACTTCTGTCTTTGCAAACAACTACAATTTACAGTAGGTATTGGTCAATAAAAATATGAATAACTTTTGTCTTTTATCAGTGCTTTGTAGTTTATCATCTAATTTTTAGGTTGATCCTCAAGATAGCTCGTGAGATTAGCCTCAGTGGAAATAAGAAAATTAGAGCTTTTCAGATGAGAAATAGGGTTCAGAAATCTTAAGTCATTTTTAAATGCTCTACGATTATTGTGTGACATCGTGTTTTCATCTTTTCAGTCCTTTCTGAATTTACCATCTGTTTGAGATATCTATTTCTACATAATAAACTACCCCAAAACTCAGTACATAACGCTGAAATATATCAGTATCTTTCATGGATCTGTGGCTTTACTAGACTGGTATTCCTCACTTAGAGTCTCTCCTATGGCTACAGACAGATAGTGGTTTTAGGGCTCTGTCTTAGTCAGCTCAGGATGCTATAACAAATCCCAATAGATTGGATGGTTCAAGCAACAGACAATGCTTGCAATTCTGGAGGCTGAGATATCCACGATCAAGGTACCAGCAGACCTGGATCTTGGTGAGGGCCCTCTTCCTGGCTTGTAAATGGCTGCCTTCTGACTGAATGCTCACATGGACTTTCCTTGTGTGTACATAGAGAGAGAGATCTCTTTCCTTCCTTTTTGTTATAAGGCCACTATTTCCATCATGAAGATCCCACTCTTAATCTAATTAATCTAATCAGTCCCCTGATTCATCCAAAGTTAATTATCTTGGAAAGGTCCCAATCATAAATAGCATCACATTGGGAATTAGGGCTTTAACATATAAATTTGGGGAGGACACATTCAATCTTAACAGGCTCCAAGGAAGAGAAATCAAAAGCTTCTGATCTGTTTGACCTGGAAATTGGCCCACTGATACTTCTATTGTATTGTTTGTCAAAGCAGTCACAATGTCTGCCCAGGTCCAAAAGGTGAAGATATAGATTCCTCCTCTTAATGGGAAGAGTGTCATACACTGCGGTTTTCTTTAATCAGCCACATCATCTTACATTCCATCACTGAAATTTAAAGTCAGTTAGTACTTTCACAAGCATATGAAAAGCGAAGCATGAATTGATAAATTTCCCAAAATGTAAACAGAAAAAGAAAGTAATTCATTTATCTGAAATCACTTTTTTTTTTCCTCACTGCAGCCATTGTGTCTTTTGTCCTGACATATCAAGATACCAGCCAGTGGCCTTATTTTTACTATTATAATAGGATTTCAGGGTGTGGCTGAAAAGGTACATGGCTTTAGTCTGATAGAGTAAGGCCTGTTTTTCTGTGTCAGGAATATGGGCTAAATCACATTTTCCTAGAATGGCATCTAACATCTGAAAATACAAAGAAATCTATTTTGTTCCAAATCAGGCTTCCGCTTCTCAGTGTTTTGTCATTATTGTCTAAGTGATTCAAGAGGGTGGACGACAGATTCCTCCTCCTCGGTCTCACAGAGCTGAGCTGAAAAGGATGATTTGTGACAGAGCCAGGAAAAGCAAGGATGTTATTTTCACCTCTGTCCTTCCTTGTGGGTTGTTTTATTTTGTTTTGTTTCCATGAGCAGCTAGCATAATTTCCGTAAGGTAAATATAGATTTAATGAGGAAGAATGGAAATTATATCTTCTCTCTAGTTTTCTATAGATAAATGTGACAAATGGTGGGCTAATTCATTGGGCTAGTTAGAAGTCAGCACTACTGCAACTAGTGTTATCTGTCCAGCTCGTTAGTGCTCCTTTCTGCCGAGAGAAACACTATTGCATTAAGCAAATTGAATCCGTTTGGTATGAGGGCTCTAGAGCCAGACTGCCTAAATTCTGATTGCACTGCTTACTAGCTGTGCAACTTTTGGGCAAGTTACTCAGCTGCTCTGTGCCTCTATTTCCTCTTCTGTGAAGTGGGAATATGCAATATCTATATCAGAGGGTTATACGGATTAAATAAAATAATACATGTAAGAAGCTCAGAGAAGTGCAGCACCCTGCTAAGCACTCAGGAAACAGCAGCAGGTATCCAAGTTGGTGATTCTTCTGCCCATAGCTATAAGCTTCTCCTAACTCCTTCTCTAAATAGATGACTAACTTCCATTAGAGGCTGAACCTTGACTGACTAGAAGTTCATCTCTTATGGGGTCCTGACCACCACTGAAAGACTGCATTTTAGTCACAGGGAAACTAGGTGAGAGTGTAAGAATGGAGCAGAAGTATATTTTCACATAGGAGGCACAACTCAGTGGAATCTTCCTCAGACTGAAAAGAGAGTGAAGGAAACATTTTAACATCTGAGCCTTGCTAAGTCATTGGTTTGGCTTTAGGAAGACCCAACTCTCTGTGGCCACCAATATAACACAATCTATCAAAAATTCTATTCTCCACTAAGTAGAATTGATTTTGAGGCCAGAGAGGGTCTAACGTCTATCATAGATTCAGAACCTGCAAAAGAGTTAATGAATCCTCCATACCAACCAACCACTTTTGTTTGCTTTTAATTTTCCTCTGATTTTTCTTTTGTTGAAGAATGTCAATATGAATAGCACATTTAATCAGTTAAGCCCTGGATTTTAATTCCAAGTCAGGGGCATAATAGAGATGAAGTGAACCTCATAGCCAATGAGCTCGAGTGACTTTGGTTTGTCCAATGTCTGACTAAACAATGGCAGTAAATGTTGTTGTGGAAAACTGAAGCTTTTAATCAAGCACAACTTTTAGGTTTCTTTTGGTAAACAACAGTAGAAACCAAAAGAGTTTGAGGTAGGTGGAAACTAGCTGTTGCCTTATTCCTTGCCAACTTATGCAAGCAAGCTCTACAACCTTACTATGTGTTTATTAAATATGATACATCGTACCAAAACCTGCCCCAGCATACAGAAATGCATGCAGGCAAGCACAAAACAGTTCATACAAATCGGCCCCTAGGCTTGATGAAGTTCCAGATCTATGTCTTTTCAAATGCTTTCGCCACACATTACTTGAAGGGTTCGAATGTGACAGACACAGAAACATTCCAGAGACACAATTTGGTGCCTTAGAGTCAGCATCAAGCTATCGGAAAGACTCTTAACTGACTCGAGTGGGAACTAGAGCAAGGCAAGCAAGGCATGTTCAGGCTACCACTCACCTTGCATTTGCAAGACTCTGAAAGTGAATATCTCCTTAATTTTTGCACCCTAGGCTCTTGGCTTGCCTTACTTTAATCCACACCTTGGGCTGGCTGAGCATAGAGGCATTTGAAAATGAAGCCAAAGTTAGCCATTTTTACCATTTATCAGACTGGTCAACAGCTACCATTTTCCATTATTAAAACCCCTGACATTTGGTCTGTTAATTAGTAGAGCACCGGTTACTGATCAAGTACAGAGAGCAGAAGCACTAGAACAATTGACCCTGGACTGTAGTCCTTTTTGACATGGTGACAGGTAACCACCCTTGGGCTGTGAATTCTTGGTTTGACCAACAACTGGTCAAAGAATCAAGTTTTACACTAACCGGCCTGTGCATTATATTATGTTATATATGTTGAAGTATATAAGTATAATATAATTTTTAATAAATTATAAGCATCATAACAAATATGTCTGTCCCAGGAGGTTGTCAGGTATATTTTGGTCTCAAAGAGATCTCCCAAATAAAAAGTGTATACAAGATACTTTCCGCCTTCTTACTTATAGAGCATTTTCTTGCCCCCTGCCTCATACCTGGGTCTATCATGCTGAGATGTAACTAATAATACATTACTTATTTGGTAGTTGAATTCCAAAATTGCCAAGCATTGCCTTCTCCTATTTTCTCTTTCCTCTATTTCTTCCCTAGAACCATAAGTTTAGGAAAGTATTTCTCATTACAGAATGTAGATAACTTCTGCCTTGAGATTTTATAAAGTCCCATTTACTGAGATGTGTGGCTACTGGCCCATTCTCTTGCCGTAAATTCCAACTTTTCTCCCAAGGAAAGGAATACACATAAAGACTCACAAATGTGTCAAGTGGTATAATTATATCATTTGAGAATAGCTTCATCTTAAGGCAGTGACTTGGACACTAAGGAGAATCTGGATGTGTCATCTCTATTTATTTTTATTTCCTGTATACTTACTCAAATAGAAAATTGTTTACCTGTGCATTGCCATGGTTGTTATTGCTATGGCAGCAAAGATCTTGTATTGCAAAGATGAGAGAGACACAGAGAGAGAGAATTGATTAGCAACAGGATTAAGGAGGAAGTCACAGGTCCCTGGAGCAATATTTCAAATAACCAGAGTTTTGGGTGGGTAGAGCTCACACGTGGGGGTAGTTGATTGGTTCAGCCTCTCAGCTCATCTTGAAGAAAAACAAGAAGATAAGATAAAATATTGGAAAGGTATTTAGTGTTCTATAGGAGTTCAGCTGTCATCTTTCTTGGGTTGTGCCCTTTAAAAAAGCAATGGTTCTTTATGTGCTTAATTAAAATTTGGTATGGCTGTTCCCCTCCATAAATCATTTCTGCTGCCCAAAGGAAGCAGGGGTGGTGATGATAGTGAGGAGTAACTAAGGTTATACTGAATTCCCTGAGGCTGAAAACCGAATGCTATTTATTGGAGCACTGGAAGGACATTTTCTATGCTGAGAGCTATATTTCACTCTGTGGTCATTGAGAGCTGAGAGAGTTCCAGCTCATGCTTTAACTGGCTGGTTTTCTTTCAAAGGCGAGCTGGAAGAGAAGTGCATGCAGAACAGCAAGGATCGAATGGCGTGAATCATCACCTAGGTGATCACTTGTAATGCAAGATTGTCTCTGGGGGACTAAAAAGATGAAGCTTTCTTTTTATTTTTTCAGTGAATTTTCCCAGTGTGTCTTTAGAAGTAGGGGTATGGTAAGTTCCAGTACCCCCATTTCCCAGGGTAGGTCACTGAGACCCAGATGCAAAAGGACGTTTTCAGAATTACACAGCAAATGAATAATGGGAATGAAAAAAAATGATAATGTCCTGAATTTTGGATGAATTGAGGCTCACAGTTAACAAACTGAACTTTTATTCCCTGAGTTGCTCTGGCTTCAGTGCAAGCATTTAACAGCAAACATATTGGCTCCCGTAATCCTTCCCTTTGTTCTCTGGGAGCATTTCTGAGTGGGGACAATGCCTGGGTCTGGTCAGTATCACACTGGGGTGAGCACTGGCTTCTCATTGGAACTCTCCAGTATAATAATCTTTGTTTTCTCTAACAAAGGTGGTGGAATATTAAGGTCCACAACACTGCCTGCTCTCTGCAACAACCCAAATGTCACCGCTTACTTATCTGAGCTCTTTGACACCTTTCCTTCCCGCTGCTCTTCAACTTTCCTTTGATTTATCCCCTAAAGGTTTTTCCCAGACTATTTGGCAGCATCTGCCCCACTCATCAAAATCTGGTGGGCCTTTCTTGAGAGCTCTCAGAGCTGACCTCCTTTTCGAAACATCTATTTGCATGCATGAGGCCACTGATGACATCAATGGTTCTGCAGTAGTGAGCCACATTTGGGGGTTTACCTAGAAGATGTGCAGAATATAAATGTTTTCATGAAGCATGTGGGCCAATTTCAGATTCAGAAGGAGAAATGTTGCAGATGAAAAAAATGTAGAAACACGAATTGACTTACTTAGTTTCTGTGGGTGTTTTCATTCATTCATTTTATATAAATGCATCAAGCAATATGTGAAAACCAGTTTTGGGGCTGAGAAATAATACTATGGTTCCTCTCCTCTAGGAGCTTATACTCTGGCTAGGAGGGAAGGCAATATCTGGCAAATACATTATGAATAAATAAGTAATATAGACAATAAGGATTCTATTCAGGAGTTCAAAGGCACAGAGAATGGAAACATTGGAAAAGACATGGCAAAAGAAATTGCCATCAGTTACATGCAAATTAAAAGAAAATAGAATTAATATCAGACCATTTCTGTAAATTAAAAATACACATAAAAAAATAAGACTTTTTCCAAGGACACATGGGTTTAACCATTCACAGCAAACTTTTGTGTAGGGAGAAAAGGGAGTGGGGATGAGAGATAAGTTGAATACGAAATAAGAGGAAGACTGCTGGAATCAGTGATCATAACGTGCTGTGAAATGCAAATAAGTCAGTCTCCCGCTTCATTTTTAGCTTCAAGAGGAAGAAAAAAAGGAAGATAGAAAAATAAATAAATAAAATCAGCAAATCCCAAACAAAAGCAGAAGTATTCAAAGAGTGACTAATATTTTGTACAAAGATGATCCGGGGGACTGAAAGAGGATCAGTGACCTTCAAAATACCAGTTGTCTTTAGCTGTTGTCCTAGAGCAAAAGCGTGCCCATAAAGGAGCTCTGTCACCTCCCTGGGTGGAGCCCGCTGCATGTGTGACTCTCCTCAGTCCTGGAACCGAATCTAAGGGCAAAGTTGACAGCCCCGACTGTGTCCTGAGGGCAACTAAATGACCACACATGCTGTGGGTGAAACTATTAAAGGAACTGGGAATGTCTGTCCCAAAGACATGAAAATGGAAACATTTGGCTTGTACGTAGGTGCTTTTGAACCACTGGGTCTGTCTGCTGGGAGAAGAGCTGCCTCCTCAAGGTTGCTGCTCTGTCTATATCTTCAGACACCTAAGGAGTTTCATGTTTTCCAGGGTAATCAACGCTTTCTTAGAGAAGCAGTATGACTGGAAAGCGAAGTACACATCTGCTTTCATGAGACAAAGAAATATTGAGAAGTCATCTCCCACTGGCTTACTGATGTCTTATATACCAGAACGAGATAGGTATTAAAAGCAAATCTCCCTGAGAAAATACAGTAGTGATTCACAGAAAGATAACTAGACTGTTTTTAGAACACTTCCTAAAGCAACTTTGATTTAAAGAGAAAAGTCTATAGAGAAACAGAATCACAGAACCAGTAGGAAGTGTATGTGTGTGGGTGTGTGTATATGTATTGTAAGGAATGGTTCACTCAATTATGGAGGCTGACTAGTCCCAGGATTTGCAGTTGGAAAGCTGGAGAGCCAGGAGAGCTGCTGGTATAGCTCCAGTCCTAATCTTAAGGCCTAAAACCCAGAGAGCTAGTCCAGTACCAATACTAGCAAACATGAGACCTTAGGAAACCTAAGGACAGGTAAAAACCAATGCTCCAGCTCAAGGCAGTTAGAAAGGAGGAGTTCCTTCTTACTCCCAGGGCTGTCAGGCTTTTGTTCTTCTCGGGGCTTCAACTGATTAGATGAGACCAATCCACATGCGGGACAGCAATTTGCTGCCATAACAAAATATCATAGACTGAGTGGCTTCAACAATAGAAATTTACTGTGGTTCTGGAGGCTGGGAAGTCCCAAGATCAAGATGTTGGCTCTCTTACTGGCTTGCAGATGACTGTCTTCTGACTATAACTTTACATGGTGGAGAGAGATGAGGAGAGGGAGAGAAGGGGAGGAAGGGAGAAAGGAAGAGAGGAAAGAAGGAGGAAAGAAAAGACAGAAAACTGTTCTTTAAGATCTCTGGTGTCTCTTCTTATAAGGATAGTAATACTATTGTCAGGGCCCCACCCTTATGACCTCATTTAATCTTAATTACCTCTTTGTAGGTCCTTCTCTAAATACAATCACATTGGGGCTTAGGGCTTCAACATATAAACTGGGGGGTGGCAAGCAGGTAGGACACAAATTAATCCACAGCAACTACCTAGCACAACTCTTAAAGAACAAGTATTCACGTTAGTACTCTGTTCCCTGAATCACCAACTCCTGACTCTGGCCCTTTTTTTCTAAAGTGGGAACGGGATTCCAAAGAGAGACCTCAGATTAAAAAGATAACTAATGACACTTATTTTATAAATTATTGGAAGGATTAAACTCAGTAATGTATTTGAATTTTAATTAAACTCAGTAATGTATTTGAATTTTATCTTTATACATTGTTTTGCAACCTCTGTTTTTTATTCAATAATACATCATGAATAATTTTCATTTCACTAAATGTAAGACTTTAGTTGATGCATATTATTTAAACTCTATTTTGTGATTATTCTGTATATGCCTTTCTCGTCAAGGACATGTTGCCTATCTATTATACACAATGGCACGATGAACATCATCATACATGCATCTTTGCACTTGGGTATATATCTTTCTTCATGTTTATCTTCAGGTTTGATGCAAATTACTAAACGGCCATCCAGAAAATTCATGATACTCCTCATTTTAACCATTCTCGATGACTTTTGTTTCATGTCCTTTGGTGTTTAATTATTCTGCTATCAAAGACCATTGCTTCTACCTCAGGCATAGCCCACTTTTGTTCTCCTCCCCAGCATTTACTTCTGCAGATAACCTTGACATGTACTTTGCTGAGAAGAAACCCTGTTATACTCTGCAAAGCCACTTATTCAACTATTTCAAGCTTTTTTCTTTAATTAAACACGCTGAATTGGGAGAATCAGGTTGCTGCATTAGATTTCACGTGTTAATAAAATTCAAATTAAATGCCAGCTCTAGGCCAAAAGTAAAAGGCCATGGACATGAAACAGTGCCAATTCTTCCTTTCTTTCGATCAATGCAAAAGGTGCTTTTCTCCACTTGGCTGATTTTTTTGTTTTTTGGTTCCAATCTACACACACACACACACACACAAGCTTTTCTCTCTGAGCCTATTTTTCTACACCTGCACACATGGTGCACAAAGTGATTTCTTAAAAAGCTCTTTAACTGGAAAATGTGGATGTGTGTAGTGGGTGAATAGCTGAGGAATGGAATGAAACTACAAATCATGGACTTTGAGAGTATTAAGGAAAAACTACCCTCCATCCCCACTTCTCTGTATATCCAAATTCTACCAATTCTCTATGACATCCTCTCAAGGATCTCCTTCTCTTTCTTCCTCCACTGGATTCCTAAAATACCACCTGGGTTAATTGAGTATTTAATTATATACTGCCAAACGTCTCCAGGATGTGAATCTTGGTTATCCCAACAAAACTGTAAGTTTCCAAAGGCAGGAATTTTGACTTCTCTTTTTTCTGCCTTGCCTCATACTTTACTTAAACATATTAAATAGTAGAACTTCTGTAAACGCTTATTAATAGAATGCTTGGAATAAGTGAGATGGCAAAGAGGAAGGTATCGACCTAAATTCTATCCTCAGGCTACACAAAATCTAACAGTAGCTTCAATATATAAACTTGAAGAACATTCTCCATGGCAGAGACAGGTAATTAATCGTCTTGTCTATATCCAGTTATAGAATGGAGAAGGCCAAATTATCTGACTTCCTGAATCATAGTGTTCTATCCTCCGATCCTTTTTATATAGCACTTTCACCTTTCCAAACTTTCAAAGCATTACCATCAACATACATTATGGGCAAGGAAAGAAAAACTTCCAAAGTTATGAAAGGGCTTTGCTGCTGGAATAGAAGTTGAATATGAGCTGTGACTTTTCTTATTAAGCATACCTACTTTTTCTCATTTACAGCTCTTATTTGCTCACGCATTTATTTATTCAATGCACTAGTTTTGCACTTGAACACCCACTATGTGCCAGGCACTGTGCTAGGCACTGAGGACACTGCAATAAGACTGACAAGGGCCCTACGTTCATGGAGTTTACTGCTTCTGAAAGTTGAATGATAAATAGGAAATACATGTATAAAAAAGAGAATCTTTCTCTTCATCTCTGCCCCCTATGAAGGAAAGGAATGTTTCCTTTGCAGCATTTTGATCAGAGGATCTTTTCAAAAGCACAGGACCAAACAGCTCTGTGCTTTCAGAAACTTGCAAAGGCATTAACCCCTTAAGTCCTACACTGGTACTAATAGTGTTCTTCTAGGTGCCCCACACAATTACCTTTTGTTTTGTTTTCTCACTCTTCCTCCTCCCATAGGCTTTGAAGGCGTGGGTAGGGCTTTTGCATCCTTGCTCTGCATTATTGCTTCCAAACCACTTTTTAAAAAATCACCCTTGAAACATCTCCTTTGCTGCATACCTGGTAATTCAGCATTTCCTTTTCTTCCCTCCTTAATCTTTAACACTGGTCTCTGCTCCCCACCACCACCTAACCCCTGTACCCCTGCCCCTCCCCCTCCTCTCCGCCACCTAAACCTCACTAAGAATTTGGGCATCTAGTACATGGAAATGCCCTCTACTCTTAGTCCTGCCTTGGTCTTAAATGCTTTTGGTATGTTCACAACAACCTGTCCTCAACGCCAGCTTAAAAATGCCTGGAGGATTTTTTATTACCTATTTACCATAGCCACTCACATCTAACTTAGTATCTCACCTTCTGACAACAACCTTCTTCCCTTTCTTCCCATTCTTTTATGTTTGAAGAAGAATTCTGAAAAAAAATCTTGAAAGACCGATTCTGTGACCCTATGAAATCCTACAGCCTCCAAACTATTTCATTTCCCTACCTGGCTTCCTTTCTCCTGTCCTCAGCTCAGCCTTGTGGTTCGTTTCACTATTTCCTCTCCTGTGGCCTTAAAGCTCTTTGTCTGCATCCTATCCTGCGACCAAGTCTTGTCTTAATACAATCATTTAGTTTCTCTATACCTAACCCCAGGTCGCTGAGGAAAATCATAACAACCATGCAGACTGGAAACACTACAAATTTACCTTCTCCCCAAATCTATCTAGCTAGCTAGCTAGCTTCATCTATCTATCATCATCTACTTTTTATCTACTAATTGCTTTATACTAATCCCTTTCTCTGATTTCCATTCTCTCTTTTTTCTCCCCTCCCCTTAAAGTCAAATTCTCAGACAGATTGTCCACATTTACTGGAGACAAATTAGTAACTGGAAATAGTGACTCATCTATCTCCCATTTGATCTCCAAATCCCTACAATTTATTTTCAGCTCCTATCACTTCATGCAACTGCTTCTCCAAAGGTCACTCATGACCTTATAATTCCAATCTGTCATCATCATTCTTGTTACGACCACAACCCTCAAACACTTTACTCCCCTAAAAAAAGTCTGACCTACTTGACTTCACTCACCTATTCTTCCTCCCAATTCTGAATACTCCATTTCAGCTTCTCGTCAGGAGGATCCTTCTTTCTCTTCCTTTGATCATCTTCCCTCAATAAATATTCCACTGCTCTCATCTATATATACAAAATTCATTTTTTTAATCCAAGGGCCAAACTTTTGTTTAGATGCTGATGTTCCCAAATCTTATCTTCAAGTCAAAACTCTCTCCAGAGATTCAGCCCCATTTGCCTGCTGGGCATCTCCACTGAAATATGCTATAGGCATCTTAAACTCCAAACACTCAAAATTAATTCTATCTTCTTTTCCTTCAAAAATGCTCCCCACATATTTGTGTCTGACACACAGGGATGATTAAAATAGATTTTGAACGAATAGAGAGGACATCGAACTTGGAGTCACTGAGTAACTTATCCAGTGTAATAGCTCCTGATTCTATACAGATCTCTCAACAAAGATATTCATTTAAAGAGCTTAGAGTAATCTGTAGTTATTCATTATCCTTCTTTAACAGTTTCTCTAATAGTTTTTTCTGAGACTACAGCCGCTCAATAGTCTTTATTATATGAGGTCCCTAGTCTGGAGCAAAGAGTGTGGAGCTTTCCCTAAGTGAATATAGTAAGTCAAGAGTGGAGCAGACAACTCAGCTGCTTTGTGAATCACTGTGTTAGAGAGGCTGTGATGGCTTGTCTTCACAGCTCACCAGCACTGAGAGCCTTGCTGCTGGAACTCACAGGTGAGATTTATTTGAATGACTTTAGCGAGTGATGGCAGGATCTAACCTTTGGATGTACTCTATTAATGTGTTTAGCCTGTCGGCATTATTCCGATTGTTTAGTGCCATCATCACAGGTTATGGGATACAAAATAAGTGAAGCAACTACTAAAAAAAAAAAAACCACGACAACAAAAAAAACTCTGATTAAGCTCCATAAAGACTCAATGAGCATTGTACAGATTAATTAAATTTTTATAGATTAATTATCCTTTCTAGATTCTAAAAGATTGCTCTGTTTCAGAGCCCACTGCCAAACCAGCGATGGAAGAAATTAGAAAACCCAAAGTAAACAAATTATCTCTGTTTTGCTTGGGGATCTTGGGGATCATAATGAACAAAGCGGCAAACTTAAGATGAGTAGGGAAAAAATAGTAACTTAATTCTAGAGTTACATGAACATATCAGTAGCAATACGAGGTAAACTTCCGTCCTAATAATAAAGCTTGAAGAAGTTTTCCAGAAGTGAAGCAAAGTTTTAGATGATTTGTGCTTTCCACATCCCCAGTAAGTACCTTCCAGGGCAGCCCTAGAGAACTAAATCACAGTTGGTTGAGCTGAGGCTACTTTCACTAACAACCTTCCATAAATTAGAAAGCAGATGTGAAAGGGAAATATTTTTTTCTAAAGTAATAGATTTTTGTTTTTAGAAAAAGTTGAAGCTTTCAGAAAATTGAGCAGAAAGTATGGAAAGTTATATACATCTTACTCTCTTCCTTTCCCTTCCCTTACACACACACACACACACACACACACACACACACACACATCCTAACACATAGTTTCCACTACTACTATTTCTAATTTGCATTAGTGTGGTATATTGTTACAATAAATGAGCCAATATCGATATGTTTTCATAAACTAAGCCTATAGTTTATATTAGGGTCCACTTGATGTTGCACTTTCCATGGGTTTTGACAAATGCATAACAGCATGTATCTACTATTAGAGTATCATACAGCATAATTTCACTGTCCTAGAATTCCCCTCTGCCCCATCTATTCACCCCTTTCTCCTACCTCCCAGACCCTGGCAAACACTGATCTTTTCACTGTATCCACAGTTTTACATTTTCCAGGATGCTATGGATTTGGAATCACACAGTAGTCTTTGTAAACTGGCTTCTTTCACTTAAGTGTCCTCCAAGAATTTGTATGGATTGATAGAATATTTCTTTTAATTGCTAAATAATATTCCATTGTATGGATGTAGAAACATGTATTTTTAAACAATAGACCATAGAATCCTCCAGGAGCTAAGGAACTCATCCAGGGAGTTGTCTCTCTTTCTTCTTTCTCCAATGGGGAAGGACCATGTAGAATTCATTCACTGCAGGGAGACTGGTTTGCATATGGTAACCATATCAGGATATGACTGAGAGAATTCTTCCTGTACTCCCTACCTTGATTGATAGGCCATCACAAATTCCTTCCAACCAATCATCCTAAATCTGAAGCTTTTACCTTTTAAATGTCTTAAATTTAATTAGATCCATACCTTCTTTTAAATAAAATTCTCCTACATATAAATAGTTCAGATCCTCATCATTTCTTCACAAACTGTTGTAATAGTCTCCTATCTGATCTCTCTGCTTTCAACCATGCCCTCCTCCAATCTATCTTCTTCATTGCGTTTAGATTTTTCTTACATTGAAATCTATCATGTCACTCTTCTGCTGAAATCATTTGCTGACTCCTCACTCCTTTTGCATGAACTCCAGGTTCTTCATCATCTGGCTCTCCTGGCCTCTCCAGGTTTATCTTTGTCTCCCTGCCTCACACTTTGCCCTTTGGCAGCATCACTTCTGGTGTAACATTTTTCCTGACCTCTGTGATTGCTTCATTATTCCCTCTTTCTAAAATGTCACACTGATTTGTCTTTACTGAAATATTACATGTTACAGATGCCTTCCCTGAAATTGCTTTTTCTCCTTCTTCTTCTTTCTCAACTGTGTTGAGTCACTTGTTCTGGATTGCAATAAGCTTTGTGCACATCTCTAGTTTTGTACCTGTTTTGTTCTGGCTTATAAGATTGTCTATTTTCATATTTGCCTTATGCACTAGATTGTAAGATTCTGGAGAACAGAAACTCATTCACCATTAAATCCACACACAATAGAGGTTGTATAAGCTATTTAAATGAATAAAAGAGTACATGCCCAAGGACCGTATCCTGACTGGTCACTGAGTAGAGCTCCTGTGCTTGAAGTCCCTGCCTCTCTCAGTGAGGACAGCATCTCGGGAGATGATTATAGTTTGCCCAAGCCTCAGTCCTGGGCAAGAGGACCTGGAATGAACTGCAGAAATCCTGATAAGTATTGAATGCTATGTATTCCTATTTTCCCTGCTAATATCTTTGAATTCGTTGCAACATCTAGAGATTATTTTCCTTTCTGCTCTTAGCTTGGCATAGACAATGTTCTCCCACTGTTCATTTTTCATCCCCCAAAGTCCCCCTGAGTACAGTCAGAATGTAATGCCGGTGAAGCTGTCCCAACAGGAGACAGCTTGAGTCATCCCTCAGTCGGCTCCCTTAGGATCTGGAGTGAGATCTGGACTTTCTCATTAAATAGCTTCCTTTTCCTTGAAGGGGGAATTTATTTGAAAAGACTGAGTGAAATTAAACTCTAACCTACATCTGAAAAGGTTATTATGACAATACCTTCCTCTCATATTTCTCATTCCTCTCTGGTCCTCATCTCTGACTCCGGTTCCTCCTATTCAATTTCTCATGGCCAGTGCTAGCCAGCAACATCTCTCCTTTCTCGGGGAGAAGCTGTTTACTCTTTTCAATGTTTAAGGTCAAACCCAACTGTCTCTGTTCACCCACGAAACAAACTATCAGGCTCTTCTTTTCCCTCTGTCACTTGACTAAAGAGTAGCTGCAAAGAAAGTGGTAGAGGCAAAGCACAGTTCTGATCATGTTTATCTTTCCTTTAGTCCTTATTGGGGAGAGTGAGGGACATCTTAACTGTATTCTCAATAAAGATTGAAGTATCTTGACTCAGGGCTGCCTGGAAAACTTTATAACACATGTGACTATGTAATTCTTTAGGATAGGACTGGTTTTATGTGTTCGTTTTATTTGTTTGTTTTTCTAAGAAAGCACTCTTTCGAGTCTCATGCAAATTAGATCCACATTTTCTGGTTGCTCAGAAAAGGAAACTAATATTAATTGAGTGTCCATTGGTACCAGGCATAATGCTCAGTAATTTGCATAAATAACTATTATTCCAGTTTTCACAATAATTATTATAATAATTTTGCAAACATTAATAGAGTTCTAATTATGTGTCAGGCCCTGTGTTTACAGGTTTACTTGAGCTCTCTAATTTTAGCCTCACAACCACACATATAGGTACTTTTAAATTATTCTTGCTTTGCAGATAAGAATAAAACATAAAGAGACGTTAATCAACTTGTCCAGGAAAACAGACTTGGTAAAGCAGGTCTGAGAATTGACTCCAGGACCAAATGAATCTGTGCCCAAACTCAGGTATGATGACCATGTAAGATACAAATTATTTTTTTTTGTTATTCCCATTTTATAGCCCAAGAGCACAGTTTGACAATAAAAAGAAAGCCAGTTTGGAAAATCAGCCTTGGTTTACCCTCAACTCCAGCTCTTCAACCCATGTCATGATGTAAGAGACTAGAGGCGCTGATCTGGGATCATGCCTTGATGGCACGGGACTTTGTAGGTGAGGTATCGGGTAGGACACCACTACACAGTGTTGCCATATGGACACCCTAGGACAGTCTCTCCAGCTCCCCCTGATCTCCAGGCTACCTCATTTATTCACAGCAGATATTAGTCCAGAGAACGAATGGGAAAATTGTCATAGTCATCCCAGAACACTGTCTGGATCCTCTAAATTTGGTTAAATCACAAGGGGGAAAAAGTGAATTTCAATGCTATTTCCACTGTGATGTTTTCACTTATTTTAAGGGATTAAATTTTTAAGCCTTGCCTAGGTGGGGCAGGCTATTGCCACTCAGAAAAAGTCATCTGTAATACAAATGGGCTATCCCAGGTAGCCAAATATGCATTGACTGTGGATTTATAAACAAAAGGATTAAGCATATCCTATAGAGAAAGGAAGATCTTCCCTCGGAATAGTTCTTTACTATTGTAAGAACTCGAAAATCTGTTTTAAGAAATTAATAAATATTTGTTATGGCTATAAAATTCAAAGACTAAAGAAAACCAAATTAAGAACTAACTCTGAGTTAACCAGAGTCAGAAATTGTCAGTGCTTTAGGTCACAGAGAAGGTATGTAAACAAGACAGATACAGACTCTTTAAGGTGGCATCTGAGCTCATCAATGATCTGGGCAGTGAGGCACTCAGGAATGAGTTGCTGGCTGGGTGATGTGTCTTGTTGAATACCAACTGGTGTTTTCTGATAACTTTAATATAATGTGTCTTGGTGAAGGCCTTTATGGGTTGAGATACTTTGGTGTTCTGTTGACTTTTTGTATTCTAAGCTCCAGCTCATTCCTTAGATTTGGGAAATTCTCGTTAACTATTTGTCTGAAAATTCTTTCTAGTCCCTTCTCCTTTTCCTCACCTTCGATAATGCCCATTATTCTTATGTTTCTTCTCTTGATTATATCAACTAGTTCTTGTATTTCTCTTTCATTATTTTTCATTCTTCGGTTTCTCTCTTCTTCTTTTTGATTTATTTTTCGATTTCTGTCTTTGATATCACTGATCCTTTCCTCCATTTGGTCAACCTTATTTCCCAAGCTTGCTATTTAATTTTTCAACTCTGGCAGTGTGTTTTTTTATCTTCGGAAGATCTATTCTGTTCTTTTTGAGGGTTTCAATCTCCTTGCTCTGCTCATCTATTTGTTTTTTCAATTCCTGAAACTGTTAATATGACTTGCGTCAGAACTCACTGATTTTTTTCAGAAGTACCATCCTGAATTGTCTGTCATTTAAGTCACATATTTCTATGTTTGTAAGCTTACTTTCTGGAGATTTTTCTCTTTCTTTCTGTGATGCCTTGTCACCTTGTTTGTTCATGGAGTTTAATGGACTATTTTTCCACCTGAGCATTAATGTAAGTGTATTCTGCTGTTTTTCCAGAAAGAAGATTTATTATAAAAAGGTCTCTATTTAGCCTGCTGTGAAGAAGGCACTTTTCTTTTGGTTTCCAGTAGGTGGCATCTAAGCCTCTTGGATCTCTGCTTTATATAAAGCCTAAATAATATCTTTTTAATTTCTTGTAGATATTTAATCATGCTCACTACCCTCAGTATCAGTCCCTGTCAGTGTCAGTGACAGTCTCGGCAGTGTTTGCTCAGATTCCCCTGTGCTCTGCAGTGATCGGTCTCAGAGGGTATAGGGGAAGGGTCTCTCTGGATTGAGAGTTGGCTCAGCCTCAGTTTTGCAAATGGGGCTGGTAAAAATCAACTGTTAGATAAAAAACAAAATGTACATATTAATAATATATACTGGCAACACTATATAATATTTGTACATTTTTATTGGTTAATTCCAACATATCTTACATTTTTATTGTTGTAAGTGCTATCCTTTTTCTCATTACACTTTCTAAGTAAGTGCCAGTATATATTATTGATATGTACATTTTGTTTTTTTATCTATTAGTCTTTTATCTAACACATCTACTAGTTTATTGATTCTCTTGAGTTTGCTTTGTGAAGTATCACCGTATATGCAAATCATAACCATTTTATCTCTTTCCTTCCAATACTATTTGTCACATTTTGGGGTTCACACTTTACTGGTCAGAACTTTTAATATTATGCTAAAGAGCAATGGTAATAAAATTGTTGACTTCTTCCTAACTTTAAAGAAATATTTCTAAGATTCCTTCTTGATGTTTGCTATATGTTTTTGTAAATACCCTTTATGGGTTAAGAAGTTCACTTCTAAATTTTTCAAAGAGATTTTATTTTTAAATCACAAAGAAGTGCTGAATTGTATCCTATGCTTTTCCTACATATATTTAAACCTCCTCGTACTTCTGCCATTAGTGCTACCAGCTAAAATATAACAAAAGATCATTTGCAAGCTACTAAGTAAGTGTTATCCTTGCCTAGGTAGTTTGTGGGTCTTGTCACCCATGTGGAAAATCAGAGTTGAGGAGAATAATTTTTAAAAACATGGAACTGTCATTGATTTTTATATGTGACAGAATTTCTTTATCCTCTAAAAAGATAAATCAAAACTGAAAGTGAGAAATTGAGGTAATCAAAGCCAGCACCATCTGGGTTTAAAGGAAAGCTTCAAGGAGATTAGAGAAAGAGAAAAAGTGGCTAGGGGCAGCTATACTGTGACAAATGAGACTGGGAGAAAAGTATTTTTAAGAGAATTGGCAGAATGTTGTAAATATCCTTTTATGAATAACTGCAAAATATTAATTGTTCATTATTTCCTTCTGATCCTTAGACTTGTGTTTCTTTAGAGTGGCAATCTGCCATGAGAATGGGCCACAAGATGACTAGGCTTTAGGTAACTTGAACCTCAGCTTGGAAAATCTCAATTTTCATAGTGGTGAATTTTAAGGGATAAAGCAGGCAGAGGAATTATAACTTGGGTACGGGGATTAACTGAAAAGCAGGGGCTCTAGTCATTAACTATGTTTGATTTAGTCCAAGTTACTCGATTGTGGCTGTAAGTGAAGTGATTAGTTTAGATAATTTCTAAGGACTTGTTTGGTGCTGATGCTCTATAATCAACTCTCACTAGGAGTGAGGTGAAATAGTGACACAAGATGCGAACTTGTCCTCTAAAGATAGGCTGTCCCAGCTGGCTCCTAGTAAGTTAGAAGTCAGTAACCTTCTCCCACGTTCCTAATCTTCAATTCTTAATCCCTTTTCTCTCATCCTAAGGGTCTCTGTGTCCTTGTGCTGTCCTACAGTTGCTACAAACCCCCGCTCAGTGTTCACGCTAAGTCTACCCACGTAGACTCCATTTGAAGATATCATGCCATCCTTCCTTCAGCAAACTTGGTCAATTGTGGAAGCACTTTTCAGTCCCTTGGCATGTGGAATGAATCTGGAAGTCTTTTCCCACAGAAGTATTTACACTTGAAATATATTCATGTATTATCTCCCAACTGCAATGTTATTTTTACCAGACATAAAGTTTTAATCAAAATGTAAAACTTCAGTCAACAGATAGTATTAGAAGCATATACTTGGCCAGCCACCCTTCTGGAGAATTTTCAAATGATATCACACAGTCAATTCCTTTTTGCAACTGTGTAGGCTTTTATTCTTATATGAAATTTACCTTCTGACCCTTCAAAGAATATATGCTCTGTTTTACCCAATAGTGATTCAAGTAGACTGAGATAGCCATACTCAATTAGTCTCATTCATTCACTCATTCATTCAACATGAATTCTTGCATCAGAAATTATGCTAGGTACCTATTAAGAGTTAGACTATGTTTAAATTAAAAGTCGCACAACAGCAAGATGAGGAAATTATTTCTTAACCAGATTTCAGAGGTCTACATTTGATGATCAGACCAAGATGAAGGCTGATGTTGAAAGATTATAGATAAATAGATAAACACCTTTGGAAAATAGGTGTTTCATACCTAGCTTCAATCTCTCTCTTGACCTTCATTCACAGTGAGAGTATTTGGCTGGATGTTTGTCACAATTCTAATATTCCTGCAAAGATGAGATCCATAAATCATGCTTCAATCTCATCAAAAAGGTAAGGAAACAAGGGTATGTTTTATTCTGATGAATTTTCCTAGCTTAAATCCAATTACTCTCATTCCTTCATCCTCTTTTCCAAGAAATTAGTTCTTTCTTTTTTTTCTTTTCTAACACCCTATGTGCAGCTAGTATTAAACCTTATCTCTTTGTAATTAACATTCGTGCACAGAGCAATTAACTGGCTTATAGCATTAACCTTTTTTTTTTTTTACCTCACTCAAAGAACTAAAAGACCAAAAAGAAAAAATTACTTCAATGGCTTTGATTAATTTTCTATAAACCATCCTTAAGCACTTCCACAGACACAATACTGTATGCCCTCACCTTCCTTCTGTATCATGTAGTTGAATTTGAAATTGGACAGGCTTCACAGGCATGTGTAATTGCTTATGAGCTGACAGACTTGTGTAATAGTTTTAAAGACTGTCCTCCCTCCTGTCTATTGTTTCAGAGCTTTCTCTAAAAACATCAATCTAGTTATATACTACCATTAATGTATGACATGTATACTAGATATGAAGCATTTGCTAACAGACATATATTTACAATATAAGAAATATGCAAATCTGTAGAGAATTTTTGTAAGTTTATTTGAGCCAAACCAATAACATGCTGGGAAGCAAGATCTCAAATGCTCTGGAGAAGGATACTTTTGCAGTTTCTTTTATACATTTGGAATGAAGGAGGAAATGTCAAGATTACATGAAGGTGAGAGAAAGCAAGATACAGGGTAGTTAACAAGATTATGTGTTCCATTGAGGATGGTCACCTCCTACAAAAGAGGATTACTCTGGCATTTCAAAGGTGTGTTAACCTAGATGCACAAGAACAATGGATGGGCACAAGAACAATGGCTTAAGGCAGAGATAAACTTTTTTATAGACTTGAGGCTTGACTACTCACCATGACCTGTCCAGTTAGGAATTTATGATTGGATCACCCCATGAGGTTACTTTTGGTCAGATTTATTACAGAGCCCCATTTTCATCTACAGTAGTTAAGATTAATTGACCATTTACTGTGTGACAAAACCTATTCTAAGTACTTTACATGTATTATTTCACTGGATTTTCATAATAATCCTGTAAGATAGCTACGGCTATCATCCCTTTCAGGTAATTGTGGAAATTAGCTGCCAAGAGGAAAAGTAATTTAGCTAGTAAGACCCTTAGTTATGAAGTAGCAGAACTGGAATTCAAAATCAGGCAGTCTGAGTCCAAAGCTTATGCTCTTACTAAACTCTCCCAACTAACTTCCAACACACTGCCGCACAAGCCTACTATGGAAGGAAAATAAAAGGTGGGTTCTACGGAAAGTAACTTCACAGGGCAATCTGATCATAAATTCTTAACTGGGCAGGTCATGGTGGATAGTCAATTTCCAGGCATGTAACTTCTTCAGTAAAAGGTTTATCTTTGTTTTAGGTAAGCCCTGTCTATTGTTTCTGTGCATCTAGGTTAACACACTTTTGAAATAAGCCATAACCACACTCAAAAGAGCGCATAATTTTGTTAACTATCCTGTAATCCAATCCCTGGGTTGCTTCCTCCCACTTCCACATACTCTTCCTTACATTCCCTCCTTAATTTCATATGCATAAAAGAAGCTGTGAAACTGTTATTCTTTGAAGCATTTGAGATCTTGTTTTCCAACATATGTCATCAGTTTGGCTCAGATAAACTCTTACAAAAATTCTCTGCAAGTTTGGATGTTTCTCATGTAGACCCTACAATACCGCATTAACAAACATGGTACCAAGAAGTTGGCTCAAGGAAGCAGATAGCAAGGCCAAGGGAATCTAACAGAGACATACATGTCAGTCTTTATGGGTCAAAAGGAAAAGGGACAACATTGCTGTGAGGCCTGTCTCTAAGGCCCAGCATGGGTTGGTCTGGCAGTGGGGCAGTACAAATCTTGCCTGGGGGAAAGGAGAAAGAGCTGAGACTGACTTTGCATTGAATTTGAATCTAACTTTTTGTCACTAATTCCAAAAATACTCTAGGTTCTTAGAGTATCTCAATATCATCATTATAAATAATAATATAACATTGTTGGCTACCTTTATTAAGTAATCATAATAACCTTTGCTCGGTACTTACTATTTGCCAGAAATCACACTAAAGGTTTTAGATGTTTTGTCTTATTTAATAACCATACCAACTTTTTGAGCTAGATATTAGTATTATTACTTCTATTTTTCAGAAGATATAGCTGGGGCTTAAAGAAGTTAAACAACTTTCCAGAGAAAACTAGAAATGTTTATTGACTTCAAAACCACTGCCCTTAACTAGTTTACCATCTCTCATGTAAGGCATTGGCCCCAGGAATTAGAATCTCAGAGTTCCTCCACAGAGACAAGACTCACAGAAAGAAATATGAGAGTATTTCAAAGCTGAGTAATGGGGACTTATTAGTACCATAGTTGTTGGGGGATTCTCAAACAGAGAAATCGAACACTGAGGCTGTAAGCAGGAAGCAGCACTTATTGATGCAGGCACCGGCTCAGTGGATTTTTATCCAAAGGCTGAGCCCTGATTGTAACACAGCGGCAGTTTCATACAATCTCCTACTTTCGCATTCCTACACAGCTATAGATATTCCATATAAGGAAGGAGAACATACGGAGAACATTGATTGGCTGCCAAACTATAAGGAAGCTGGCTTAATTGTTTAAGCCGGTTTTTGTACTGCCACTTCAGCCAGAGTCCTGGGCAAAGGGGATGCTATCAGGAACTACGTCTTTTGAGCGAGAAATGGTCAGGCAGGGTCAGGCTGCCACATAGTCATATGGTACATCATCTGTAAATTTCTTAATCTTTTAGCAGGAATTGAAACAGGACATCTCTTGCAGAGTTAATCTTTTTAGTAAACCTAGTTAAGTTTTCTTTCCTTCTCTCTTTGGATAAAAGGCCCTCTCCCTCAAATGGCGATAATTGTCCTGAAACTGGTGACTCCGATCCTCTGGCTATTGATAAGGTTCATCAGCCCATTGTTAGCAGAAATGGTGTTAGGCCAGACAGGGCTCTTAGAGTCTAAGAGGGGAGGGGACTTTAGGCCAAAGATCTTTTTTACTCTTTAATAAATATATTAACCAAGACTGTTTCCCTTTACTCGCTTAATAGGCAAATCAATAATAGAAATTAATAGATGTATGATTTAAATAACAAGTTTATATCTTCTTTTCCTTGTCTAGGAACTGAGGCAGCACTTCAGCAGGAAACCCAAGATCCCACCCTGACTAAGGCAGAAAGGGAAAGAGCTCCATGAAACCCCAATAGGCAGGAACGACAACACTTCTCAGCAAGAAGCAGATACGGAAGAGACCTCCCATCCCTTAACATCCATACTAATAATAAAAGGGTTCATGGCTCTTAGAAAAGAGTTAGGCAGGAAAGTTAGTTAGGGGGTTTCTAGTCTGCCTGCAAAGATACTAAGGTCATCCTATCCTAGAAGGGGTCTGCCCTAATCCATCCACAGTAAGCAAGCCAGAAGGCATTTTTAGGCTATATGTAACTCATACGAAGAGACAAGTAAGCAGAGAATTAGGTACCAGTTTAAGCCAATCATTTGCAGCTGCACAATGAAGACCCCTGGACCTTCAACTCACTTGAGCTTCATTATACCATCATTATTATAATATGATGCATTATTATAATATGCATCATATTATAATATGATGCATATGCCCAGAAGCTCATTAATATCATTATAACAGACTGAATTCTGGGAACGAACATGCACAGAAAGCAAATGATGAATCACTGAGTCCTGTCAACTCTAGTAGTCAATTAAGGAAGCCCACATCTCTAAGAAAAGTAACCATCCACAGCAAAAAGGGATAAAAACCCATGAAGGCTTTGTTACCAGGCCTTTTGAGCTACGCTTCTCTTGCTCAGGCCCACTTCCACAGCTAGAAATGTACTTTCCCTTCTAATAAAGCTTTTCTTTTCTGCTGTATTTTGGCGTCTTGCTCAATTCTTTGTTTGAAACATTAAGAACCTGGAGAATGTGCCTGGAGAGGATCCCCACTCTCCAGTAACAATAGGAGTTGATATAAGATAGAAATGTGTTAAGGAAGGGTAGAAATGTTTCAGGAAACTGGAAGGACATAAGCTAGTCTCTGAGAGTTAACCAGTGTGTCTGGTGAGTCATTGACAGGGAACTCCTGCAGAATACTTCCTAATGATGCATCATTTAACTAATTCTTATAAACAGATTGTGAAATAAGAAGAGCAGTTTTTGTGAATTTAGCATTACAGATTAAAAAGCCCAAGCCCAGGAAGAGACCGTGATTGCCTCTGGGTAACTTTATGAGATTGTCAGCAGAGGCAAAATGCAGGTCTTTGGAGTCAACCTCACCTAGTTCCTCCCACCACTCTGCCAAAATACACACACACACAAATACATGAGCACACATGTACATACACAAATGGCCTCAGACCAAAAACTTGCACAGAAAATCCTAGATTTCAGCCTAGACTCCGACTGGCCACAGGGCTTCGTTAGACATATATAACACCCCAGCGGACATATCATCCCCAGCTGTGCCACTACTGAGCATTTGAAGTCTTTAGCATTTTCATTTATAAAAATTACAGTGAAAGCATCATTTGGAGATAAAAGGGCAAATATGATCACAGAAACTAATTAGGAAACAATTAATAATTCAAAACTACAATAAAGCTGTTGTAGAGGCAGGAACTATCTTGGAAATGATTCCTGAGCCTGCAACTACTCTCTCCTAAAGGAGACATCTTCAAAGGGGTAAAGATAATTGTCACAAACAAGAGCCTGGGAGACTCTGCTTGAGAAATTTCCAAGTGCTAAATGAATGGTCTCTTAGGTGTTAATGGGATGTTACCATGTTAATTTCACTGTCTTGCTATTATTTCATTGAGGTCTAGAACTGGCTTTGCATTGTCTTTTTATCTTTAATGGTGGTGCTCCATCTTTCAATATCTATGTGTACCTGTTATTAGAAAAGGAATAATTTGGCAGAAATTCTTCCTCAACATTTCACATCGGTTACTCATGGGAGAGCGAACTGGAGTTTGTGTTGTGAGGTTTTGAAAACTCTATCGTTACAAAATAGCCGCAGCCCAGATAGTTTCTCCAGTTGTTAAATTTGCTGGTTGTTCTGACTAGTAAAGAGTGAAGGTAATTGTGGAAACTTGGGGTATCTTTACAGAGACAAGAGACAAGTCATCATTCTTGTCCATACCAGTGAAGAACAATGTTTTTTAAAACACTTTTATTTTCATTAAATTTTCATGGTTCCCTTGAAAGGCTGGAGGACAGATGCATTTACTGTCATTTGACAAATGGGAATACAGATGGGAGCTAAAATAGACTCAGAATTTACTCAGGGTAAAATTGAGAGGAAATGGTCAAGGTGGATTTGAACTTGGTTTCTGTCTCCAGGTCAAGTGTTCTTTCCATCTCAATAATCTCTACCCATCCATTTCCCTGTAGCTTTCTTTTACTAGTATGTCATTACTTTTGTGTTTTGGGAGAGAAGTTTCCAAGTTCCCCCAGCTGGCTATTTCCCAGGAAATACCTTTTTGCCTTAAAGCCTTTCTTCAAAGACGTTGGGACATTTTACTATGCGAGGAAAAAGTGAAGTAGTATAGAGGATAGACATGATTTAGTTGTGCCCTTGCCCTCAAATTTCAGACCCCCAGTGTGATTAAGTTCGTTTGTATTTTCCCCCTCCTCCTGCCAATCCTGACAATAGGACAGCATCGCATTAGCCACCCCTCACTGGGATAGTAAGTTACTTTCCTTCTCAAAAGCATTTGCATTCTAAAGCCACTTTCTCATTTAGTAATAAACAAGACTTTGTCTAAAAATCAAGAAAATATTGCCCATTAGTCATATTGTGTTTTGGCCTATATGTTAAGGGTGAGGAATTTGCATAGAGGTTTTTCCCTAAAATTACACCATAGATGAAGAAATTCAAGTTTTAATAGTCTAAGGAAATTGCCCAAGGTTAAAAACCTGGTAACTATAAAACTGAGTTTAGAGGATGAATGTAAATGAAAGTACATGCTTAGGAGCAGCAAACATGATTATTGTCTATCCAACATCCATTTCCACTTTCTTCCTTAAAAACAAACATAGATCTACAATTGTTTGGGCACAGGCAAAATGTGGAAGCAGCTTTGCATCTGGCTAATAGATGAAGGTTGAAAGAGTTTTGAGATTTATGCTAGAAAAGGCCTAAATTGTGAAAAAATCATTAAGGATGATTTTGGTAAGGGCCCAGAAAGGAAAGAGGAGAGCTGTAGAGAAAGCCTTAGTCTTCTTAGAGAATACCTGAGAAATCCTGAGCAGAATGTGGGTAGAAATATGGATGGTAAAGGCTATTCTGATGAGGTCTCAGGTGGAAATGAGAACATAATACTGGAGAATGAAGGAAAGGCCACCTTGCTATAAAAGTGTGTCGCAATGAACTTGGCTGAATTCTGTCGGTGTTGCAGTGTTTTGTGGAGAGTAAAACTTGTAAGCTATAAATTGGATATTTAGCTGAAGTTATTTTTAAGCAAAATGTTAAAGGTATGGCTTGGCTTCTCCTGACTGATTATAGTAAAATATGAGTAGAAAGAAATGGCTTAAAAATGGAAAAGTTAGTTAAAAAGAAAGCAAAATTTAAAGGCTTGGAAACTTCTCAGCATATCCATATTGTAAAGAGAGAGAGTGTGTGGTTAAAAGAGAACACTAAGAATGTGGCCAAAAGATTGTTTAATAAGATCAGTAAGCCATCTCGACAGAATCCAAGAGCTATTGTTCAAGACAATGGATGAAGGAGAATGACAACAGCATATGACAGAATAAGATGTCCCTTGTTCTTGTCTTCCCCTTCAACAACAATAATTTGACATCTATCCACAGACAAAAGTATCATTGTAGTAACCCTGAGTTCCAGCACAATATGCCTAAGGTCCCCAGAGGACACTTGTCCACCCCTGCATTTGGTGATAGGCAGATAGACCTCAGTTCTGGCTATGAAACCTGTGACCTAACTCTAGCCCCTCTCAGCCAAGGTCAGGTGAACACAATGTCTTAGACAGTCACCCACAGACAAGACAGCCTTTGTGGAACTCTGGGTTTCCAGAGGAGATATTCCAATACAACTTTGGAGCAAAATTACAAGTTTGGGCACACTGGAGAGGGTAAAAGGAATGACTTGACTTTGCCCACATCAGCACTCTTCCAGGGCAGCACAGTTTAGGATCAAGAGAGATCTTCTTGACCATGATTTTTCTCATGGAGGAAAGTGAGAAATACAACTGTGTGTTGATTTTATATCCTTCAATTTCACTGAATTTGATTTTTTTCACAGTTTTGGCTGAATCTTTAAGATTTTCTAGCTATTAAATTGTATCATCTGAAAATAACAATTTTTTTACTTCTTTTCCTATTTGGAAGCCTTTTGTTTCTTTGTCTTATTTAATTGCTCTACTAGGACTTCCAGTATGATGCTGAATAAGAATGATGAGAATGAGCACCCATATCTTATTCCTGATCTTAAAAGGAAAGTTTTCAATTTTTTACCATTGAGTATAACGTTAGCTATGGGTTTGTCAAATATGGCCTTTATTAAGCTGAGGTATGTTCCTTCCAAACCCAATTTATTGAGGTTTTTAATTCTAAAAGATTATTGTATTCCATCAAATGTTTTTGTCTCATTTTGGCTTAAAGTCTATTTTACCTGCTGTGTCCATATTATATATAGATACAATGTCTATACAAAATCTATAGACATCTATAGATACAATGCAATCCCTATCAAAATTCAATTGGCATTTTTCACAGAAATAGAAAATCTTAAAATTTGTACAGTGCCACAGAAGTCCCAAACAGCCAAAGCAATCCTGAGGGGAGAAAAAAGCAAAACTGGAATGCTATGCTAATCAAAACAGTATGGTACTAGCATAAAAATAGACACACCTGTTAAAATGGCCATGATCAAAAAAACAAAAGATAACAAGAGTTAGTGAAGAGATGAAGAAAAGGGAATCCTGGTACACTTGGTGGGATTGTAAATCAATGCAGCCACTGTGGAAAACAGTAAAAAGATTCCTCAAAAAAATTAAATATAGACTACCGTGTGATCCAGCAATTCTGCTTCTGGATATTTATCTGAAGAAAACAAATACACTAACTCAAAAGATATCTGCCCTTCCATGTTTATTAGAGCATTATTTACAAATAGCCAAAACATGAAAGCAACCTAAGTGCTCATCAATAGACGAATGGGTAAAATGATTAGGTATACATATAAAATGAAATATTATTCAGACACAAAAAGAAGGAAATCTCGCAATTATTACAACATGGATGGATATAGAGGGCATTATGCTAAGTGAAACAAGTAAGAGAAAGAAAGACAAATAACATATGATCTCACTTATATGTGGAATCAAAAAGAAAAGCTCATAGTTACAGAAAAGAAATTGGTGATTGCCAGAAGCAAGGGATGAGGGAGGGGTGGGAAAAATGAGTGAAGTGGGTAAAAAAGTTTAAACTTCCAGTTATAAAATAAATGAGTCATGAAGATGTAATGTATTGCATGGTGACTATAGCTAACAATACTGTATTGCATATTTGAAAGTTACTAAGAGAGTAAATCTTAAAGATTTTCATCATAAGAAAAAAAATGTATCTATGGTGATAGATGTTAACTAGATAGATTTGGTGATCATTTCACAGTATATACAAATATTGATTCATTGATTATGTTGTACTCCTGAAACTAATATAATGTTGTATGTCAGTTATACCTTAATAATTTAAAAAAAAAAGAAAAAAAAAGGAATGGAAGAACCTTTGAAACCACTCAGAAGAAGAGCCCAAACCTTGATCATCAATGTATACCTAAAGATGACACCACTTTGGATTTCTATTAAGTGAAACAGATTTCCTTATTGTTTAAGCCAGTTGATTCTAGTTTCCAATTCTTGACAGTGAGGGCAACTTAAATAGTATCCCGCTGTTTTATAAAGATTTAAAGATTGTTTCAGTGATGGGACACAACATAATGACACTTGAATAGATGGAAGACAGAACTTTTTGTTACTTACAGCTATGAATGAGAGATGGCTGTCAGGTAGGCTGCCTAGGGGGGCTGTACTCCAGGGTTAGGATAGCGCCAAGGTGGAGTTATAAGGTGCAGATTCTGTATAACAAGTGGGATGGGGTTAGAGTTAGGCATGTTTCTGATTCTATATAACAAGTGGGATGGGGTTAGAGTTAGGTATGTTTCTGGTTCACCTTGGCTTGGCTAATTTGAATAATTTCTCTGACTCCAGATGTAGGACCTCTCTCTAGTTGTTATAGTACCTGGCCCCAGAAAGATTAGGCATTAGGTGTACCGAGGCCCTGGAGTGTGAGAACTTGATAAGGGAAGTGGTTTGGGTGTGAAATTAATTAGCTGCTCAGAAAGGAAAACCAATCAGCCTCCAGCCAGGTCCTGAAAACTGAATTAAGACAATGAAATTTTGAAAATACAAAGCTATATTACACTTGGTCAATCAAAAAGAGCAGCTACTGCCACCTTTTGCCGTTTGCCTTTGACCAAGCTTCCCAAGACAACTCTGGGCATTTTCTTTCTCTATGTCCAGGAGACATGGGTACTCCAGGAAGCCCCTGGAGGTCATGGACCCAAAGTATACACACATTATACATATATGGCAGTGTTAACCTAAAAATAAAAGGCCAAAGGGAGAGTAAACTAGCGTTTATTTGAGATTAAAAAGGCATAGCTATTGAGAAAGCACTGATTGAGGCAGAAACCCAAATAGTGTTTTGATTAGAAGGGTAAGGTAAGGGGTATTTATGAGAAAGGGAGGTGGAATAATTAATTACATGAAAAGAAGAAACGAATGTCTGTGGGTGTTAACAAATTAAGGAAGAAATTTCCAAAGATACAGGTAAACTAATATAGTGATGCTAATCCTAAAGGATGCCCTTAATTTTCAGTCCTATAGTTAAAATATCTACTTTCCCGTTAGCTTTGCAAACAGTTGTTTGGAATATAATGCTGCTTTAGGCCCAGTTCAAAGATTGTTTTTCCCTGTTTTAAATTTCCAGAAGTTTGAGGAGTAAGATGTACAAGGCAGTTCTGACCCCCATTTTGAAGTGGCTCCATTTATATTTTTTACACCAGCCATTTTTCGGGGAAGAATCTCTTGACCAGTTGGTATCCAGAAGTCATCCTTCCTGCCCACTTCAGAGCATGTCAGGAGGCAGTACAAAGAGAAGCCATACTTAACACTGCTGGGAATGAAGATACGACCTGAGATCAAGTTGCCTTCAGCTAAAGAAATAGGTCCAGGCTCAGCATGGACGGGCACTGCTCGTAAAATGGAGCTACATAAATCCTCCATCCTTCAATAAGTCTGAAATCCCAGGCTTTCTGAAGCTGATTTTCAAAGCTATCTTCTGAAACATAAAGGAAGGTCTTATTTTTATTGGAAGATTAAGATAAGAGATAAGTTCAAACCCTCCTAAAATCTCCCTGAGGTGCAGACACCTAGGAGAGAGATCACTTCAAAAAGAAGGGCACTGAGCTATGAGAAATAGGAATAGGTATATCAATGGAAAAAAATCAAGGATGATTTCCCCCAAAGCTTCCTAAAGCTTAGATCTTATAGGCTCTGGGATTACCATTTCAAACCATTTTTAAGGTATATTCTCTTGGGATAATCATTCAAATTCAGGTTGCCAGAAAGGTAAAAAAAAAAAAAAAAAGAAGAAGATGGAAACTCTAGCTAAAGAGATACTGAGAATCCGTGTAAGACTAAGAGTGTCATTATTTTCATCGTCTTTTTCAAATAGCATTTTGGAATTTGTGTGTGCTGCTGAGATGGGTCCTATACACTAAAAATATGACAGTTAATCCCTTCCAAGTGTTTTATAATATATGATAGACAATCTTTCTGGTAATATCAATTAGGAAAAGTTTACTGAATGCAGTGTTCCCAGTACTTTGTGAAACGGTATCAATGGAAGCATGTTGCCCAGCATGTTCTGTAGCCAGGTCATGAGACTGTCATTAGTTACAGCAGTATCTTGTCACTCAGGCAGGCAATTCCCCTGAATACCAGTGTGCCCCCTAGGTTCTTCCATTGTACCACATGCTTCTCTCACTACACATTTACATTGCTGACCATCGCCTCTTGGGTTTGGGTTTTCTGTAGGCACTCAGTATAGTGACCTGAACCACTGACAGCATGTTTAGGAGGTATGTCTCTCTTTCTGCTACTCTTGATCATTATATATGTGGGACTATGTGAAAGGGGGCCAAGTACCTGGCTTTGTTTAGGAGTCAAAGAGGGTTTAGAGCCAGTGTATGACTAAAGGTAGACATTTGTGACAAAGAAAAAATAAAGCTGTTGGGTTTTTGTAGGGACCAAACACAGGAACCTGGCTACATCAATATTTATTCACTCATTCATTCATTACTGCCTCATTTATTGAGCATGTATTGAACACAATGCTGCCTTTATGGACTGAAAAATCTAGGAATGTTTGCTCTGACATTGAACAAGCAACAATAAGAAAGATGTGTGACATGAAAAGGAAAGAACAGCCAAAGTGCTAAGGGAACATTATATTGATGAGTGCAGAATATCATATTAAACAAATAAACAAAAAATAATGTACCAGCTATCTGGAAACAAAAGGAGAAGATTTGAAGAAAAATTTAAGAATTAATCACAGATTCTAGAGATTTGGGGGTCCATAAAGACTACTTGGGCTTATTACACTATTTAAAGTTTTAGAAAGTGGCAGATTTTAAGTACTAAGGTGGATGAGAAATTTCCATAGGCCACACTTTTCAAGCAAATTTAGAGTGAAATTTTTCTACCTTTGCTTCTCCCTTTGTAATTTAGGAAAGGTTATAGAAGGATATTCCAGAAATATTTTCAGCATTTGTTTTTCTAAAAGAGTTAGAAAAATTAGGAATGGTCTAGTCATCCTGCTTGGACACTGCACTGATCATGGAAGGAGTGCTGATCTACTAAAGGGAAAGAAAACTAGATTCAGGTGACCTAGACCCCCATCTGCCCCTGAAAGATTTTGACTGTGATTTCGAACTTTGCTTTTGGGATCCTGGTTTTCTTAACTGCAAAATGAACAGTGCATGTCTTGCATCCCTCTGCAGGGGATTCCACATGTCTCTTATACTTGGATCAGGGCATTAATTTCAGAAGGAAATGTAACTTTACTATCTTATACAGTCTGTCTCTGATTCTGTCATTTTCAGGGATATACCTTAATGTATAACATACTAATACAACTTAAAAATAACCTAATGCTAGGGCTTTGTATCTCTCCACAGATGCCCTTTGATGGGCAAGAGTGATTTTAAATGCTTTTTGAGTGTGGTTTTCACTGAACTGTAAATTTCAAAATCCAGTCAGTTGCCATAACCCTTAAATCCAAGAGGTGTAAAATAAAGGGTAAATTTTGTGGGAATTGGAGGCAGCCTGACAATTCATATTGATCCAAGAATACAGGATCAGGCAAAGCCCCCATCTGAACAAAGACCTTTACCTTCTTCCCCGCTTGCAAGCCTAATGCTTCTGAAAAACCAAAGATGAATTTTATTTCATTAGATATTCAGCATACTTAAGCTCAGTCAACTTCAATGTTACGGCTGTAACAAAAGTTTCTGCTATGTCCTTGGGACTGCTGCCCATTTATTAAAGATGCCAGGTCTCAACAGACACCACAAGGCAATACTAAAAATGCCCATAGGTGCCATGATATGGGAGTAGCAGGGAAAGGTCTCATGCCACCCCATATCAAGAATCTCTCCCTCCACCAGTCTGTGGGTGGCCTCAAATTTGAGGGATTAAGGCATTTTCTCCTGCTAATATGCATACATGTTACCTGGATGAGGAAGAGAGAGATGACAAATTGCCTCTCTTCCATTAGCAGTAGCCAATTCTGACTGGCACGATGGCTAGACATCTCCTTGGAAAGCGCTCTGCACAATCTGAAGGCTTGTAGGACAGGTTGGGGTGGAGAAATGGACCCATATCACCTTAGGATTTTCCTAAGAAGGGAAGAATGTGGGGAGGCATACAAAGGGAAACTACTCATGCGGCTCCCGCTAGCAATATGAGGAGTCTGCAGAGAAGGAAAGAAGAGTTGCAGAGAAAAGGAAAGAGCAGCAAGGCAAAAATGCTCCATCTTCAGAGTATTATGGGAGCTGCTAGGCCCATTAAGCTATATATTTTCAGTACTATTTAATTTAACAAAGATATATAAATATACCATGTATTTACCTTAAATTAGATCCAGAGCCTGGCATCAAAGATCTCTTATTGCCAGAAAGAGAGCACTATATGCAAAAATCTTATAAAAAGTAAAGCTGAAAGACAAGTGACACAGAGAAATATGCAAGGTTGCAGGAGCACAGAGTGAGAAGGAAACATGTTTTCAAGGGTGGGAGCAAAAGACAGAGTATTTGGGAAGCCTCTGTAGAAGAGCATGTATCTTAACACATGAGAAGGATTTTGTGAGGGGGAGGAGAAATTAAAGGAAGTAGGATTGCGAAGTGGTTAAAGAATTGACGACAGATTGCCAGGATTCAGAACTAGCTCTTCCCCTTACTAGATGTGTGAATTTGGGGATAAATGTTTTAGTTTCCTCTTTTGTAAGATGAGTGTTAATAGTTCCTATCTCTGAAGTGATTTTAGTATTAAATCCCCATGGCCTAGAACATATTAAGTGCTTAATATGTTAGCTCTTGTGGCATTGATCAAGAAAATAATAATTATAAACAGAGTTCAATCAGGCATCTGCAGAGTATGTTGGGAGCTCGTGTAGGGAGAAGTTGCAGAGGCAGTCAGATTACAAAAGGCCTGTACTAGTTTCCTGGGGTTTCTGTAACAAATTGCCATAAATTGGGTGGCTTAAATCGATAGAAATTTATTCTCTCACAGTTATCGGGGCTAGAAGTGAAAAATCAAAGTGTAGGCAGGGCCATGCTGCTCTGAAGGCTATAGAGAAGTATCTGTCACTTGTCTTTTCTTAGCTTCTGGTAGTTGCCAATTTTTAACATTCCTTGACTCTTGGCAACGTAATGCCAATCTCTGTCTCCATCTTCATATGGCATTCTTTCCTCTGTGTGACTGTGTCTCTGTGTTCAAATTTCTTCTTATAAAGACACCAGTCATATTGGATTTAGGGTCTACCCTAATTCAGTATGAACTTGCTTAAACTTGATTACATCTGCAAAGACTTGATTTCCAAATAAAGTATTCACGGGTTCTGCGCAGACTTGAATTTTGCAAAGGCGCTGTTCAACGAACCCAGAACCAGAATGTTCAGTTAAATAGTTGGAGCTTCAGAGAGTAGGCACACACCTTGCTGTCTTCAGTATGGGGGTTCACTTAACATAAATGGGCATCATGCTCACTAATCTCAAGCCCAGGATTAAGCATGTAGATATTTATCTTCCAACTACAAATAACTTGAATGCGGGAGGGGATGATCTGGAATACAAATTGCTGGTCTAAAATGTGAACAGGTGGCAGAGAAGAAAAAGATATGTGTGGGGCAGGGGGCAAGGGAATCCTGGGAAATCTGGACTCAGGCCATGTTCGCCTGTGGCATCTCTCACACCAATGCTTAGAAGTTCTATGCAGTTCTGGTGGGATGCTCAGCATCTGTCTTGATTGCTGTTCTCCCAGTGTCTGGATTTCAGCTTATCCCTGCTAATTGTAGCATTCTTGACAATAATAGCTTAAAGCATCATCTCCTTTAGAACACAGTGTCTCTATGTTCTAATAAGAGACACTTAGAGATCCCAGTCATAAAAGGTCAAGAAAAATAATATCTTAGTGGCAAAGCAGGAATGTGGAGAGGTATTTTAACCATGCTGCATTCCAAATTTTCTTCAAATAATTCTACAGTATGTCTACTTGCTTTGCCTATCTACAAAAATGGCTTTGCCACAGACACCACTCTTCTCTTAGTTCTTCCATTTAGAAGAGTGAATTCACCTCTGTTGGATAGTATAGGATGCTTTAGAGGCCAAACAATATGACACGTTCCAGGAGTAGAAAACATTAGCCAGAAGCTTCAGTATGTAAAACAGTTTATTGCATGTGGCATCCTCAATACACAGTAATTAGGGAATTGGTGGTTGTGCTGGTATCATGGTTCAATGCCTTATGAGGTTTCGCATCCATCTGGATGAGTTCTCTTGGCACTAATCCCAACCTAATCACTGTGGGTGGGGTTGGGGTGACGTATCAAGGCCCTACCAGCTGTCCACACAGAGATAGGAGAAATGAGAGATAAGAACAGGCTTGAGTGAGGTGGGGGACAGGGCAGAAGAAGGAATTCAAAATGCAGAGGGGAAGCAGGGCCACATACAATGTCAGCAGAGTTAGAGCCGTGGAATGTGAACAAAATAAACTCAAGAATCGGAGACTGTGGGCAGAGTCAGCAGCGTTTTGCAGAGAGGCCAGGTCGAAAGAGAAAGACCATGAGCTGGCAGACCCCAAAGGAACTCACAGGACTCGTGTCTGGGTGGGTTCTGGGACCTGATCCTCTCAGAGCCTTAGTAACCTTAAAGGCACACACTTGACTCCCAGAGAGGTACTGAGAAAGAGCTGCCCTGGATGAGAACTGAATAGATATGGAGCTCTGAGCTGAGTTATCTGGAGGGGGATTAGGATTCCTCCTAAAGCTTTTACCCCAAATTAAAAGAAAATTAGAACTTGTGGGTCAAGACATTGGGATTTGGTTCTGTTCTGCATTTTACATTTATACAGTGTTTCATCACCAGCAGTGAAATTGAGGGTCCTCATAATTCTGATTTGATTTAAAATATAGTTTTAAACAATCATTTTTTTCCTTCTCTCTCAGCACACTTCACTGACCTGACCTTCATCTCTCATCTTGATGATCCTTGACCCCTGAGGCAGCAGAAGACAATAGTCAGGTTCCAATTTACGGTCACAAGGTTTAAGCCCCTGGCAGGGTAAAGAAAACATCGTAATCTCAGTTATGTTTCAGCTGCTGAACCTTAAGTTCAAGCTACCCCTTGGTTATCTCTCCTCAAAACTAGTTCTGGAGTTGTCCTCAAGACCTGAAGAAATGATGTATTACCTTTATCTCACCTCTGACCAATAAACTCCTAACACAACCCCAAACCCCTAATCTACAGTGTCCTGTGATTTTGCACTATATAATCTATAACCTACATGCCATCAGGAAGTCGGGTCTTTCAGGGCACAAGCTTACCATCTCTAGATTGGCCAATTCTAATAAACTAACTCTTTTCTTTACTACAAACTCCTGCTCATGCATTTTTTGGCCAGAGTGTGCAGACAGACGAACTTAATTATTGGAGTTCAGTAACAGCAGTTCAAGACTCTTTCCTCTTTTGATATCATATCCTTCACTTAGACCACTATTTCACCAGTCTGCCATCTGCCCACTACACTCACTTGGTGGAAGCTTAACCTACTCATCTCAAATGACTCAGCCACTCACCCTCACTTCTGGTCATCATTCATTTGAAACTCAAGTTGCTTACCGAAGAGAACCTAGGAAGAGTGAACCACCACTTTTTTTGTGGGACTCTCCTGTAAGGTGCCCTTGGGATGCTTGTCTGGCATTATCTGGAAACTGAATGAGAAAGAAAGGCTGAGTCACCCCCCTGCATTTCAGTCACACCCACACACAGCCCTAACATAAACCTTACCATCATTCAATTGTTCTACTTTAATTCTAATTTTGGAAATCTCTTTCCATAAAACCCTCTGTCCTCTTGCTCTTATGAAATTAATCTTGGCCTACGTTGTCACTTCTAGATCATGGTTCTGAATTTTGGTTGCAATTTAAAATCACTTTGGGGAGTGTTAAGAAATTTAATGATCAGAACAGAGATTTTGGTTTAATCAGTCTCTGTTGGATTTAGGCATTGCTGATTTTTAAGGTTCCCCAGAAAAATTTCAATACCCATGCTACCTCATGGTTTTATTTCCTTCCCTCCTGACCTCTGCAGACTAGATTTCATGGGTACTACTTTAACCAGTTAGAGTTCTTCACTCTCTTGACCATCTATCTTTTGGGCCTGGCTCTCTCCCTTGTCCAGTCGGGGCCAGAGAGGGTGCACATGATAAGAGTGCAATACTCAGGACTCAGGTAAGGAATGCCAGAGGACAGAAATACAGAGTTGTGTTGAGAAATGCTAAAGTTAAAAGCAGGAGTAGCCAGTCCAAAATCAACCTATAATCTGAGCTTGGTGAGAGAATGCCCCAATGATGATTTTCTGAATAATACAGTGGAAACTTAGGGCTGACTTGATAGAACATCACTGACTATAGAATATTCCCACATAGTAGAAGCACAGGTGTAGATGAGCCTGCCAGGTTTATTTAAGTAGGTTGTGTTGTGGTGAATAATTCCTGCCTTAACAAACCCCAGTCCCTAATAACCATCTCCTCTCACTGCTCTAGCTTTCGCTATAGTCTCCTCAGTCTCCTCAGTGATCTGTCTAGAGATTGCCTTCCAGAGAATTCCTAAAACTTCCCACTATCCTGCTGTAATCCCAATGGATCCTCTTACAAGGGCCCATCTCTTCACTGGGGAAGGGAGAGTGGCTTGCTTTTGTCTTTCTGTGTTCTCTTTCCAACTCCGAGGTAACTTGGTCCCACTGCACAGGAGTTGAAAGGAAACAGGAGGCCAGAATCTCCTCTGTAATCTTCAAAATTTTCAGGCTCTGCTATTTCAGCCTGTAGATTAATCTTTTAACCTTGTGCATATCTTCTGATATTAAAACATTATGGGTCCCAAAGTTCCAAAGGCTGCTTAGTGAAACCATTCAGCAAAAACACAAAAAGCAAACAACAAATAGCCACAGGATTATTGACTGAGAACAAAATACATGGGTGATTGATTGGAATCGAGATTGATCTAAGATGCATAATTATGCTGAGGCACAGTCACAATAGAACAGCAGAGTAGAATTGTCTGACCCAGGGTTGTGTTTTACCTAAACATATGTGACAAGAGCATCATCTCTGATACTTTTGGAATCCTTACAACCCTGCTAAAATCAGTGCTTATCCTTGAGGGATGGGTTAGGGATTATTGGCAAGTAGCGGTAGAGGACAGGTTACTATAGCCCTCTTTCATCCACGTTAATCATCATCAAAATAACCAACAAAACATAAAAGACAAATATATTGTCAGAGTATAATAGAATGAAGGATAACATTTATGCACATACCAGAAACTGGGAAGAATATCTGTCAACCTGAGAAGAAATAAGACAGCACTTGTGGGCAGAGGAAGGAGAAAGGAGAGGAAACAAAACAAAACAAAACAAAACAAAACAAAAGCAAACACTTCTGGAAGTAAACAGTGCAATTGTGAAGAAAAGAAGAATGAACCCTGGCAGGCAGCATGTCCCTTCACCTGCCCTCGAAATTAGAAATGCAAAAGACATGCTGAGTATGAAAATGGTACAAAAGGTGGAGAGGAGTTTCTCATAGGAAGCTTCAGTTTCTCTGTCCTAGGGGACTTTGACAGCGAGACCTAAACGGCGTTGTAGAAGAACTTTAAAATTTGCGTCTGCGGTGAAATTCCATACTTTACAAAAGGAACTCTGCATGGCATGGAGAAACCCTCTTGATAAAGATGGTCAACAGTCCTACAGAGCTAAAGATATCAAAGGAAGAGCTATCTACTCCACTATTCCAAGATTGTTTTATTTGTAGACAAGTAAGCTTTGCTTTAGTTTTTGTTTTTTAAATGCATTTGCTCCTGAACAGGGATTGACATTTCATGCCCTTCTGTAAAAATGTGACTAAGACCCTATTTCTAACTGGTATATATAAATAAACCCGTTTCAGAATAATATAGGTTCTTGATCATAGAGAGAAACAAACAGAGCCAAATGATACAGGCATTTGAAAGCATTTCTATAGCTCAAGAATAAAAACTCAACAATATTCTCAAGATATGCGGGTATTACTCTTTCAAAAATGAATTATTACTCCAAATAAAACAATTAAAATTTTATTTCAACAAGTTTCAAGAGGATATTGGCTCTATGAACAAGAGAAGATCAACAAGTTAAAGAATAACTAATCAGAATTTTAAAAGACAAAAGAATTGAACTGGATGCCTTGAGCAGCCAGAATCATAAAAACTTATACAGAGAGCAATAATTTAGAAATAAAATTCTATTAGAATAGATAAAAATATTCAAGGGATATAAGCTACACATATAACACATCTTGCTATAATAGTGAACAGAGTCAATGGAGAAGAAACAATCGGTGGAGAAATACAGAAAACATTTCTGATATAAGTGAGACTGTGATCTTGAATTGAGAATATTCACCATTTTTTAGACAAGGCTAAATAAGTCTTGGTACAGTTTTTAAATTAAATCAATAAAAAAAAGGATTCCTACACAAACCCAAAGGAAAAGTTAGCAAAACAATTTACTTAGGGAAAAAAACTGAATAAAATTCAGGTTAGCTGCAATTTCTCCTCATTAACACTATTAGAATTAAATTAAGTAATATGTGGAAGATTTGAGGGACACAGTTTATGAGTAAAGAACTCTGTATACAGGCAATCTTTTATTTCTATGGGCATAACAAAGAAAGAAATTATAAGATAGTGAAAAGATCAAAGTATTTTACTCAAGTGCTTTTCCTGAATATATCTACCTAAAGGCCTGCTCTAGAATTCACAGGATCAAAATAAATAACTCAGGAAGGGACTATGTCAGCATAATGGCAGAATAAGAAACCCTGGATTCTCCCTTCCGCCAACGACACAATGATTCAACAATACACAGAACAATTTGCTTTGTGAGAAATCTGGAAACCAGTATAGAGGTTCCTGTATTCCAGTGAGTGCAAAACTAGCCATATCAAATCCTTTAGGTATATCTGAGATATCTCACCAAAACCCCTACCCATTGCCCAGTGCCAGACAATCAGGAAGAAACACTCAGGTCACAGCTTCTCCCTGGGAAGGAAAGAACAAGACCGTATGTCTGACATAATGACTTTTCTGGAGGTGGCCTGAGACACAGGTTTCTTTTCTGCTCTCTTGGGGTATTGATGGCACTGACATATTCTAGTCAAATACACTCAGCCCCACTCCATCCCCCAGCTCAGCACAATGTGAGCGCGGGGGCGGGCGGCTGCGGGGGGGCACTTTCAGTTTCTCCTTTAAGAAAGAAGAAAAGAACAGGATATAGAGAAATTGGAACACTTGTACATTGTTAATGGCAATGTAAATAATGTAGCCTTTACAGAAATGCTATAGAAGTTCCTCAAGAAATTAAAAATGAAATTACCATATGGTCCAGCAATCCCACTTCTGGTTATCTCTCCAAAATAATGGAAATCAGGATCTCGAAAGATATCTGCAAACCCATGTTCATTACAGTTCATTCATGATATTCGATAAGTGGAAACAACCTAAATTTCCATCAATACATGAATGGATAGAGAAAATATATTATATACATTCAATGGAATATTATTCAGCATTAAAAAAGAAAGAAGTCCTGGCATATGCAACAACAACAAGGATGCACCTTGAATGCATGATAATAAATAAACCAGTCCCAGAAGGGGAATAGTTTAGTTAGTCAGAATTCATTTATCTTACTTATATCAAGAGCCCTGACAGACCCTAAAAAGTGGCATGAGTCTGACCAAAGTTTTGTTTCTTTGAAATTTCCCTCTCAGGAAGATTTCTCTGCAGAAAGTCATTAAGGCAACCTGTTCTGGCTGTGACACATACAGGACTGTGACTGTCTTAATACTGAGAGTCAAACATTTATATAGATCTGACTACCTTATCTGCATCCTGGGATGAATCGTGACGATTTGGAAAGAACTTTGCAGCTGACAGACTTCCTTCTAACATTTGATCAGCTACATGATGCTAGAGAATTTACCTAAAATCTCTTAATCTAAATTTCTTCATTGGTAAAATAGAATTTATTCATTCATTCACTTACTGAGTATTTGTTAAGGACCTACTGCCTGTTCTACATTTAGGAAATAATAATAAGTCAACACAGACAGGATCTCTACCTATGTGGAACTCACCCTCTTGGTGGAAGAGAAATAATCACTTTATTTGATATATACGAGTTGTGATAATTACAAGTGCTATTAAAAAAATAAGAAAAAAACTCATGAAATTCTCATTTATTCAAAGAAGTAAGAGAAACATTTTTTTCCAGAGGAGAAATATTGTGCTAAGAATTAAAAGATTGGTAGTTGGATAGCAGCATGCATT